>NC_141150.1:48702599-49005099 GCF_053477565.2 Lygodium microphyllum
CTCGAATAAATCTTAATGCAGGTTTAGTACCTGGAGGAAATTTACCATTGACAAATGGAAGTCAAGGGATGCCTATGAATAACCCTAATGGGAGAGGAAGCATGGTTCAAAATATACCTTTGCTACCAGCTCCTCCCAGTGTGACTATGCCTATGGCTAGTCAGTTGGCTCACCAACTGTTGGAGGCCAAGTTTTGAACCCTAACGTTGTTCCTGTGAGTCAACAACCAATGCCCAATCAAATTGTTAGGCCAATGGAACGACGGATAGATGATCAAGGCTATGAGTCGAGTGCATCTAATGTCCTTGGCAAAGTTAAGGATATGATGAAGCACTACACTGACATGATTTCTGAACAATATCGGCAAATAACTATTGATGTCAATTTTTTGAAGAAGAATCAGAATCTGATAGGGAGTTGACACCCTGAAGAGGGTGGCCCCTCAAGATTCAGCTGTAAGTGGTGTAGTGGACAACATTTCCCTAGAAACGGTCCAAATGTTAAATGTGATATTTGTGGAAAGTCGGGCCACTTAGCCGCTACCTGTGTTGAAGTAAGATTAGTTTCCTCCAACAAGGGAGTAAACAGCTAGGTCCAGTTCATCATAGAGCGCAAGGTAATAACCTGCAGCAAAATGATGGACCAAGACAAATACTGCAAAGGGAAAAGACCACTATAAAAGATTTGCCACAAGGCAACGGAGTCAGCCTTATCGAGGCTGTACACGTCAATGACACTGAAACCTCTAACCTACGAGCCGTGACAAGAGGCTAAAAGGCTAAAGAGGGTGATAAAGATAATGCAAAACCGGTCGAGGGAAACCCTAAGCAAGGGGATAAGGGGATGCAAGTCCTGAATCTTGGCATGGAAGGTGGACCACTAAGGCATGTTGACAAAAAATTTGATCCTAAGAAGGATGAGGAAGTGCCAAGAAAGAAGGAAAGAGCTAAAAAAGAAGCACCAAAGCCGGTCCCGAAGACCAAAAGAGAGAATGGTGTGGCAAGAAAAGAGAGCATTGGCTACCTATCATGATTTTGATTTAGCAAGTTCTCTTTGCGAAGTCAAACAAGATGTAAACCTCTTACAGTTGATTAAATTATCCCCAAGAGTATGCAAGGAATTCAAGAAGATCCTGCGTATTGGGTATATTGTAGAACCTTTTGGGCATAGCACAAGTAGGGGAAGATTGGTTTGATCATGCTGAAAAGAATTTCCCTAGGGTTCCAGCATATGTGGATAGAATATTAGTAGAGCATGCTATAGTGGAAACTGGATCCTCTGTCAATATCATGAGTTCAGAGTAGATGGAGAGGTTGGGTCTAGGCATCCAAAAAGATAGCTCCACCCTTCTTAGAATGGCTGATGATAGCCTAAGACAACCAGAAGGTTGCATTACTAAGGTCCATGTTACAGTTGCAAGTGTAGAATGCTTCTTGGACTTTAGGGTGATAAGATTTGTAAGACATCCTAGCTATCGAGTCTTGCTAGGTAGGCCTTGGATCTTACGAACAGATCGTCAAGTCGATATACCCGCTAGTCGAGTGGTTCTAGGTAGAGGTGCTCATTGAGTAATAGTCGATGCTTACCCTGAGTCTCCTCAGAGTGAGAGAGCTTCTTTATCCTCTACTGAATTAGAAACAGCAGATGATCCATTTGGTAGTGTGACATCATCCAGTAATGAATCTAAAGATGGGTCCACTACAGAGGATATTTATCAGATAACTCTAAATGAGCCGATAGAGCCGCAAGATAGGATAAGAGACGCGGATGTGATTGAGTTGGACCTTGGCACGCCGAATGATTCGCGGCCAATTAAATTAGGTTCCATGATCAGTTCAACAGAAAGGGAGGAACTAGATCCGCGACTATGTGTAGATTTTCGAGAGCTGAATAAGAAAACGATTAAGGATTACTACCCATTGCCATTTATTGGCCAGATTTTGGATCAATTAGCGGGTAGGGAGATATATTCGTTTATGGATTGCTTTGCGGGATACAACCAGATGGCAATTGCAAAAGAGGACAAGTTGAAAACAACTTTCATTACTGTCTTTGGTACTTTTGCGTACCATGTGATGGCCTTTGATTTGTGCAATGCACTTAGATCATGGCAACGAATAGCAGAAAAGACCTTTGGTGACATCTCCCCAGATGAGTTGAAAGTATTCAATGACCTGGGGGGGTAGCCACTGTAAGGGAAAGGATGTTAATTATTTTAAGAAAGTGCTTTGAGCGTTGCAGACAATTTTGTATCACTCTTAATCCACGGAAGTGTGTCTTTGGAGTGCCTGATGGGCTATTGCTAGGCCAAGTGGTCAGCTCAGTAGGGATCGCAACAGACCTTGAAAAGATCAAAGTTATAGTCGTTATGAGTCCACCACACACTCCGAAAGAGGTACATAGCTTTCTGTCATCAATAGGGTACTATAGGAGGTTTATAAATCCCTTGGCAGAAAGGGCGTTGCGACTAACGAACTTATTATCCTTTAGCTGTCTATTTAAATGGAGTGACCTTGTGAGGTAGCTTTTGAGGATGTGAAATAGGAGCTAGTAAAAGAACCATTTTTAAAAGCACCTAAGAGAGGCAAGGTATTTTACATATTTTCAACACCCACCATACATAGTATCAGCTGCTGCTGTTTAGCCCAAATCTGGGAGGAAAAGTGGTATCATCTGATAGCTTTTGCTAGTAAAAAATTGGGCATATCAAAAATTAACTACACCTACATGGAGAAGTTGTGCCTTTCGATGGTCTTTGTGACTAAAAAATTCAGGCACTACATCCTCTATGAGAAGGTAGTTTTCTATACGAAGGCGGAAGGGCTTAGATTTCTTATGAACAAGCTACAACCACCTGATCATTTGAAAAAGTGGTTAATCACTTTGTAGGAGTTCGATTATAAGATTAAGAGTAAGCCATCGAGGTTGCAGGGGATTGTGGAATGCCTTGTGGATTTTGGGGAGCCGAAAGAGACTTTGGCTAAAGTAACTGATCTTGAAGAAATGTTTAAAATTGATACAGCTTCTATCCCATCTTGGTATACTGCTATCATGCATTCTATCAACATGAGAGATTGGAGCTGGTTTATCAAAATCTGAAAAGAGGAAAATCCGACAATAGGCTTTGAAGTTTTCCTTGATCGCAGAAACACTATATCGATAGGGTGTTGATGATATCTATCACCGATGTGTGATGCCTGATGAGATTCCTTTCATCTTAGAAGAGTGCCATGACTCTGCATGTGGGTGGAACTTCGCGAGACGGTACTTGATGAGCAGAGAAAGCTTTAAGAGCTGGATATTGGTGGCTATCCATCTTCCAAGATTCCTTTGAGTACGTTAAGAGATGTGATACCTGTCAAAGACATGACAACAGAGAGAATAGGAAACGCCCACTTACGCCTATCATGGCTATCCTTGCATTTGAGAAGTGGGGCATTGATTTTGTGGGTCCTATCACCTCGTCGTCTACTACTCAAAAGAGGTACATTATAGTAGCAACTGATTATCTCACAAAATGTCCAGAAGCGCGGGTGATGAGGTAGGACAATGCAAAAGAGACTACAAGTTTTCTTTTAGAGCAGATTATCCGCCGTTTGGGTCCATCGAAGGAACTAGTGTCGGACCGTGGAACCCACTTCTTGAATAAAGTGATCAAAAGCTTGACTCCAGCTTGGCAAATCAAGCATAATAAAATGACCCCCTATAATCCGCAAGCAAACAGGCAAGTTGAAAGTACTAATAAGCAGCTTGTGGGTATCTTGTCTAAAATAGTCTCTGAGAAGAAACGAGACTGGGACATGAAGGTGTATGTGGCAGTATGGGCGTACAATACGACGTTCAAGCAAGCTACCGGCCATACTCTGTTTAAATTAGTTTATGGAGAAGAGTATGTGTTACCCCTCGAAAGCGAGTTGCCAACCATAGGGTTTGCAATTAACCACTCTTTGCGAGATGAGGATGCTTTTTTTGAACGTTTCACGACCATAGCCCACTTGGATGAGCTGAAATTGCAGAGCTTATTACACCAGAAGGTAGCTAAATGTCAGACGAAGCAGTTGCACGACCTTAAAGCAAAGATTGTCAGGATAGGAAAAATAGCTAATCTGCAGGGAGTAGAGTTTAAAAATAAGGTAAATCTTAATAAGATTAAACCTTATTATTTCTAAGTATGCTAATACGGAAAAAAATGCATTGCAAATCCATGCTGGGGCTGATTTGAGACCTGCAAAAGAGCTTAGAGCTGGTTGATGGGGTGGTTAATTCCTTATTTGGAGCACCCATATCTAGAGCAGAGATACCATTAGGGGAAACTTATCTGGTGGAGCAAAGGATATAAAGTGATTGAGCAAGAAGACGGAACCTTTGTGTGGGAGATCAAAGTCTTTTGCCATCACTGCTTATGAATGTTGACAAGTATCCCTGTTGAGTTTAATGAAGAAGGTGGGATGGAACCGTCAGTTCATCCTCTAAACATGCTGAATTTTGACTATCATAATTACAAATAGAGGAGTTCGCGATGGCAGGCTGTGTAAACCCATTGTGGATATACACATTATATTTTGACAGAGCGTCCAAGGGCCCTAATAAAAAAAGGGAGTGTTGGAGTAGTAATCCGAGATCCCCACCATAGAGTTAGGATGAAGTTGGCTGTTTATCTCAGGGTAGGATTAACTAACAATATGGCAGAGTATAAAGCCTTGATTATGGGATTGCATATTGCCAAACAAGGTGGTATTCGATGGTTTTTAGTAAAAGGGGATTCCCAGTTGATCCTGAATCAGCTAGATGGGACGTACATAGTGCGGAATCCCATCCTTCGTATGTATCATTGAACTACTATGACCCTACTTGAGGAGTTTAAGAGAGTGTACTTTCAGTTGATTCCACGTTACTCGAATCAGTTTGTGGATTCCTTGGCAAATCTTGCTTATGAAGAAGACCTTTTCTTCAACTGTGGTCCTAGTTTGGATATTGCTATCAATAATGAGTCAGGACCCGGTCGCTTGTCGGGAATGTTATCAGAGCATGCAATATATGGTAGGTGATGGTTGATATGGGTGATGCAAAGAATAGCCGAGACCGATCTACCGTTGTTATCTTGGACCCATAGGCTGATTAGAAAACATGCTATGCGTACGCCTCTTGCTATATATGCAGGAGGGATGGGTCATAATCATATGCATTTAGTTTAGGGCTGTGAGCCCTGTTTTTCCTCCTTGGAAAGGAGCATATTATTGTATATCTGTACTATTTTGGGGAGGGATATGTAGATGTTATTCTTCTTTATTTCATTAGGCCACGAGGGCCGATTAGTTTTGTAGTAAAATGATTTATTTCATTAGGCCAAGAGGGCCAGTTGTTTGTTTAGTACAGGTGCCGTTAATGGTTTCTTGTTTTAGTCTTGTGCTAGACAGGTTCACAGAAGAGCTTGGAAGAAGCCTTTGTTACGTGGGAGCTTCTCGTGGCCCTATCCAGGTGATATCTCTTCTTTATGAGTACCATGGTTTATGCTATATATGTTTGTGTACTTGTAGGGGATTTTCTTTTCTTATTGGGGACCGGCGTCCAAGGCATGAAGTCCTAGGTTTAGGTTACGTATGTCTGAGGGAGGTCTGAGTAGTCATTGCATCCTGTAAAGACATTGCCAGGCATCGAAATACCTGTTTTGGAAGGTAGTTCTAGTGACCCTGTTCTGCTAGCCTGCTAAGCAGCTGTTCTAGGAGTTCTTGTTAGTTGTGAGGCAGTTAGAGAAGCCTGCCGAAGAATAATAATGATGATAGAGGGACAAAAACCCTGAATATCTTAAAAGTAAATCAATATATACAAAGGTGTGTAAAAAGGGGTTCTAACCCCTATAAGAATAGAAAAGGAAAGAAAGGAACATTTATAAGCAGTTGATCATCGCCTAGTGGAGGCCTGGTAGGTTCCTGGATATGAGTCAGACCCAGGGCCGATGCCTTCTCTTCCTACGGGTGGCCTCTTGCTGGAAAAGAAGAAAGTAAGGAAGGTTGGAGCGAAAATAAAAGTGAGCGTCAGAAAAGGATTAAGTGTCGCCTTGCGAGGGCTTGGTAGGTTCTTGGGTATTGAGATAGGACCTGAGGCCGATGCCCTGTTCTCCTTGGTCACTACACTCAGCTCCCTCCTTTTTACATGCTCGAGTATGGAACATAAAAACCTAAAAGAAGGAATGCACTAAAAGATGATACTTCTTCACTAGGCTATAGGAGTCCTCGCCTAGTAGGAGCTCCTGGTTGTGTTGTCCTTGGTTCGGTAGGTAGTTCAGACCATCACTTAGGGTAACCTCTTTGATAGTTCTTTTTAGTTTGGCTGTGTTGGAGCAGTCGGTTAGTGGCTAGCTTCGGATCTTCTATCAGATTATGCTAGGCCTACTCCTTGTGGATGTCATGCCTTGGTTTTGTCAGGGGGTAGGGTGAGCATTGTGCTGTGTTTTGGTTGTATCTATTTTGTATTAGCTTGATGCTTCCTTTGGTTGTTTTGTGCAGATCTGTTGTGGGATTGGATGGGCTGAGTCGCCCTATCCCATGGTCGCCAATGAGAGCGGATTTTTGAGCTCAAGATGTGCCTAAAATTTGCCAAAAAATCCGAAATTTAGGGGAAAAATATTTAACATCGAAGCCGGCGGCTCCAGCTAGGACAATTTTAAGCACCAAGTGAAAGACGGCTTTTAAAAGGCTCCCGAGAAACACTTGTGGATTTTTTATAATTATTCAGACTGCCATGTGGGTTGCCAGGAGCTGCCAGTCAATGCGAGATGTCAAGTCGGATGCCCAGGATTTTTTAGAGCTCGAATCGGATGCCGGACGAGGGAGGAGCCAACAAATGGTCAAGATTCGAAGAGGTGGACATTTGAGAGGCCAAAAGGGGTAGTGCCTTTTGGAGTTTGGACATTTTATGCCACATGAAACTTTTGATCAAATCGTGGAGAGAGAAGATGAAGAAAACGTGGACATGGAGGCGCCAACATCTGCGCCTGAAAATTGCGCTTGATTTCATGATGAGGGAGTATGCAGGCTATGAACACCCTACCCAACTGACAATGGGGGGGCAACTACTCCTTCCTTGCTGGTCATATCACTGCCCTTTGCACGAGAAATGACTATGGGAATGAAGAGAACCAGATCTAGTATTTCTCTCTCCTCCCTCTCTCTCCTCTAAAGGGCTGTTCTTGCATGCAAGAGGAAATGAAGAACAATGAAGGAAAGATTGTATGGTTGGGACCGGATTGCTTCTGGGTCGATGTAGACATGAAGATTGCTGATTGTGAAGATGCTGGACATTGAATGTGGGTTGACCCGCAGTCCTGCAGCAAAACCGAAATCTTGAAACATGAAACCTAAGCGGTAATTCAAAATTTTTATGAAGAAAAATGAGTTTTTATGCCATTTGATTGATGAAACATTGTTTCGATAGTCTGAATATTCATTATGATGTTGTTTTCTATGAGTTTCAACAGTTTATAATCAGAAAATCAGAAAATCATAAGTGATATGGCTGAAATTAATGTTATAAAACCCGAAAAACACGCGTTTAAGGGGTAAAAATGGGGTTTTTGCAAAATAAATGGGAAATATGAGACATAATGTCTACAAAAACCTGAAATTTTGCTCTCAAGGAACCTAAGGGCCACATCCCACAATCAATCTTAATTTTTAGTCATTTTTAATAGAAGAAAATAGAGGAAAAATACCAAAAAAATGGTGAAAATTTAGTTTTAAATGGGAGAAAATTAGGAAACGGTAAAAGGAAATTTTCAAAAAATTACATGTGTGTTTGTGCAGTGTATAATGAAGGTAAAACATGAGGTTGGCCTCGCTTTACCCTCGTTTCTATGTTTTCGTTCATGTATATCGCTTTCTTTGTAAAGGAAACACATATAAAACAACCCTTTCACCTATCAACGAATGCAAAACATTAAACAGTAGGATGAGAGGGGAGGTTGAGCGTCAAAACATAAACTAAAATCTGGTTTATGTGTTGCATCATGCCTATAGGACGTTGTTTTAAAATAAAGAGAAAGGCAGCATGAGTGTAAGGCTCGGTGTCTTTTCTCATTACATAAAACCTAGCATGGAAATCATGAAAAGAATGGTTTTGCACGATGAACAATGCTGATTTTCTTCTATTTGTGCACTAAATGGTTCACATTATGCACTATGCATAGTTCATGGTATCGACAACGGAAAAGCTCTTGGACTGCATAGCACTTGTTTTCTTAGGAATTGGACCCACAATTGAGAGCGTAAGGTTATCCCTTGCCATAGGATAGAGGGTTAGTTTCCTAAGGGACTGTTAAGTAAGGACACATGGTACATCTCTTAGATAACATTTCGAAATGAAGAGTGGAGGTTGTTCGTTTGTTTTATATGTTGAGTAGCGCATCAAGGGGCTAATACCTGCGATGTAGGAGAGCTGCAGTGGGTCCGCGGTGTTTCTACTGAGAGGTTGCCTCCATGTATGTGATCGTGGTATTTATTGCCAAAGTGTATGGGTACTCCCTCTGTGGAGTTTATAGAAAGGGGAATGTTGGACTGCAAAATGAAAAAACTATAAACGCATAGATTAGTCTTTAGGACAGCTTGTCCTTTAGCAGTAGATAGACGCTCCTGGTCCGCGAGGCCGTGAGGGTGTGTTTGTCTATTATGAGCATGAGGTCCGGCTAGTGCCATAGCCAGTGCCAGCCCATTTCAGGTCCCATCATCCCTGCATTATTTGCTTTACACATATCTTTGTGATTAAGATACATCCGTTCAACACATCTATAACATAACCATTAAGCATGCAACTCCCTAATCCAATCACTAGCTAATTGTCGAGCTTTACAGGTTTTAGACAATGTTTTCCACATCACTATATAGATCAACAATAGAATAATCATACTATTGTCCATGGTACTCATGAGAAGAATATGGCTGAGAAGTACATGAATGCTGCTCATAGCCATATTGCTATCCATATAGGTATTGGTGTCCATGAGAGAGTGATTGGCTATACTCATTGTTATACATTTTTAGCAATGAGTGCAAATAGTCTTGTTGAGTTTTTGCATCAGCCATGGCAATCAATATAACCAACATATAATTATCATGTATATGCACTAAATCCTCTTGCAAAACAATATCACCATAAAGATTGATGAGAGATTCCAAAATTCATGCTTGTACAAACTGATCCATATGAGATGTCAAATGTTTGACAAGTGCTCGTTCTATCTGGATGACATCTATCACTTTAGCTGCCATCATGGTTGCAACAAAATCCATAACCGCATATGCCAATACATCAATCATGTCAAGCATGTGAGTAGTTGACTTGTTGAGTTCCATTTCTTGAATGATACTCATAATATTGCTACTAGATGCTACTTGCCTCCTATAAGACAATTCAGAGTCAATATTGCCTTGTGGTACATGATAGGGATCAAAACCATGTGAGCAATACCCTTATTGAAGCATCTCTTGCATCATAATCTACTGTCGTTGATGAAGTTTTGTTGCCATTTTTGCTATACAAACACGGTGAAATTACAGCTGCTCTGAAGTCCACTTTGAAAAGCAAGTATGCAACCAATCTAGTAGTGGTGAACTTATCATAAGAACAATAGATCAGTTATCAATAGCTGCACTCAATCCTTGTTCATGCCCTTAAGCTTGCTAGAAATATTAAACCTATTCAAGCCCTTAATCTTGCTAGATTTGTGCAAAGGAAAATACTTCCAAGCCTTGCTGCAGTATAATATGCAACATCCCTCTAAAATCTCAATAATGACTCTAATAAATCTTCTTATAAGTTTGAACAAACGAATGCTGGGCCTAGAAAATTTCCTACTTTGATAGAACAAACCAATGCCAAAGAACTCTCCAATGGTTGGGATGCTTCAGACGATTTTCACAAGCAAGCACTAGTTAGGATCATTGATAAAAACCATGATCTTGATTTTTTTTAATGATCAAGATTTCTGCAGCCATAATCTATTGGATGTTTCTTTGTTTTACCCTAATATGACTATTAATGGAGCTTTGAGTGCCAACTTTTTGCCTGCAAATGAGCGCACTCTATGATGTGCTGCATCCAAACTCCATCCAAATCAAAATCTAGTGTGTGTCATGTACACATCATTGTACATCACTAGAAAAAAAAGTGGATGAAGAGATGGTGCTTCTGTGTGAGTTTTTGTTGCTCCTGTAATAGATAGCCCTTGAGGCATACTGCTATTCAGGATGCAAAGATGAGCATCAATCTAGACAAGGTAGATGCTTATAGTGCCACTGTCCAGCCTGGAAACTATTGTTGCCCTATCAAGGCTGATAATGATTCTGCTACAATAATGTTGTCTGCCATGCATCAATAATCTTGAGTCTCTAAATGTTGGGTTATTTTATGCAGCAAATCGACTCAATGCATGTACATCTCCAGATTGCTTTTGTGGCTTCTCAAGGATGAGATCGCACTTGAAATTACTAGCTTTTTGATCGAGGCTCCACTAAAGCGAACTAAATATGCCTCAAATCATCTTGTCATGTTCAAGAGTCTCTGGCGGTGACTAATACCCGAATGAATATAGAGCAGGTTCTCCTTTAGATCAGGTGCAATGTTCTTGGGTGGATTTGCCACTTGTTTGTGATACGAAGGTTATGTTCAGTAGCAGAGGAGATGATCATTATGTAGTCTTGTTTGCTGAATGAATATTGGATTTTCTCAACTCCCAAGAAGAATTCTCAGTGTGCAAGACATCCTACTACTTGGTAATTAAGATAGCCTTTTATGAAATATCTATGCTTGCATATGAATCTCGTTGTAGGCTTTGACACTGTGGTGAGGCTTGCTATGATCAAGTTGATTCTTATTCAAGTGGGAGCAAGAAATCTCAAGAAGGAGAAGAAGCAAAAATTTGCTTCATCAAGCAACTGTCTACACCCTCTAAATTAATGTTCTTTCTGATGAAGATCTTCTTGCTTTTGATCCTGAGAGCATATTTTCTCTAAGCATGCTGCTTCTTCAAGCCATGATCACTCAAGTTGAAGGAATTTTGGCACTTCGACTTCTCCAGAAAGGGCATGCCTTCAGCAAGATGATGATCAAGCAGTTGCACTTGTGTCGATGAGTGGTGAAGTGAGGTGCCAAAGCAATGGCTGCAAATCACTTGAATCACAGACAACAGAGAAAACAAGTGTAGGTCCTGATTGTGACTCGCTTAAGTCATTGGCAATGCTTAGTAATAGGTAGTAATAGGGTTCAAACTTGGGAAAGAAGGAAATGAGAGATGATGATACATTCTAGAAGCCATTTTTCTCACCCCTAGGCCACTCTTAATGCTGCCAATACCACCAGTGTTTTTGTTTCATCTAGCTTGACCAATCTGAGTTTGATGCAGTGGTGGGTATGAGAAGGACATCTTATTGTGAAGAGAACCCGAACTTAAATGAGCCTACTTTCCAACATTCATACTCTTCTGCGGCATCTATGTCATGGATTATCCCTTTTTAACTAAACCATGATTTCAAGGGAGAGCGCTAAGCACGTGTGCAAAAGGCCTCATATCATCCAAAAACCACAAAATGAAATTTTCCACGATGTAATTGATTACATCTTACAAGAGACATTCAAGGCACAATATCCGTCAATGAGAGGTGAAAAAAAAATGGTCATCAATGTCATCACTAGATGGTCAAAAGATTATGGATTTTTAGGATTTGGTGAGGAGTCTGAAAGGTCAAGAGTAATGAAAGAAATGAATGGCATGTAGTGGTTGTCTCACAACAGACAACTATAAAAGCTTCATATCCATCATAGGCATACAACACTCCTCCATCTGCTGCTTCATAGACATTTGCAAACAACATTGATCAGTGAACATGCATCTATCAATCCTAGCTTGTAACGCATGCAATGCAAAATTCCCCGATGAGGTTGCATAGAAGTCCCATTACCTCTCAGACTGGAACTAGTACAACCTTAGAAGAAAGATTGCTGGTGTACTCGTGTATCTAAGGCTTTGTTGAATTTAAGGATTGAGGCCTTGGTAGATAAAAGGAAGAGATAGGAATCTTCTCAAGCAATTCTATATAAATGCTCTATTTGTGATAGGGAGTACCGGAGTATGAAAGCTCATGCACAACATTTGCATTCTAGGCTGCACCTTTAGAAGAAGGTAGCAAATGAAGCAAATGCTTCTGTACAACAACCTAGTGTATGATGTACTCCATCTTCTTCCCCTTATCTTTGTTATCGTTGTTGCAGGCTGTCCTTGAAGGTCAAATAAATTCCCTTCTTGGTCCAGATGCAGCTTCGTTTGAAGCCCTCATTGTTCAACTTATGAGCCCTAGCAATGAAGATCCTGGTTAGGCTGAGCAGCTTGGGACTCATCATCTTGACACCTTCTTCCTCAAGCTTGTTTTCACTATTCGTGCCTCATCCAAATGACTTGTGCAGGTTGAGAATAATGAGAAGGCAAATCATGCATGGGCAGATCATGGCAAATTGCAATTTTTCAAAGAAAAAGATAAAGATGGAAGTGATAAGACCAGATCTATGTCCCTAGTACAATAAATCCAACAATAGAGCTCTGTCATGCCACTTCTATGACATTAGAAACCATAAAAAATGGTTTAAATCACCTTGTTCTTGGTGCCAATAGAGCATGAAATACTATTGTAGCTCACATGATGCTTTTTACTTCAAGAATAGTTATGATCTTGCTTGAAATGATGAGAAGAGTCAAGATAGAGCATGTATTTTGGCATGGAATCCCTAGAAGAGAGAGATGTTGATGACACCACCATGAAAGCTTAAAGAAAGAAGGAAGAGGAAGCTTGCTTTCAAAAGCTACCAGGACTAGTCTCTCTTTTTGCTCCAACTAAGTCCTCTTTAACCAAATTGGCTAGCAAAATGCCTAGAATTGAGTGACGACCTACTATTTAGACCCATCCACTGCCATATTTGTCCCTTCCAGCTTCAAAGATCTCCAGATTTTTCTTCTTCCAACAACTATAGGTATCCTGCAAATCATTGCTAGTCACTGTCCATGTCTAGTACCTGTAATACTTGTTTGAAATTGATTTTTATGGTGAAAATTTGAGCTAAAATAGAAGAAAAATGGATCAAAGACCAATGCTCTGATACCACTTGTCAAGAAGTGAACCAGAGAGAGAAAGAGGAGAGAGAAGACTGTCGAGAAGAGAGAGATGGAGTGCAAAAGAGAGAAAGAGAGTGAAGAGGAGAGAGAAAGACTGAAAAGAAGAATAGAGATGGCTGGAAGCCATGAAAGGATAGGAAGAGCTAGAGAGAGAAGAGGGACAAAGTTGTATTATTGTGTAAAAATTGATTGCATGTGCATGTGTCCTTTGCCCTTTTATATGCCCCTAATTCAGTTCTTTACACATGGTTAGAATAATAATTCTTTCTAAGTGCAGGTTTGTGGCAAAAACTATTAATCATCATGATTTACCATTGGTTGATATAGATCAGTTTGAGATGTCTTTAGTTTCATGCATGGTAATAGTGGCATATAAAACAACCCATAAACTTCAATAGAAAGGTGGTTGTCTTGATCTAACCACTCATGGATCATGTCATTTTGATATCTAATAATGATAGTATTTACGAAACTATACTTTCTATCAATTCCTTATTCATGTAGTCTAAAATGTGGAACCTTTTGTGTATTTAGGTTGTCTTTGTGTTGATGCTATTCTAGCTTATGATGTTTGAGAGGATATGCCAATACAATACTAAATATGATTGTGTATGTGTTACTCCTAAATATGATGTCACACCTTCTTGATGCCTTTGCTTCATTTCAATCTAAATTTTTAAGAGGTTCTAAAGCCAAGTGATAATTTATCATAACCAACACTCTTCACATGTATATAAATAGTAAACAACCCATTGTCTTACCCATTATGTTTGTATATACATAATTTTCAAATAGGAAAAAAATTCCGTACAACAATAAGTCTCACCCATGTAAAAATTGAAAAAATTATTATGCATGCAAAGATACGAGCTATGGTACGAGCTAAACTGGTAAGAAAGTAAAGATTGTGATCGACACATTCAATCTTTCAAGTTAGAACCAATTGCATGTTGCTCTCAAGGATTCACACTAGCAAATGTAGGATAAGAATAGGTAGCAAATGATGAGAAATCTATCTTGAAGAAGATATGTGCAAAAGGAGAATAGGTAGCAAGTGATGAGAGATCTATCTTGAAGAAGTTATCTGCAAAAAGGAGAACCTCTTGAAGATCTCAAGATGCAAAAAACTCAAGAGAGAAAACCAATTTAGATCCTCAACTATCCTTTAGAAATGCATGAACCATCAACATCGATGCTCTAACTCCTTCAAGTAGGACGTACTTAACTTATACCTCAACATCAACCCAATCTTGCAAGAGGACCTACAATTTGATTCATTAAGAAGTCAAGTGTTCAACACATGAAATTCTTATTCAACAATACTTACATCAATATCAAGACTTGTACTTCAACTGTCCTCGGCTCCATATATACATTGTATGCACTTGAGTGTACTAACCAATCCTAAGACTAAGTTTACTTTCGTTTATCAACCTTACATTCACTTACACTTCCATTTCAAACATATGTAAGGCTATGAGGCCTAATTGTATTGCACTTTGCTTGTTTATCTATTTGAAAAAAGGAAAAGAAATATAAACCCACATGCATTACACTACACATAGGTGTTCTCGAGTTAGAAATATTTGTTGACCTTTTTCAGTCAGCTTCATCTCTAACCCCTTAGCCCCTCTTTCCAATTTCCCCCACGTTCACTTAGAGCTCATCAAGGGTAACACACACCTACAAACTCCTAACTTCCTATAGTTAGACTTGTCTCCTCAAGTCACTTACACTTTTCTTCCCTACACCTCTTTTACACTTGTGCTAGTAGCTCATCCCATCCAGGCAAGGTGGAAAAGACACTTTAAGAAGGAAGATATCGCACATATTAATTTCCACTTGCATATGTGTATGTGTGTGTTTATGTGTGTTCATATATTTATATATTTATATATTTATATATTCATGTGTGTGTGTGTGTGTATAGAATCATATGGGATTATTGAAAATATAATAAATTATCACAAATCAAAAAATAATTGAAAGACATAAAATGGAATATATATTATATAAATTTACAAATTAAAATTTGCAATAAAACTAGACCATTTCAGACGTAAATAAAGTATAATTTGTACTTTAAGATTGCATTTAAAAAATTTCATGGACATAGGTTTATAGAGAATATTGAAAATTTTCAATAGTAGTCCCTCTAAGTAATCTTTCCAGGCCTTAGTGTGGATGAAGGGTTTAGTTGTTACTTGAAGGATGTAGACATTGGGATATATATTTTAAAATTTGAAAGTGTACCAAGATATTATGTCAAAAGACTCCATTTGTGAGGTGTCCGCCAGTAGTCTCAATCCATGGCACACCTTTTTGTAGTCCATCAATGGGCTTTCCAAATGATGCCGCGTGGTGCTCCCTTGGAGTATCACGGGGTTTGTCACTTAGACCCTACTGAGTCTACATCGCAACGGAAGAGTTCCGGTCATACCCACTAGGATCGACCTCAATTTTCGAGTCCCTAAAATTAGACGGGTCTCCTAATAGCTAACTAGCATCAATAATTTCGAGTTTCCATTTCCTACAGGATTACTCGAAAACTGAAGTAGACTTGCCATTGCACTTGGTTTAAAGAGAATGGGAGATGAAAGGGAGTGCGGCACATCAACCCTCCTACCCATAAAGCAAAATCCCATTCTGGCCCCCTAAAACAATGCAAGTCAGTTCTACCTAGTGTGACTAGTTGGTCAATTTATCGTCTTCCTATTTCTATGACTAATTTAGAAAAGCTCCCAGTGTAACGTGTCCACCTGTTCCCTTCAAGACACGTCTCAGCAGTCCATCAGAAAGGAGGTCTAGAAAGTTCCGCCCGGCACTCCCATGGAATGTCACGAGGTTTGCGATCTAGGACTTTCCGCGTCTGCCACGTAGCGAAAGTATTCTGGCCGTTCCCACTTAGGACTGACTTGAATTAGGGTTTCCCCTAATGGTCATTTCCTAAACTGCAACTAGCGTCGAACCCCGAGTGAACTACTTTACGTAGAAACGCCAGGGCCGAAGCGGATTCATGCTGCACTTGGCTCAAGGAGAATGGGAAATGAGAGGGATGCAAAGCTCGACCTCTCTACCATAAGGCATAGTCCCATTCCGTTCCCCTAAAATAGCGTAAACCGGGATTATTATAACCTAGACTCTAGGTCAGCACCCTTGCTATTCATTTCCTTTGAAACGATATTTTTGCTGTCCATTATGATTGAGAAAAGTTCCCGGCCAATCGGGACCACCCATTCATAGGATGGACCCATGGCCACATCCACCACACTTTCCTCAGGTTGTTTTAGTTCTCTAATTACCTACCACATTTAGTTGGACATGCATCAAGCAGATTCCTTAATTAGCTCGTTAGGCACCGGTTCCTTCACATAATCTTAGCACTTGACATAGAAAAGTAGTGTCAAACAAGTTCTTTTTCAACATGTTATCATATTTATCTTTGGAATACATTCATAAAGTCCAGTCCATAGGCTTATCCATAATCCGCCTGAAGGCTATCTAGCAATCCATAGGGATTACTAATCTAAGATTCCGCCCGTAGACTAGTATGCGGGCCTCAATATCCAATCCGGAGTCACGTTGGCCTCTTGTGCAGGGCCCGGAAGGCAAGGGATTTACGGCTAGAGCCCCCCCTGGCACCCAACTGTCCTCCTGCTCCAAGTAACGCTCAACGGAGAGACCTCACACGGCAGGTTCGGTCCACCTTCCGGGCGCGGCTAACAACCCCCTTGGTTAGGGTCAAGTAGACAGTCGGGGGGTAATTGAGGCTACCTCTCCCTTCAGGCCTTCAACCTGAAGTATTAGATATCTTTTCATCCTTTAGTTCATTAAGCAAAAAAAGTAAACAGTGATCTCTAAATTGTTACAAGCACAATCATTTCTACTGGTCGTTATTTGGCTAACTGCTAAGGAGTGAATCCTTCTCTCCAAATGCATCCAGCATTCGATCCGGGATCAATTGCGACTTGGCAAGATCCCCAAGGGTTTATTTGTTAACCCTTATGTCCTTGGATTAGGGCCGTACCCTATTAACCCAACTTAACCAATACCTTAAGTTCTATTAGTAGTAAATATGTTTCGCCAAATTATTGACTGGTCCTTTTCTTCCAAGTAAATATCTAATCCCCTTATCTTGGTCACTTTTCCCAAGAAAGGTGCTATATCAGGACAACTACTCATCCTCTTGCAAGATAAACTTGTGCAAGAATCTGCCAATCTCATTCCGAGGAATTGGCCATTCTCTTGTGATCAAACCACAAGATAATGCGACTCTACAACTTGTTGCACAAGTGTCACATCTAATCCATGGGACTATTTTCACCCATCGAATGGCGTCTTCTAATCACGGAGTCTTGATTAGATAAGAAACAGGGTTTAGGGTGCCTTCATATCCAATCCATTCCAGATTGTACTAGGCCGACATCGTCGGTCCTAGGGTTCCAACTCAATCTGAGTTTCATATTTTTAACGAGCGATCCTTAGGGTAGAAACCCTAGATCGTTTCTTGCAAGTACGTCCTAATGTCCCTACATTTCGTGAATGTGGACAGGCTTTTAGGGTATGAAAGTTTTGACTTGGCAATAAGTGCGACTAGGTCAAGTCCTTAACGTGCTAAACCCTAGTTAGCATTTGGGGTATATTGTATCGATTTAACCATCCTAAGCAAATCCTTTGGGGGTTAGGTGTTTGGGTAATCTATTTTACTTGTCTTACTACAAAGACGAACTACTGCTGAAGATATTGTCTTGATCAAAGAGGGGAAAAAACTAGTAGTATTACGTCATAACTCATGTAAGCATGCGATTCATTTCCTCTAGATTCGCAATCCCTAACTTTTCTTGTTAAGACCAAGCACATGTTAAAATTCTCCTACCTTTCATTGGTCCTACCAGGACATGCATTCACGACTCATACTACTAAGCTTTTAAGGTTTTATGTTAAACAAACCATGCAGCCTTTCCCTAACCTCATTTCTGAATGAAATATTCGTACACTGATTGAGCATTACCCAATCTTTCCTAACTACTATGTAGTTGAATGATATTTATGCAATTGACTAGAGTGAACCTACTTCATGCGGCTTTAGAATCTTTTCATGCTTTGTAGTTTCGTACGATTGTTAGCAACTTTCTTAATGAATCATTACGAAGAAAAATTTGTCTAATAATGTGACATGCGATTTAATCTTTCCATGCCCAATCGAAGGTGTACAACAATAATCTCGACTTTATAATGATAGTCATTAGTTATTCTAGATTCGTTACTCTGCAATGCACAGAAGCAACTTGCTAAAAGTGCATATACATCTTTCGTTCATTCCATTGAAAAATACAAATGACCAATCTTCAATCGTGAGTTATTTCTTTTAAAAATAGCCAATGTAATTCATTCTCATCAAACTAGGTGGATTTGACAAGCATAAGTGCATCCTAATTCCATGAATTAACCATATTGCATGATTGCAATACTTTGACGTAAATCAAGAAATAGGAAGAAAACCTGGACTTGTGGGTTCGGTGAAATGTCCACATGAATATTAGGAGATGATCCTCCTTCGGTTGCACCTTGTGCCTTTTTAGGGGCCATCGTGAATTCGAACTGCTTGCCTTGGCCACAGTCTTATGATCTTGGCCCATCTCCCTCGTACACGCAATTCCCTTTTGAGGTACGGCTTCCTTGACCGAAGTACCAACTTGTGGAATTGGGCTTTGGAAGGCCTTAGGGTTTGGATCTTGGGCCTTCTATTTTCTTTAAAAATCCCGGGAGTTTAAGGAAATCCTCTCCGATGGCCTTATGGGGAAAATCAAGTGGGAAGGGCTTTGTAGCTCCCTCTCCTTCAAAGCCTCGGAAAGGCGTATTAGGGAACTAATGGGAAGGCCTTATAGGTTTCCACCTCGAAGCTTAAGAGGGAAAAAATATTTGGGCTTTCGGAGGGTTCAAAAGGGAAGGGCCTTTAGAATCCTGGGTTACAACGGACTTTATAGGGTCTCCACAGGTAGGGGGCTTTAAAACAGGCTAATGTGGACTTGTGGGAGTTGCAATGGGAAGGAGGTTTAAAAGAAACCCGGGGGGTAAAATTTGCTTGTGGGAATGCAATGAAAAAGGGGGCTTAGAGAGCCCCCTTAGAAGCTTCTAAGGAGCTTCTGGGCTGCAGCACGTGGAAAAAGGGAAAAAAATTAATAGTCGTCGTGGAGGGCGGCGTAAAGACGGCGTCGAATGACCAGTGGCGGCCCGCACGACAGCTGGCAGCTCCCTCTCCTCCTCGCAGCGCAGATTCCTCACCTCTCCCCTCTTTCACCCCTACAATGGAAACTCCCACAGTCAGGTTGCGGCCTCCTTCTATCCAACTGCAATGGCAGTGTTCTATCTCTCCTTTCTCCCCACCTTTTCCCTTAGAGGGTGTTTATATAGGACAAGGGGGGAAAGGGTTCCCTCCCCTACGTGGCCCCCTGCATGCTATCCTCCCTTCCACCTCCTCAATTTCCCATTATAGCCCATCCCCTTCCCTCAGCCATGCTTCGATTGGGGAAAGGTAAATAATAAAAAATTTTGCAATAAACCTATCATTATCTTCTTGACCTCCTCCCAAGAGGGAGTTCACCTGCGATTACGCGAGTTTTTTAACCTCGGTCCCGTTTTTGCCGGTGGAGAGTCATGATACCTCACGTACAGTTTAAAGATTGCACCATCGGTAACTCCAATGCCGGAATGGACCTTTGCATGAGTTTCATGCGGGGTGTGGAAAGTCGGACTAGTAATATTTTTTTAACGAAAATATTACACCTAGCTAATCGGGACCACCCTACCATTGGACAGACCCATTGGAGGTCACACCTACCTGCTTTCCTTTCATGACATTCTCATCTTTAGTTTTTCAATTACCTATAGCACATTTATTGAAACATATACAACCAGATTCCTTAATTAGGCCATTAAATCATAGATTCCTTTATGTAATTTATCTCAGGGATACGCATACAATTCAAACAAACCTTGAATAAAAACAAAATTCTTTATTATATTGGAAGTTTATTACAATTTCCATATTTTCGATCTTGCGGAAGATATACAGAATTCCACGAGGGTAATTTGTCCACCAAGATTCCTCCCTTGAAACTAGTATTACGGTTTTAGGATCCCATCCTAGGTCATGAAGGGGCTACTCTGATTCTAGGAGTAATGCAAAATTTATGGCCAGAGCCTCCTTGGCACCCACATTTCCTACTGCTCGAGACTATCCCTACAGATAGACCTTTCCGCTATGGAGCTGGTCTAAGCCTCTCAAAGCAATACTCATGACCCCCTTCGAGTAGGGTCTCGCAGCTAGCTTGGGGGTAGCCTAGTGTGATCTTTCCTTTTATCCTATTTGTCAATGTTTTTAATCAAAGATCTAGTTTCTAGCAAACACAAATAATCCTTTCAAACATATATCAATGATACAATGGCAATCATACCATTGTGCAGATATCACAGCTTCACATAGCCAAGGTAGATCCTTAACCTGAGGTAACCTTACACTTTATCGAGGATTCTCCTCCCCATAAAGAAGTGTTGAGTACAAATCTTTCAACTTTATTAAGCAAGATATGAATTTTTTTTTAAGGGCTAACTTACCCAATATAAGTGAATTTTTCTTTAGTTGGTACTTAGAAAAATATTGTGACAATAATTTAACGAGATGATTCACAAGACCTTTGAATATACTTTCACTTTTTAAGCATTAATAAACTCTTAATCATTGTTGCGTTTGATAATGAGTATATCGAGTTATTTTACTAATCTCGAGTGTGCATAAAGTCCTTTACTCATTTTATGCAATATCCTCTTGCAACTATTGGCATCATGATTCTACGAATTATAATATCGATTAATCTAACTACAAATCATATGTAGTAGTTAACTGTTTATGCATGTATTAATACACTCTCTTGTCATTTTGTGTTGGTGTAAATATGGAAGCTAATATTTTATGTACTTAAATTTTATAGGGATGATGACCATGTAATCTAACAAGTAGTTCTTGTACCATTTAATACAAAAACTAACATTTTATGTAAAATTTTGGCAAAAATCTTATTATTTTATGTGGCGATATGAAAATAATAGCCTATTTTTGAGTTGTGAACAACCTGGTTTGGCACGATGACATTGAGAATTTTGTCTTTGCTTGACTTGCATTCACCACACCTGATATTCCGTTGGTAGTGGCAACTCTGGCAACCTCGAGCACTCCCGTATCTCGGGCAATACCGGTTCTTTGACAAATTGTGGTGGATGTCATGGTCTTTCCGCCTCCTTGTTTTTTGGAGCCATCGTTCGCGAGCAGTTTTGAGAGATAGAGAAGGTGGAATGAATTTAGGATGGGAGAGCATGAGAGAAGATTTTCGAGACCGAGATAAGGGGAGGTTGAGTTAATTCTTTCCCTCTCTAACCCTCTCTCTAATTCCCTCTCTCATAGCCTCTTGGGATCTTCTTCCCTCTCTCTCTCTTTCTAACTCTCTCCCTTTCTAGCTCCCTCTCACTATTGGCATTGTAAGCTTCGATGTTTGCGGGTGTGTATATGTGAAAGCACTCTTATGTGCTTAAGATTGTGTGGTTCATGAATATGGATGAGAGATGTGAAGTAAAGTGTGCCACATAGGGCACACATGTAAAGTGTGGGTTGTATGGTGTCACATGGGGACACATATGGAAAGTGTGAGGCTACATAAATGAGGCCTTATCTCTTCTATAAAAGTATAGCCATTGTATGTAATGAAAAACAAGAAGAGAACATTTGTTGAGTATGCATATTGTTTGCCTTATCTTTGTAGCCATGGAGTTCCTTGTCTATTATAATCCTCCGTGATAATGTATCAATCATTGATCAACCCCACATTCGGATTATTGACATGGTATTAGAGCCGTGGTTAGGGCTCTTGATCATGGTGATTTTTTTAAATGTATGTAGCCCATATCATTGTATGCCCTTAGTATGTTTAAGCCATTCTTTCCTTAAAAATCTTGCACACTCATTATTATTATGATTGCAATTGAGGGAGCTGAAAATTTTTAGGATTACAAAGAGGCCATCAACATCAAATGAAGGAGCTGTGTATTATGGAGACTGAAAATGGAGTTTTTCACACAAGTCATGGAGCCATTGTCAACAAAGAAGCTACAAATAGAAGTCAAAGGTATTTGGCCATTTTGCCTCTTGATTATTGTCGTTGAGTATGGAACAATGCTCAAAAAGAACAAAAGGGTTTCTCTTTGTGGACATTGTTGTCCTATTGGCTCTTGCTATTGAGCAAGGAGCATGTAAAGGTGCATATGCTTGCTGTCATTGGAATGGAAAGTGGTTTTTGGTTGGCTACAATCCAAGATGGAGCATGTCGGTTGAGGCATGTCTCATGTTGTGTATGCTCCAGTATAAGCATGTGGAGTGGAAGTAAGAAAGGCTTTCACATACTTGGCACCTTATAGACTTCTCAAAACTAGAAGCATGTGATAAGCACCCTTGAAGGTGCATGCTAAAAAGACCATGTAGGTTTGGAGGATTAGAGTCGTGGAACGGGAGAGGATAAAAACTTTCAGTTGTCAAAGGTGATTGTGAAAAGGCTCCTATAGCCCTGTGAACAGGTAATATCACTAAAGCTTATATGAGATACATGCAACCGCTACGAAAGTAGTGCATTGACCAAAAGAATCTGAGGTCATATATGCATGTGGCTAGCATCCATTATTGAAGATGCAACAACAAAAGAATGGCATCTAAAAGAGGCCATTGATGTAGCATAGAATGTTATGATATTATCACCACAGTCCATTGAATATGCACAATTTCATGCACAATTACTTTTTGAAGCAGCAACTGACAGCAAAGGGTACGAGGAAGTAGAGCAAGGATGTCAAATCCTATTGATCCAGCGAAAGAAAGTCTGTATGAAGAAAGCCAGCACAAGCTACTGACACCTGAGGCAAGGATTGCTCAAGTGCAATAGGAACTCAGAAGCCTTGTTCAAAAGACAAACATTGCTTCGATCTCAAATTGGATGAAGACTTTAGGCATTGCAGGCAGAAGCTGCTCGCAAACATGGTGTTGCAAAGAGAAAGCTACAAGAAGCTAAAGCCCGTGACGATGCATTGTGAAGAGAGCTCCTTGCTTTCAAAGTAGAAAAGGAGGAACAACATGACCAAGTAGAGCCACAGGATGCGACACAATGTGCCGAAATGATACCACGAGGATGAAGACACTGATTATGATCGAAGGCCATAGCAAGAATTAGCGGAGGCAGTCAGGCTACCAGCCATGTCTCAGCCACTAGCATGGACACAGAAAGGAAGGCCAGCCTAATGTATCGACTGTTAAATGGAAGGTTAAGAAGGCTTTGCAAGAGCGTGAGATGAGGTGAAGCTCCTTGTTGGGAAGTCCTGTTGGACTGTTCATGAGCACCAGAATGTGGCCTGCAGGGTGAACGTCCTGCATAACCAATGTATACTGTAGTAGCTCTGCTGCTACACTGGACGCAAGTGCAAGGTGTTCGAAAATGTCCATACAAGAGAAGTTGTTGAGTCAAAGATAGCACTTGACGTAAAATAGAAGGAGAAGAAATCGTCTTTCACAGTCAAAAAGACCCACCACAAAATGGGTACACAGGTTTTGAGAAGGAGAAGAAGAAGAAGAGGTTCGATGGAAGGATGAGGAGAATGGCATGTGGCAACCTTATCTTTTTTGGGTTTTTGTCATGTTTAAAGCCCTATTCATACACCAAAACAAAATTAAAGTTATCCCTTCTAAATATGTATGTTGTATAATGGAAAACGATAGCCGAGCTTGAGAGTTGAAAATGAAAATTTGTATTTCATACATGGTATGCAGGTACTCTACCTGATCCCACCTAGAGGGTCAAAATGAATGTATGTATGTGTTCTCGACAAAGGTGAATCAAGATAGGGTTACACAAGAATTGTCTTGTGTAGGGTCCTCTGCCCGAGATTGAGATCTCAAAAAGAATTTGTGAGTGCGTGGTGTAAAGCGTGCACATGATTGTTGCACCTTGAGGTTTGTCATACCTTTCCCGAACATCTAGGATTGTTCAAAAAGGATGGGGTAGGTTCACGAGCAAGTGGCGCTCAAACGAACATTGTACACGCACATAAAATATGCATATGGTGGACTAGATGTGTCTAGTCATATAAACACTCCAATATAGCATTGAGGGGGAGTGTTAAGAAGTAGAGATTGCGGTCATGCAATGCTACATTGGATGGGTGACAAGGTCAAATTAAACACCTCACTTAAGAGGGGGTGTTGGCTTTGTAATCTTTGGTGTTTGTGGGTGTGTATATGTGAAAGCACTCTTATGTGCTTAAGATTGTGTGGTGCATGAATATGGATGAGAGATGTGGAGTAAAGTGTGCCACATAGGGCACACACGTAAAGTGTGGGTTGTATGGTGTCACATGGGGACACACATGGAAAGTATGAGGCTACATAAATGAGGCCTTATCTCTTCTATAAAAGTATAGCCATTGTATGCAATGAAAAACAAGAAGAGAACATTTGTTGAGTGTGCATATTGTTTGCCTTCTCTTTGTAGCCATGGAGTTCCTTGTCTATTACAATCCTCCGTGATAATGTATCAATCATTTTGTACACACCATGATAAACCCCACATTGGCTTTCTTGACACTCACTGCCTCTCAGGTGGGGGTATCGTTCTACCTCTCTCTCTCTACCTCCCTCTTGAAGCCTCTCAAAATCTCCTTGCACCGCCCTCTTAACTTAGTAGAGTGCATGCCTTTATATAGGCAGAAGGGAGTGCATGCTGCCTCTCCCTTCCCCTCTCTTTTTGCTCTCTTTGTGTAAAGACAACTCCTCCACTTAGAGTGGGGAGCTTCTTTCTCTTTCATTTTATTATTTTATTTTATTTTTCTGAAAAAAAGGGGAAGTCATGAGGCTGGTTGATGCCTACTTTGGTGGTAAAGGAGATATTTATAGTAAAGAAGATGATTATGATAAAGGAGATGAGGAAGATGATGATGACAACGATGATGATGATGATGATAATGTGACGATGAAGAAGATGATGATGACGATGACGATGATGATTAGGGGTCGCTATTAGTTTGATGGACCCCCCTTTTTTCTTTTCTAAATGATAATTTTTTAAACATTAATTAATTAGCTATTATTTAACATTAGTTTTTCTTTAGTTAGTAAGGTTAGTTATTAGTTATATAACTTACTAACTTAACCTTACTAACTAACTTACTTACTTACTAACTTAACTAACTTTACTAACTAACTTATTATCTTACTAACTTATTACTAAACTAACTAACTTTACTAACTTATGAACTAACTAATTATCTTTTAATTCTGCAAAAATATTACATCCTCCTCCCCTTAGAGAACTCGAGATGTCCTCATCTCGAGAGAAACCATGGGTATTGTTGATAAAAAACATTCTCATCTATCCATGTAGCATCTTCTTCAAGATAATATTTCCACTATACAAGGTATTCTCTAAGGGTTCTACTTTTCAAATTTCTCTCTCTTACATCAATTAATGTGTCAGGTTATATCTCAAGGACTCCTTGGCTAGGTATTACGATTTGTTGATCATCAAGGATATGGTTAGGGTTAGTTACGTATGCTTTTAATAAGCTAACATGAAATACATTGTGGATTTTTATATTCTCAAGGAGTTGTATCTTGTAAGTGCTTGGTCCTAAGCACTTGAGAACCTTGTAGGATCCTCCTAAAGACAAAAAACTCTTCTTTGGATGGACACAGATGAAGATCATGTCTCCTTCTCTGAAGATTCATTCTTGCCTTTTCAGATTAGCATACACCTTTTGTCAGTCCTTGGTTTCTTGAATATCTTGTTTGATAATCTTGATTTGATCATCCATTTCTTCTAACATTTTTCTCAAAGCTTCTACCCTTAAAGTAGGATCGGAAAAATTAAGTGGCATATGACAATCTTGACCATATAGTGAGTGAAATGGAGTCATCTGAATACTTCGATGATAGGAGGCATTATAAGAAAATTCCAGTAAGAGTAGATATTAAATCCACCTTTTAGGTTCCTTACAGCAATATGCACACAGAATATCCTCAATCACCTAGTTAACTCGTTCTATTTGCCCATCAGTTTGTGGATGATAAGCAATGTTGAAACAAAGTTGGGTTCTAATGGCTTCAAATAAACTTTTCTAGAAATGTGATGTGAAAAGATAATCACAATCACTAATGATCCTTTTAGGTAACCCATGTAACCTAAAACACTCTTTTACAAAAATTCTTGCAATATCTAAAGCTTTGTAATTGGTTTTTGTTGGAATAAGATGAACGACCTTTGTTAGCATGTCTACTATTACCATCATTGAGTTATATCATCCTTGCATATGTAACCCAACTACAAATTCCATGCTAATAAACTCCCATTTCATCTAGGGAATGTTAAGTGGTTGGAGTTTTCCTGGTAACTTGACACATTCAGATTTTACCCTTTGGTAATTTAGACATTTAGTGACATAATTAAGTATATTATCCTTGAGTCTTTGCCAATAATAGC
The DNA here is from genome assembly GCF_053477565.2 of Lygodium microphyllum. Taxonomy (NCBI): domain Eukaryota; kingdom Viridiplantae; phylum Streptophyta; class Polypodiopsida; order Schizaeales; family Lygodiaceae; genus Lygodium; species Lygodium microphyllum. Next base: position 48,729,324 of record NC_141150.1, read on the forward strand.
TTTTCCTAACAACATTAAGAGTTTTTGCATACCCTCAGTGTCCTAAAAAAGGAGAGTCATGTGCTTCCCAAAGTATTCTTCTTTTGACAGACTGACTTGAAGGAATGCATAATCTCATTCTGAAATAAACAAGTCCTTCATCTTCATCTGTGTAGAGAATTCTTGATACTTAGTCTTGAATTTGGGATCTTGTTCCTTATTTTGAACTTCCCAAAACAATTGTTGATAGTCTAGGTCCTTATTTACTTCATCCTTCGTCAACTTGATGATAGGATTAGTCGGCATTGATACCATTGTAGCCAGAGTTTCTGCCCTAGATGGTTCCAGTGATAAGAGCATTAAGGAAGGATTTATGACTAAGGGCATCTGCTACTACATTTTACCAGGTCTGAACTTAATTTCAAAGTCATACTCTTGTAAAATTTTGATCCACAGTCATTGCCTCATATTAAGATCAGATTGAGTAAAAATCCACTTAAGAATTTTATGATCTGTGACTAAGGAAAACTTATTTCCAAGCAAGTAATGTCTCCATAATTTGGGTGTATGAATCATAGCTAACAACTCCATGGAGGTCGTGAGTAGCATATCTCTTTTCATGGGCTTTCAACTTTCTCGAAGAGTAAGCTACATGATTACCTTCCTACATTAGTACACATCCCAATGTGAGAGAGCTGGCATCTGCGACAACTTCAAATTCCTTGCTTAAGTCAGGTAGCCTTAACATAGGAGCAATTATCAAACTGCTTTAGTTTCTCAAAGCTAGATAATTCAATTGGCATCCAAATAATGGCACCTTGCTTTTTGAGTAGGTCTATAAGAGGTACTGTAATTTGGGCATAGTTTTCAATGAATATCCTGTACCATCCTATTAGACCTAGAAAACTTCTCACTTCCTTGATAGTGGTTGGGGGTGGCCAATCTTGAACATCTTTGACCTTGGTAGGATCTACTGATATACCTTCAGCAAACACTATGAATCCCACGTATTTAATCTTCATTTTGAAGAAGGCACACTTTTTCTTCTTGGCATACAACTTGTGTGTTCTCATTGTCTCTAGGACAATGCGAAGATGTGGTTTATGATCTTCTTCCTCCTTAGAATAAGTTAGGGCATCATCAATGAATACAAGAACAAAATCATTGAGATGAGGTCTGAAAATGTCCTACATTAAAGTTTTGAAGGTAGCTGGGGAATTTGTCAACCCAAATGACATCACGATGAATTCGAAATGACTATATCTTGTGTTGAAGGCAGTTTTAGGAATATCTTCATTCTTGATTTTGATCTAATACTATCCTGATCGAAGATCGATCTTAGAAAATATCATTGCTCCTTGTACACGATCAAGAAGCTCATCTATCCTCGGGATTGGGTACTTATTCTTTACTATTACCTGGTTTAGCCCTCGGTAGTCGACACAAAGACGGAGAGTTCCATATTTCTTCTTTTGGAATAATACTGGGGCTCCCCATGGTGAACTACTTGGCCAAATATACCCTTGTTCTAACAGTTGTTTGAGTTGCTCTTTTAGTTTGATGGCTTCAAGAATAGACATTTCGTAAGGTCTTTTTGCAACTGGAGCAGCTCCTTAGAACAAGTTTGATCTCATGATCGACTTCTCTTTCCGAAGGTAGCTTAGTTAGCTCTTCAGAAAATACGTCAGCGTATTCTTTTAACCAGGATGGTTCTTCTTCTATCTAACCATCTTGATTTACCTTGTTAAGCTTGATCAAGTAAACAATCAATCCATTCTTCAGGCCTTTCACAATTCGAGAAGCTTTTACTAATTGAACTTTAGGTTTCCTTGTTTCACTTTGTGTAGTTGCTATTTAACCATTCAAATCTTGAAATGTGACTTGACCTTTTCCACAATGGATATTATGAGCATCATTGGGAATCAACCAATCCATTCCTAGTAAATACTCATAAGCCCCTAAGTTCATTACTTTGAACCTCATACTTGAAATATTTCCTCCTAGGTTAAACTCAACCTTAGCAATTTGCTATGTAGAAAGTACTTCCTTTCCATTTGCTAATTCCACAAGCAGTTTTGATGCATTTGCTGTATCTATTCCTAACTTCTTAGCAGGTCAATCAAAACTTTAAATGATTTATCTCAGACTAGTTGGTGTCTGTATTATCGAATATTGACGATTTGGACCCTTCTTGTGGAATACATCATGAACAGTTACTTTTTCAATATCTTCTTCCATAATAGGGTTGTCCTCCTTATTAATCTCTTTAAGGGTAATATTTGACGTTCTTCCTCTTGCCATAGTTATTTGACCACGGCCTTGGGCAGCTCTGCATTGACCTCGAAATTGGCCTTGGCAATGGTTTCCACCAAGCTTTGGACAATCTCTCCTAAAATGTCCTAGCTCATTACAGTGAAAGTACCTAGGACCATCCCTATTTCCCTAGGCAAGAACATAAATTCCAACTGCATTGGATTTTGCATTTTTCTTATGACCTTGGTAAAATTGACCTTGGGTTCTTTTTGCTTGATCTTTGAATCCTCCTTTGTTCTGGTTATTGTAGCTCCAAAACTTATCATTTTTAGGTTTTGATTGTACTTCTCGCACAATAGGAACAGCTCGAATCAAAGCATCTTGGAGGTCTATTGGGCACGTTGATTCCAAACGAGTGTTCAGAGGAGAATTTAGCTTCTTTCAGCAATTCCTAACAAGTAATTGTATTTTTAGGCACACCTTGATCTCAGCACCACTACTTCCACTAGAGTTGAGCTTCGCCAATTAATTTTAGCTTAGCTATCATGGCTTGGTTAGTTGGGACAATTCTAGCATCAGTAAAATAATCTTCCATGGATTTGATCCAAATTTTTGTATTGGCTTCCACATTTTCGCCTCTCCTGTCAAATTCCAAAGGTTTGACTTACTTCAAAAGTTTCCTTTTCTCTTGGGCTTCGTTGGGAATTATTGTGGGTGCGAGATTCTATGAAATTTTCAACAATTCCCAAATTAAGCTTTACAAAATTTATATAGCGTTAATATTAGAGTTTGATACTGAAGTTATTTATCGCTTAATTTATTGAAACAAATTCAAATAAAACTATTTTTCCATTGCTAAAGCTAAACCACAATTTCAGAGGTTTGAAGGGAAAGTAAGGTTCCATTATTTCTTTGATTGATAAAGTATCAATCAATCTTTATTACAATGGATGTACAAGGTAATCAAATGGGGAAAAAAATACATTATTCAGATAGCTCACATGCCCATCTTTAAAAAAAAAAAAGGATTTTCCACTACAATCTAAGCATGACATTTAGTAGTAGTAGTAGTAGCAGTAGCAGCAGCAGCAGCAGCAGCAAGAGCAGGAGCAACAATAGCAACAACAGCAGCAACAGTAGTAGTAGAAGAGAGAGAGAGAGAGAGATAGAGAGAGAGATTTTATTTAGGGTGCATCTTAGGTGTGTTTGACGCTTTAGGAAGGTGAGTACTAGTAATAGTAGTGGTAGTAGTAGAGAGAGACAGAGAGAGAGGTTTTGTTAAAGGTACAAACAAAGGAAAAAAGGTGGTGAGGTCCGGTACAATACCACAGGACGGGAAACACTCACTCTGACATAGGGTAGCTACATCCTCGTCCCCATGCATAGCATATTAGACTTTACATACTGTAGGCCCGGTACGTGGGTGGAGACTTTACCTACGTTAATTTTGTTGAGTTACAGGAGAAGAAATCCCTCCTCAAACAATTTAAGAAAGAAAAAAAGAGTGATAACAAAAACAAATTGTTTGTCGTAACATAGACCAAATTGAAAACAATGAAGGCCGTGATGTTCAAGATCACGAGGCGTATCTTAAATAGCATGTCACATGTCCTTGCTCTCAATGTAAGCTAGAAATTAGATGAAAACATCGATTGCCTATAGAACTCCTGCGAAGCTTTGGCGAGTTTTAATTAGAGATCATTGATTAAGAGATCTCAGATTTTGAGCAAACGGTAGCCGACCTAAGCCTCTCAAAGCGATAATCATGACCCCCTTGGAGTAGGGTCTCACAACTAGCTTGGGAGTAGCCTAGCACGATCTTTCCTTTTATTTTGTTTGTCAATGTTTTTAATCAGAGATCTAGTTTCTAGCAAACACAAACAATCCTTTCAAACATATATCAATGATACAATGACAATCATACCATTGTGTAGTTCACAACTTCACATAGCCAAGGTAGATCCTTAACCTGAGGTAACCTTACACTTTAACGAGGATTCTCCTCCCCATAAAGAAGTGTTGAGTACAAATCTTTCAAATTTATGAAGCAATATATGAATTTATTGTTTAGGGTTAACTTACCCAACATAAGTGAATTTTTCTTTAGTTGGTACTTAGAAAAATGTTCAGACAATAGTTTAACGAGATGATTCACAAGACCTTTAACTATACTTTCACTTTTTAAGCATTAATCAACTCTTAATTATTGTTGCACTTGATAATGAATATATCGAGTTATTTTACTAATCTCGAGTATGTATAAAGTCCTTTACTCATTTTGTGCAATATCCTCTTGCAACTATTCCCATCATGATTCTACGAATTATAATCTCAATTAATCTTACTACAAATCATAGGTAGTAGTTAACTGTTTATGCATGCATTAATATACTCTCTTGTCATTTCGTGTAAGTGTAAATATAGAAGCTAATATTTGATGTACTTACTTTTTATATGGATGCTGACCATGTAATCTAACAAGTAGTTATTGTACTATTTAATACAAAAACTAACATTTTATGTAAAATTTTGGCAAAAATCTTATTATTTTATGTGGCGATATGAAAATAATAGCCTATTTTGGAGTTGGGAACAACCTGGTTTGGCACGACAACATTGAGAATTTCGTCTTTGCTTGCACTTGCGTTCGCCACACCTGATATTCCATTGGTAGTGCCAACTCTCTTTGGCAACCTCAAACACTCCCATATCTCTGGCAATACCCATTTTTTGACCGGTTGCCTTGGATGTCATGGTCTTTCCGCCTCGTTGCTTTGAAGCCATCGTTCGCGAGCAGTTTCGAGAGATAGAGAAGGTGGACTGAATTCAGGATGGGAGAGGGTGAGTGAAGATTGCCAAGTTGAAGATCAAGAGACAAGGGGAGGTTGAGTTAATTCTTTTCGTCTCTAACTCTCTCTCTAATTTCCTCTCTCATAGCCTCTCGGGATCTTGTGCCCTCTCTCTCTCTTTCTAACTCTCTCCCTCTCTAGCCCCCTCTCACACCCTCTCAAGGGGGGGGGATATCATTCTACCTCTCTCTCTCTACCTCCCTCTTGCAGCCTCTCGGAATATCCTTGCACCTCCCTCTAAACTGAGTAGAGGGCATGCCTTTATATAGGCAGAAGGGAGTGCATGTTGCCTCTCCCTTCCCCTCTCTTTCTGCTCTCTTTGTGCAAAGAAAGCTCCTCCACTCATAGTAGGGAGCTTCTTTCTCTTTTATTTATTTATTTTATTTTTTTGAAAAAAAGGGGGAGTAGTGAGGCTGGTCAATGCCTATTTTGTTGGTAACAGAGATATTTATGGTAAAGAAGATGATTATGACAAAGGAGATGACGAAGATGATGATGAGGATGCTGATAATGACAATGAAGAAGAAGAAGATGATGATGATGACGATGATGAAGATGATGATTAGGGACGGCCGTCAATTCGATGGCCCCCCTTTTTTTCTTTTCTAAACGTTAATTTTTTTAACATTAGCTAGTTAGTTATTATTTAACATTAGTTTTTCTTTAGTTAGTAAGGTTAGTTATTAGTTATATAACTTACTAACTTAACCTTAATAACTAACTTTACTAACTAAGTATCTTACCAACTTATTACTAACTAATTGACTTTACTAACTTACGAACTAACTAACTATCTTTTTACTACATGGAAATCTTATACCATTGCATCAATAGTAATCATGCACAATGTAGTGATTATGGATGCTCTTCATTATCAATAACACCACACAACCATATTGGCAAGCCCTTCAACTACTTGAAGATTTGATATTCACCCTTGATCCAGTCGTTGACATCTCGCCCATTTAGAGAGAGGGATAAACACAAACTTGCAGTAATAAAAACAATTCCATAAAACTTGACATGGATGTCATGTTACCACCCCTACTATCTGCATGTCTTGAATAATCAGAGTTAGTGTATGCCATGACTCCTTTATCTTGTCACCATAATATATGTACATATCTGCAGTGCCCTTAAGGTACCTCATGATACCCTTTATAGCATCCCAATGCCACTTGCCAAGTGTAGCCATATAGCATGCCACAACTCCAACCCCAAATGCTATGTGAGGACGAGTGGCTATCATGACATGCATCAAACTACCCACTATTTTCAACATGCTATCTTTGTATTTATTCTACAACAGTCTATGTTTTCATGTTTCAACACGCTTTAGGAATAAGCAATAGTGTTTTCAAGTTGCATAGCTACCTTATGGGCTATTTTGCATTTGATGATCTATTGGTTGCGCCATGTTTGATCTTTATTCTATCTTTCCTCTATTCTTTGTGCAACTATCACCTAGTGTGTGAACTCCTCAATAGTACTTCTTGGGCATAGTATTAGCAATATTCTCTATCACTACCTATTTTTCACTTCTTGTATCCTCCTCTAAAATAGAACCTCCCTTTTTGGAAATATAAATTACTCATTCTAAGTATAAACCATGCATGATCAATGCCCCAAGAATAGCAATGATATAATAAAACATTTAGACCTATTGCTTTAACAAATTAAACCTGTATTTGTATCACTCACACTTGAAATGATTATTACCATGATTATTCCTTCTCTCTTTTAAGATTGATACACAATATCTTGGTATAAATAGTACATTTAACCCAAAAATGATCTCTCTTTGTTTTATTATTCAATCCCTTTCACAAAACACCAATGATATTGCAACTCATGCCTCTTAAAAATAGCCAAAAGAAGAAGTTTTTAGCTCTATCTCTAGTTGTTGTATCTTACATAATAGAAAATTATCCAAAAGACGACTTTTCTAAGACTTGTTGATCCCACAAGTTGTTGGGTACATTCAAAACTCTGATATGAGAGTGTACCCTTGAATTGACCCCAATTCCACATGAACTATAATAGCCCACACATTCTTAAAATATTAATGCCTCTCTTGCTTTAGATGCTAACTAATATAGTTGTGGTTCCACTCAAGTTGAGATGATTATGCTTTCTCCATAGATTTTATGATCACCCCTTTCATATATCCTCTCTTTATGCATCCATTTACCCTTTTAGAAGTAGTAACCCTTGTAGTTGAAGCAACACTAATCTTAGAAAAATGCCTATTTTCTTGCACATTACGCCATGGCCATAAGCACGGCAATGATTTTTTGCAAAAACCCATACTACTATGGATGCATACTATTTAGTTGACAATGATAGTAGGTTGTTGAATCCTCTTTTAATAACAAATTTGCTACTTATCTTATTTTTAGGCAGCCCTCAATATTTATTGTTGACTAGATCACTTGTAAATGGCAATATGCTTTCAATTTACTTGAACTCCTATGGTTCAACAATGTTGTTTCTCTTTAACACATTGATTATCTTCCCCAACTACAGCACTAGCTACACAAACACAACTCTCTAGCCACAAGGAACTTTTAATGATTCCCTAGGTAGGGAAAAAAAAAAGGAATTCCCTAATTACAAATGCATATAAGTAAGGAGAGTAAAATAGAGGAAGTGAAACATTTCCTAGTTAATGTAACTAGGGAATCACATAAGAAATTTTATAGTTAATGTAACTAGGGAATCACATAGCAAATTTCCTAAAATTTTCCGCAATGATACCTATACTACATTGCAAATTTCCTTATATAGGAAATTTTTCCTAGTATACATAGGAAACTTTCAAATTTTCTTGCATAGAAAATTTTCCCTAGTGTTACTGACTCTACATAAAAAAATTCTTGTCTAGGAAGCATGAAATTTCCTCCTATGTAGGGAAAATGGAAAATTTCCCTATATATGTAGTGAAATTTCCTTACATATGTAGTGAAATTTCCCTACATATGAAGATTTCCCTAGTGAGGTAGATCACATCAGGCAATCTTCTACATCTGATCTACCACTAGCATCAAAGTTTTTCATCACCATGCATTCATTTGAATTACATATATAAAACTCATGGTACTTTACTGCTATCAGCTACTATTTACTCTTCAACTCTTGTTTTCCCAAAAGTACAACATAGAAAGATTGACACCCTCTACTATAAATTCCCTATTACAATACACACCTATAATCACTACTAATGCAACCTTAATGTTGCAACAATTTTAATTGTAGATCTGATTTCATTAGACGTTGTACCTTAGAAGAACCTTATTGTATACTGGAACAAACCTACAATCATGCTCTACTATTGTTCCACCCCAACATATTTAGTCGACAATTGTCACCTTTGAAAGAAATAAACTACAACATTCACAATCATAATCAGAAGAAGACGAGCCACTTTGCCTCCACAAAACATCATCCTATGACATTGGCAAGTCTACCAGGAAAATGAATAGTTTGCACATGCTCGACACACTTTCCACTTCCAAAAGAAGCTGCACTCTTTTCAATTTCTAACACTAAAGACATCATGGAGAGCCCGTTTTTCATAGTATATGCATAGTATCCTTACATATAAGATAAATTAGCAAAATAGCTAAACCAACCACACTATGGCCCTACCCAAAAGAAGCCAAAAGCAATTACTTTATTTGTGAAAATAAATTGTCCCTTCATAACCAACATAGGTTCTTCACTAGCTTTAACAACTAATGGATGGACGAATTTTAATAAGAGACCATTTTCTTACCTTGAAAGCCTCACTTTATTCACCTTTCCTTCGTATATTAGTGATTGGATGACTAAAAACTTAAACCACCAAAAACCAAGTATTTCATGGCCAACAACATACACGTGCAGCCATAACTTCAGACTATGCTTAAAACTAATACAAGGGAGTTGTGAAATTAAAAGAAAAACTATCTCAATTCCTTTACAAGCATTGGAAATACCTATATAGCCATGGAATAAAGCTATTATAATGAACTAGTAATCTTACCATCAAGAATAAGAGCCTGTTGATATTCCGCATTACATAAGTATTTTACCCTTTATCCATAAACTACTACTTGATTTTCTGTGAGTCTTCGTGCAGTTCCTCGCAAGTCCACCACAAGCTACACCAACAAATAGACTACTCAGGAAAAATTGAAACCATCATCTTTAAATTTACCACTATTAACAGTTCAATCATTAAGTAAAACACCTTTTTCCAAGCATGACTTGGCATTTCTACAAATACAATTTTCTGCATGTGAGGTGCACAAGATAACCACCCCTAAGTCTCAAAATTAGAAGAGATAAGCAAAATGTGAAACTTGACATTAGTTAAGTACAAGAAACATAATAATTTTAGTATCAATCACAAATTACATCACTAATTTGCTGGAGATGGCTTTAACTGATGTTCACACAAGAACCGTAATATAGCTATGATTGAACTTGTAATATGAACACCATGCTTGAATTAAAACAAACTATATGAAAGCCAAACAAAACCTCCTTTGCATTCTTCAATTTATTTCTTGATCCTTCAAAAAAGTAACATGGATGAATATGGAAAACGTCCTAGTGTAGACTCCATAATGGTTGTACCTGATTTTCTATAACACACGTGAATATTAGTGCAAAACTATAGCAACTCTTTGACATTGTATCAAGCATAATTACAAAAAACCCAAAAAGACCTACAACATCTTTGGGAGCATGTGCAATTTACTCTTTTAGACCCTATTACATTCTACTAAATCTTCAAATTTGATCAATGATAACAGCAATACTCTATCCATATATAATAAATAGGTCACCAATTTCTTAGTGACTACTGTGGGTATGTGTATTTGCTCAACAAAGGACTTGTTGTATCATTTCAAGGTCTACAATTTCAACAACAACCTTTTTTTTAGGTGAGCTCTGAAGATTATTTACAAGACCTATGATAAGTGGTGTTGTTTGCCCAACAAACTACTTGATATTCAATAAAATGATACAAGAAATTGAATTGCTAGTTACATGCAAATTTTTTAAGACCATAACAAAAAACATGCTTCTTTCTGCCACCCTAATCTCTAGCACATGATGGACCAAAGACCCATGCTTTCTATCTCAATCTTGCCTTGATCGTACTCTATTACTATTGTAGACACTGATGGTTTTCTAAATATTGATAGTACTTGCTCAAGTGTTGGATGTGTTGTTTGTAACAATAGGTTTCTGTGTGATAACACTGTATGAGGTTTAGATTAAGCACACATCTAGTAGTTGTAAGCTAGGAAAAAACTCAGTACCACATGTTCTAAACAATGTGACTTGAAAGGGATCAGAAAGGTAGCTGATTTTCCAATGCTCTCACCAAAATGTGTTTTTCTCTACTTTGGTTGCAAAGCTGCAATAACTAGCCCACATCACCGATACCCTTCATCAGTGGAGAAGCAACATGACAAGTATGATGTTGAATGAGTATTTTCAACATGTCCTTTAATAATATTACCTTCATTGCATCTAATTATCCCCACCAAAAATATTTTTGGCTCTTGCTCCTCCTCTCTGGTCGCCAATAAATCTTTGTTCTACCTCACATGTTTAGAACATCCCATCTTCTCATGCTTTGTAGTAGGCCTTTTGGAACCTACCTTCTCTTATCTATACATAGTTGCTCCTTCACTATGCTCTTGCTTTCCAAATCCAGATCTTCATAGATGACCTCAGCAAGATCCCATAGAATCAATACTCCATCCTTTTCCACCACTTGCACAAGAAAGATAGTAATAAAGTTCATGTAGCCTATGTAGCCAAGATGATTCAAAGACAACTTGCAAGCAATTGGTAAGGTTCCAAACCTTTACACTCCTATCCTTACTTGCCAAAACTATAGATACATCTTGACAATCCTACTTTCTTATTTGATGCCAAAACTTTAAGATTTCCAATGTCCTACCCAATCTCTTAATTGTGGGAACCTGTTTTCTTGTTGGCACAATTTCGATGGCACCACTTGATTTGCATCTTTTAGTAATTTTACTAGTTCTCTAATATACTTGGAGTCTTGTTTCCAAAAGAAAGTGAAGGCCACACTAGTTTCTCCAACCCTTCTAGCTCCCATCATTCAATGAACATAAACAATCCTTGCCACCTGTTGGAAAATACAAAATGATGTCCTTCACATCAAACCCATGTGCAACAACACCTATTGCAACCAATTTCAACAACCTTCCTTCCTTCAAACTAAGCAACACATCTTTCAACCTTATACCTTTCCATGATGATGATCCAAATCACCCTTTATACCAAAATCTTTGCATACAATAGCCCCACCTTTGTAGCAATCTTGGTCTCCTACTCTCTCAAACACACCTTTCACACTACAAGATATAGACCTTATACCGACGTTTAAAGCAATGAAAATACAAACAACAAAATTTTCCCCCGTCGTTGCAAAAAGCATCGTTATTAATGACACCATAGAAACTCGCTATCAGCGTCGCTATTGGCGTTGCTATTGGCGTTGCTATCAGCGTCGCAAATGCGACGCCGATAACGATGCCAATAGCGATGCGAGCAGTAAATTTGTGACGCGCATAGCGACGGAAATAGCGACGCAAGCAGTAAATTTGTGACGCTAATAGCGACGGTAACAGGGATAAATTTTTTTTTTGAATATAGCACTATGTGCTGTATGAGAGCCATACAAAATAGTTTTTGCACTACTGTATACAAAGTGCTTGCAAACAAAAAGAATGTATACTGAAATCATAAAACTGATACATGAAATAAATACATGATCGCATAAAAAGCGATTGGTACAATAATGACAAGATATCACTAATACATAGAAAATGTCTACATAGATCAGGCGACTAAAAAATAAAGGTGTGTGAGCTCCAAGGATCCAAGGGCGAGCTACAAATCCTCGTCCCCCGAAAGCTCGTCCCGCCGCAAAGGAGCATCGAACGGACTCTGCAGAAAAAGAAACAACATATCAATCCACCATACAATAATGCATTCAAATATCTCATGGTAACTACGGACAAGAAAGATGAGTGACTTACAGGGCCGCCGCGTCTATACAATCGGTCGATCAATGCATTGAGACCGTGCCTCTCTGCATATTGAGTCTCAAGGCCTATCAGATCGTGATTTGTAATGGAGTGCTGCAAAGAAAATAAAATGCTAACTGTTAGAAACATGATTGTTAGTACAAAGAATATTTCAAAAAAACAAACAAGCAAAACAAAAGAAAAACTTACAAAGTCCTCCAAATATGTCCTGTGGCCGCCACTCCCAAGATGATGGACCACTCCGGCCTCGAGTCATGCCCTCGCCGCCTCGCGCTGCTGACTCCAACATCCTAGAGAATCTGTAGCCTCCTCCCTCAGTTGGCGCTAGTCGTCTGCATCTAATCACTCGGGATTTGCAGCCCCACTCTTGATTGCCTTGCGTGCGTCGGATCGTCTATGTGACATGTATGCACGCATGCAATCCATCATCCAGCCCGTAGAGAATCTATCTACTCCAGCTGGCACCGGAAACTCCTCGTGCAAGGATGCTACTATATAGTCCTTGCTCCCCTTCAGGTTGTTCTTCCAATGATCCAGGACGTTGTGCCGAAAAACTTGTTGGCACAACTCTCTCATGCGAGCCATCACCCTCCTCCCCTTATCATTCATGATGATGACAAATCCTGGAGGTGGCGCAGCTCGAGTGTACCGACGGGAATAGACATCCCCACAAGTGTGACAAATCCTGGAGGTGGCGCAGCTCCAACTGAACGACGAGACGGAGACACCGCATCCGTGTCTCCACAGCAGCATCCCCCTGATCCCCATGCACTCCCTCCCTCTGGCCCAAGTTGTGAGCATTGAGATCGTCTGCTCGAAGCCGAAGCATCTGATCGCGATGAAGGTACTTGGTGAGCCATGTCTCCATGGAGGTATGGTGCAACATACAAAAGCAATTCACCTTCTCTTCCATTGAGGCATCCATTCTTTTTTCTACCCCATTTCCAACCACAATATCTCCAGTCAGTCTATCATCGTCCTTCAGCGTCCATAGCATTTCATTGTCTGGTTCCACCATTGGTAGCCATTGTGAAATATGCACTAACGCCTCTAACACCAACCAACCTTCGGCCATGCTACCTTCTGGCCGAGCTCGTTGTCGCACAAAGCCTTTTAGGGTTTTCATGAAGCGCTCCAGGAAGAACATCCATCGCGTATGAACAAGTCCAGTAATCTCCACTTCATCCACAAGATGCACAAGAAGGTGAATTTGTATCGTGAACATGCTAGTGGGCAGGTATTTCTCAAAGAGACAGACCATCTCCACTGCTCCCCGCCTCGTGGATTCAATAGAGGACGTCTTAATCTCTTTCTGTGAGATCCATTGCACCAAAGTCGACAACTTGTAAATGGCCCCGCGAATTTCTGGAGTAAGGCATCCTGCGATCGCGATCGGTAGGACAAACTGCCACAAATGAGAAAGCATTATGAATAATGGCCACTTTTCAAATTGCAAAATGCCCATGCTAATTACAATCCATTCGTAGCACAAACTTGACATATCTTATGCCAATCATGGGATTTTAGCCCTGACAATTGGTCGTCTTTAGAAAATGTGGACCTGAGAGAATGCATCATACCTATCGGAGTGCGGATAGACTTGATTACTTGCTTCACAATGCGCTCTTCTTTAGTGGACAAAACACAAGGAGCGCGAGGATGCGCATGCGACCATCAGCACACTCGACTGCGGCCAAAGCGCCTCCATCTTACCTACCTCCTTCAAATCCATTTGTGCCCCCATAGTGTCTCTCTTTCCTGTGATGTGGTCCCATAGCAAACTGCCCACATTCTTGAAAATATGCATGGGATCCAACAAGTGGTTGACCTGTAAGTGGGTCCAATATGGCAACTTGTAGAAAACTAAGAACCGTCGCATTCCATTTGGATGTAATTCCGCGTGGACCATTTTTAGCTCGTACCAGCTTGCGGCGTTCATACGTGTCGTGTTGGAGGTTGTCCAAGGAAACCTTCCCTAAATTCATGATCCTCCAGCAAGAAAGCGGCATGTCCTTGATATACCATCTTCTTCATGATTCGTGACCTTCGGAAGTCTAACTGTGGCCCATACAATGGACATGCATGATAACCGGAGGTAACCAGACCTGTTCCAACACCAAAACCTAGTGAATACTTGATTGAATGAGATAAAATATAGATATTACCAGTGAGAATGGAGGCCTGCTCACCTGAGCACTCTCCCAATCTCGGAAAGTCATGCATCATCCACATGAGAATGGCTCGAATATTGGCTGACCGCCAACCATCGCGCCTACTCATATCTTGCACAGTGACCCCCTCCTCCCACAAAATCTTAAGCTCATCGGCTAATGGACGAAGATACACGTCCATATTTTTTACTTTCTAGCGGCCTGGGACGAGCAAGCTAAGGATGAGATGTCCTTTCTTTGTAGAAAGCCATGGAGGGATGTTGTAGTTGACAAGGACTATAGGCCACACACTGTAAGAAGTTGAGCGCAGACCGAATGGGTTCACCCCATCCATTGCGAGACCGAGCCGAAGATTCCTTGGCTCTCGCGCAAAGCCTGGGAAGGTAGAGTCAATGTGGCTCCATGCGTGCGAATCCGCTGATATTCGTTGAACTCCATCCGTGGACCTATTCTACACATGCCACGTTGTCAAGCTCACCATGCCGGACATAGGGAACATGTGGTTTATGCGGGGGATGAGCGAAAAATGTCTGAGAACTTTTTGAGGGATGGTTTGCCCTTGCAAGTCCTGTCGATACTTGTGAGCACCACACTTTGGACATGTCTCCATAGTCTCATATTCTCCTCAAAACACTATGCAATCGTTGATACATGCATGGATGTTATTGTAGTCCATGCCAAGCTTTCGTAAAACATGTCGTGCATCATCACGAGACTCAGGCATGGTATTTGCAGGTGGTAATATATGATATTTCAATAACCTGAAAAAAATCATAAAACACATTGAAAAAGCACAAATGTTTGTAATAATAGTGTCAAAAAAATAAATCATAAAGCCTATGTGCAAGGTACCTGAATAACTCGATCACACTCGTATCACTCCACCCGTATTTTGCTTGCACACTTAAGAGTGCAAGCAATGTCTTTAACCGAGATACTCGAGTCATTCCATGTATTGCTGCAGTGGGAGTCCTGTTCACTATGTAGACTGCTGTAGCAACTGCTTCAGCCCAATAAAAATCTGGCAGGTCTTTTTCATTGAGCATGGCACGAGACACCTCTCCAATATGTCTGTTTTTTCTTTCTGCAATTCCATTTTTCTGTGGGGTATGACTGCATGAATATTGCTGCTTTATGCCATGCTCCTGCAGGAACCTTGCAAACTCATTTGAGAGGTACTCTCCCCCTCCATCTGACCTTAGGCATTTTATTTGCAGGCCTGTTTCTTTTTCAACCATAGCTTTAAGAGTTTTGAAATGCCCAAAAGCTTCACTTTTCTTTTTCATAAAATACACCCAAACTTTTCTGCTATAGTCATCAATAAAACTGACAAAATAATAACAGCCTCCAAGAGATGCAGCTTTAGTAGTCCACACATCAGAGTGGATTAATTCCAATGGCTTCTTACTCTCTTGAACATGTCTAGGAAATGGTTTCCTTGCCTGTTTTCCAAACTGATAGGCTTCACATACCTTATGCATTTCTGCAACCTTGAATTTAGGCAATCCTGCAACAATATTTTGGGCCTGCATTGATTTAAGTCGCTGTACATTAACATGACCAATGCGTTTATGCCAGATATCAATATCTGCAACTACACCGGTCCCATGTGCAAACATTGCTGCACTCAATTCAGACATGTCTGCATCCAACGTAAACATTCTGCCCTTCTTCTTTCCTTTTGCTATCAAGCGAACTTTATTTTTCATATCCTCAACAAAGCATCCATGAGGATTAAATCTGACTTGCAAGCCCTGTTCAACCATTTGACCAACAGAAACCAGAATCTTGGTGATATTCGAGACATGAAATACATCGGATATGTATTTCTTTTTCCCATCCTGCATAAACAAAGGAATTTTTCCAATCTGCACAATCGGATGTGCAGTATCATCACCAGTCTCCACAAATCTTGGTTTTTCCATTTTCCTTGCATCCTCCATCCATTCTGCATGACCTGTCATGTGGTTTGATGCACCTGAGTCAACATACCACACATCGTTGCTTTCTTCTGCACTTGTCACAGAATTGTTCATGTGCTGCACCATAAACAAATGCTCATTTCTGTCATCACCCTATCTACTAGAAGATGCATAATTCCCTTGTTGCAGTTTTCCATTCATGATGTCATTCTGCTTTTTATAGCAGTCTTTAGCCATATGACCCATTTTACCACAGTAGTAGCATTCAACATTACTGTTTGCATTTTGGCCTCTTTGCCATCCACCACGACCTCTTTGGCTCCCCCTGCCTCTAGAGTTACCACGTCCTCCTCCATAGGACTCGTTTTCTTGAGTTTGCTGCATATTCTGATTTCTACCACGGCCTCCAGATCGGCCTCCTCTACCTCTGCCTCTACCTCTTCCAGCATTTGAGTAGAAGACAGCTTCTTTTGAAGTTCCTCCTGAAGAAGATGCACCACCATTTCTCTGCTCATCAGAAATTAGAAGAGCAATCAACTCCTCAAAATCAGGAAATCTTTCACGGACGGAAATGGATGTTCGAAACTGTGCATAATCCTTTCCTAGACCATTCAAAGTCACATAAACTAAATCATCATCTTCCACTGGCGACCCAATGGAAGCAAGTGCATCTGCAATCTTCTTCACCTTCATGTGGTAGTCATTGATGCTCATATTTTCTCTTTGCACATTGTGCAACTCTTGCTTGAGCTGCATTTTCCTGGCTTGCGTATTTGTGCTATACATCTTTGACAGAGTATCCCATGCCTCCTTTGGCGTACTTGCATCCTGAATATGCACAATCATAGAGTCTGAAATGCTAATAGACATCCAGTACATAACTTTCCTAGCTCTCTCATGCCATGCTTTGTATGCCTGCATTTGCTGTTGATTGGGAACCTTAGGAAGAACTGGTTCTTCTTCATTTCCTGCAACAAATTCCCAATATCCTTTTCCCATAAGGAAATTCGTCATTCTAAACTTCCATGCTTGGAAGTTGTTCTTGTCAAGCTTTTCAGTGACAATCTGTGAGAGAGAATCAGACGCCATTACAGAACACTGCGAAAAATTCTATAACTGTAAAAACTCAGCTTCACCCTCACAAGGGCAAATCTGCAAAACTGGCGAAAGTGGTATTTGACCACACAGTCACTTCCTAGTGACGATTTTGCATAAATAGGAACCAAGGATGATTCTGTAACTCCCAATGTCTCTGTGCACAAGCATACGATGCAATTTCTACAGAAACTTTTCACCGACCTGTAAAACAGTGGCTGCACAGCATAAAACTGGGCCTTTTCCTGAGTGCGTGCAGAAAACTTCCGCCTCCAAAACAGGCCCCGAAATGGCCTCAAATAAAAAAAACAAGGTCGCCAAGGGATAAAGCCCTTGCCCGCAGCATATAGTGCCCTCTTGCTTCAAGGCGAAGGGCGTCTCAACCTGAGACGATGCACTCCTGCAATTTTCGGCTGTGCTACCTGCAGAGATCTGCTCCCAAAACAGAAAATGAAAGCAACACTGCTCCTCTTACCAGACCACCGCAAGCTTGGCTTTCTTTCTTGAGCTCCTTACCACGAACAAGGCTCTGATACCATGTCAAGATTGTGGGAGAGAAGAAAGGAGTCTCACTTGTAGCTTTCTTGCTTGCACAATGGGGGAATACACACAAGGGTGGAGACTGAAAACAGTTTTTCTCTTCTTAGTTGTGTAAGCCAAAAGAACTCTAATACAAAGAAATAGAAGAACCCTATATATGGGTCTCAAACCAAACTCAACTAACTAAGGTGGCATACTAACTGAGCCACGAACTAGAGTAGATAAGGATAGCTATCATGTAGCTATTATTCATGGGCTGTGTACCAACCGCGTCTGCAACTGACAAGTCGGTGACATAAATACACAACGGTCACCCTGGCGTATCACGAGTGGAGCTCGATATCTCAACACTTAGCACCCCTTCCATGGTAAAGGAAAATAGGGTACTTTTGGGACAACACTTAGCTTTAATGGTGGTGAGAGTACATGGCAAACCATATCTCAAAATACCCCTAAAAGACAACAAAGGCCAAAGCTCATACCATGTATATAATGAAATATTGGCACAATGGAGGAGGATTTACAAGCCTTACATGGTGCAACCTCAAGCTGTTACTTTCGAGGGACCCAATCGTGATCCCACCGCTTGGAAGAAACCATTTCATGTATTTGTTGATGTCTCTAATATGGCTATTGGCAATGTGATTATACAAGAAGATGCCAATGGATGGCTCCACCCAGTATTTTATGCAAGCAAGAGATTGTCCAATGCAAAGAAGATGCCAAGGGATGGTTCCACCCAATATTTTATGCAAGCAAGAGATTGTCCAATGCAAAGAAGAACTACTCAATCATGGAAAGAGAGTGCCTTGGCATGACCTATTCCATCAAGAAGTTTCAACATTATTTGCTCCCGAATTCTTTTGTTTTTCATGTGGATCATTCAAATTTAATTTGTATAAAATACCACCTTTTCATATAGGATGTGGTGCTAGAATTTCTTCATTGCAAAGACCGTTCCAAGTCACCTTGTCCACCAAGTGAGTGTAGGAGAAGTTGAGCCTACCCAGCCATGACAATCACAATCCACAAACGCTCTCCACCATGGCTATCAAAGAAGCCTTTAGCCCCATGTTGAAC
The DNA here is from genome assembly GCF_053477565.2 of Lygodium microphyllum. NCBI lineage: Eukaryota > Viridiplantae > Streptophyta > Polypodiopsida > Schizaeales > Lygodiaceae > Lygodium > Lygodium microphyllum. The sequence continues at coordinate 48,748,295 of NC_141150.1, forward strand.
AAGCAGTACCGATTGAGAAAACCTTATCAACTCCCACAAATCTAAGCATGGCACACTGAAGATCCTTATCAAATCCTTGTACCTACAAGCCATAGTTTTCAATGTCTTCAAAAAGGTAGCATCTCTCTTATTCTCCCGTTTCTTGGGTCCATGTCTTCTGAGACTACCTCTTTGTTGAGGCAAGACATCTAGCCCCTGTCTAGCATCAAAACCATAAACGTGATGTGTGGACAACACTCTACTTTGTAGTTTCCCCATCTGCTCTCCTTACCCCACCTCGTCATAGCTCTCGAAACCTGCAATAGATGTCACCCATGAGATTGGAATAGAGAGTGGCATTGACCTTCTTTAGGTGGTCCACTTGGGTGATGAGTTATTGTTGCTAGTGATACTAACAAGTCAAGAACCCATTAACAAAGTTCACTGATCATGGCTGGTGATTTTCCGATTGAACTGTGACAAGATCAGAACAAGTTGCTAGGATAAATTGGTGGGGAGAAGTGTGGTAGCACAGGAGGTGCCATCCAAACTTGCTAGGAACGTCAGAATGGGGCTGGGGAGACTTGTTGTCTTCTTGAGGCTCCACCTTGTGCTGGCACTTTTGACCCTTTGACTTGAGAAGGGCGAGTTTGTTGGAGAGGCTAGTGGCAAGGGTAGACCTTTTGGGGGTGATTTGGGGGATTGGCATTCTTGGGGTGGCTGGTCTTACTTTGGGGCGTAGTTCTTAGTGTCTTTCTCTATTTGGTCCTTCTTTTTGAGGACTTGGTCTTCAAGGTGCTACTCCACTAGGTCCTAGTGAAGGTTAAGGATGGGTTCAAGTGCCCCAGTCGGCTTGCACTTTCACTCTCCATCTGACTTTGTGGTAAAGTTTAAACTTGTTGCCTTGCCATGGATCAAGCTGCCACGCTCTAGATCCTTGTATTTGGCCGCCCAAGGAGCAAGAAATAGTAGCAAAGTCCCCCTCATCACATAGGAAAAGGGAAGCATATTGCCATGGAGGAGCTCATTATCCCCAAGAGCGAGAAGGATGCTTCACCAAAACCACGAGCTCTAGATTTCTTTCACTTCTCCATTGGCACTAGCTCTACAAATCCCAAGTGGCAAATGATGTTCGAACACTACCAAACATTGCATGCAAGGGCTCATCATTGCAATTTTCCCCAAATTGGCACAGTTCTAGATTGCATAGAGTTTGAAGAGATGGTGCAACTTGTAGAAGGTGCAATCATAGTGGCCACCATAGGGCTTTTTTAGCCCCCCAAGTAGGCTACTCAACACTAAAAGGGTTTCCTAAAATTCCTTCTCTACTGCTCATACACAGCCAAACCCTAATTATGCATCTAGCTGGTAGTCATAGCCAAAAAGCTTCAAGTTCTTCCACTCTAATTTTAATCACCTTGGAGGTTACTAAAAATTATTCTAATCATTGATTAATATTCTATGGAGTTTATTATAGACATGAAAGCTCGCTATTTAGGCTTGATACACTTAATGGACATCAGTAAGTCCATCAAAAAGACCAACACTTCTCATCTCAAGTGAGGAAAAAATTTGAGATGAGTGCTTATAATTACTAATGCTCCATTTCTCAATAAGAATATTGGTTTAACTCAATTGTGGAAGATGTTTTATGTCTTCAAGAGATTAAGTGGTTCATCTTAAGTATATCCCCTAAATGCTTAACTCTAATCATCTCATTGTTGATCGTTGTAAGGATATGTGTCAGGTGTAAACACATAGACCATTTCCTTCTCTTCATCTAATCTATTTGTCTGAGTACACATCAATTGTTTCCAGCTTGCTATTCACTTGGATTAAAACATCATTTTAATCGCTTCCACTCTTATTGTTAGTCTTGTAAAGGATTAGACACTACCTTTGCCTTGTGCAATCGATAAGACCTTCCTATCATGGCCTTTGTTGATGTAAAAAAGACTCAAATATTTGCAACTTTGATGGGAGAGACTTCCAACCATGGTAGGTGTTGTAAAATATAAAATGATTGAGAGGGCTAATTGGCCCTTCATCAAAGGGACCAAAGCCATTGATCCATCCAACCTAATGGATGTTGAAGTTGATGAAAGAGCATAAGCCATAACAATGTTGCACCTGGATGAATCCTTAATTCACCATGTTGACCACTTTGCAATTGCAAAGGAGAAGTTGGATAAGCTCGAGAACCTGTATGGTACAAGAGGAATGAATTCCAAAATCTTCCTCAAAATATATTTCTTCAGCTTGGAATACAAGAAGGAGAAGACCTAGGAAAGTTCATTTCCCACATAAAGGGTATAATGGCTCAATTAACTTCAGTCCAAGCTTCGAGCGCTGAAGAAGATGCCATTGCAATACACTTGAAAGCCATAAGGAAAGTCTTTTTAGCTCTTCTCACTACCCTATCAAATGTACCAAATCCTACACTGAAGGCATCATTGTTTTTTTTTGGATGAGGAGAAAATGAACCATCTCTTTCTCCATAATATGACTACTAAATGTTCCTTCTGTAATAAAAAAGGAAACATTGTAAGCAACTGCTAGAAAAAATATCCCAACAAGATGAAGTGCAACAAATGTCAACAAACATGGCATATCACTAGTAAATGTCCAAATGCTCCTAAAGTACCCAAATAATTTGAGGCCAACAATGTCCATTGTATCACCTTTCAATAAACATCCTTGTAGCCTATTTTATAAAGCCATCCCACTAGTTCATTGAGGGGGGGAACCAATTACATGCTATGTAATCCAATGCCACCTTGGCATTGAGGGGGGTTGTTAGAAGTGTAGCATGGGAACCCTGAGTAAGCAAGGGTGCATGAGGGAAGATGAGGGAAGTGAAGGGCAAGGGAAACCCTAATCCTAGCCCCATAGTGAGGTTATAAACAACTTGGAGGTCACTCTCAAGAGTAGAGGGACTGTACCATTTGTACCTTGAGCAACTTACTAAGCAAAAAGATTTCCTTCTTGTACTTGAGCTCTCTCTCCCTCTTGTGCATATAACTTTATGCTCTCACTCTGATTTCCAACAAAGGTTCTAATTGCAATTATCGACTCTCTAAAGACCCCTCCATTCGCACCCTAGATATCATGAAGCTGGCCAATATTAACCGACTTGGAGCTTACTTAACCAAGTTTGAAGCACTCTTCCTCAACTAGTGATGGCACCGCATCCATGCCCTTCCAAGCACCAACTCCATGCATAAACTCAAACTTGAAGGATTGCATGCCTACCTTACTAGGATTACGTTTGAGCATGATGAGCTCTAGCAACATATTTGGCTCAAAGCCATCTACTTGGAAACGATCATGGCCAAGAAACCACATGAAACCATTAACTGAAATTACAAAGAAATAGACTATTTGCCAAGAAACCACAGCCAAGGTAGCTAGAGTAAAATGATATTACCATTAATGGCTAAGAATCAAGTGATGAGATGCTGCAACATGGTATGCACCCCAAGCTATGGTGGCCAAGAGTATGCACCCTCTTAGATGGTGGGAGGTTGAGACCTCAAACATGAAATGTTAGAAAATGACCAAAAATATTCGTGGCTAGTTACAACTTATCCTTTTGTACTTAGCCCTAGTAGGCTAAATATTGGCTAAGGCATTAGGGCATTTTTACTCTATTACACCAAGCTTATCTTCCACAACATCCCACAGCCTCCCCTTTGAACCCGGATGCATCTATGGTTGCAACAAAAGCACCTCCACTACAACCCACTCCCTCCACTATGACCCAACCTCCCGGCTAGCCAAGCAGCATCTTGCCTTTGGCCTCTCTCAACTCCAACCCGCCTCAACCCTTACTGCCTCCCATCCCTCCTCCAACCCTCATCGCCCCACCTCCACAACATGATCAAATCCACTAAAATGATACACTCGACATAGAGGATGAAGGTGACATTAGAGAGTAATTTTTTGTGTTCAAGTCTAGCGTGTGTTCCTTTGTTAAAGGTGGTAGTAGTACTAGAATTTAAATCAAGGGCTACAATGGCACATTAATGAGTCAATGTTGTAGGTACAGTTAAGATCATTAGCATGGCACATGGATGAAGGGAATATTGCAAAGGTATTAGGCTATATAAGGGAGCATAGGACTCACATAGGAGAGGTTGTGGGGAGGCTAAAAACCTCCAAGGCTCAAATGGTAATTTCTATTGTGTAGTTTTAATCTATTCCTTGACCTTATCTATATTCCCCTAATTTTGATGTAGCAGTCTTCTCACTTTGGGGCACCGTCATTACACTTTCTACACTCAAGATGATAGGAGCAATGCCCTCTGTAGAGTAGTTAAGATAGGAGAAGTTGTGCCTACCCAGCCATGACAATCACAATCCACAAATGCTCTCCACCATGGCTATCAAAGAAGCCTTTAGCCTTATGTTGAACAAGCAGTACTGATTGAGAAAACCTTATCGACTCCCACAAATCTAAGCATGGCACCCTGAAGATCCTTATCAAATCCTTGTACCTACAAGCCATATTTTTCAATGTCTTCAAAAAGGTAGCATCTCTCTTATTCTCCCATTTCTTGGGTCCATGTCTTCTGAGACTACCTCTTTGTTGAGGCAAGACATCTAGCCCCTGTCTAGCATCAAAACCATAAACGTGATGTGTGCACAACACTCTACTTTGTAGTTTCCCCACCTGCTCTCCTTACCCCACCTCGTCATAGCTCTCAAAACCTGCAATAGATGTCACCCATGAGATTGGAATAGAGAGTGGTGTTAGCCTACTTGAGGTGGTCCACTTGGGTGATGAGTTCTTGTTGCTACTGATACTAACAAGTCAAGAACCCATTAACAAAGTTCACTGATCATGACTAGTGATTTTCCAACTGAACTCTGACAAGATCAAAACAAGTTGCTAGGATAAATTGGTGGGGAGAGGTGTGATAGCACAGGAGGTGCCATCCAAACGTGGAAGGAACGTCAGAGTCGGGCTGGGGAGACTTGTTGTCTTCTTGAGGATTCTCCTTCTGCTGGCACTTTTGACCCTTAGAATTAAGAAGGACGAGCTTCGTGGAGAGGCTAGTGGCAAGGGTGGACATTTTGAGGGCCTAGTTCTTAGTGTCTTTCTCTATTTGGTCCTTCTTTTTGAGGACTTCGTCTTCAAGGTGCTACTCCACTAGGTCCTAGTGAAGGTTAGGGATGGGCTCAAGTGCCCCAATTGGCTCGCACTTTCACTCTCCATTTGACTTTGTGTCCAAGTTTAAACTTGCCATGGACCAAGCTGCCCACACTCTAGATCCTTGTAGTTGGCCACCTAAGGAGCAAGAAATAGTAGCAAAGTCCCCCTCATGCCACAGGAAAAGGGAAGCATATTGCCATGGAGGAGCTCATTATCCCCAAGAGCGAGAAGGATGCTTCACCAAAACCACGAGCTCTAGATTTCTTTCACTTCTCCATTGGCACTAGCTCTACAAATCCCAAGTGGCAAATGATGAGAGAACACTACCAAGCATTGCATGCAAGGGCTCATCATTGCAATTTTCCCCAAATTGGCACAGTTCTAGATTGCATAGAGTTTGAAGAGATGGTGCAACTTGTAGAAGGTGCAATCATGGTGGTCACCATAGGGCTTTGTTAGCCCCCCAAGTGGGCTACTCAACCCTAAAAGGGTTTCCTAAAATTCCTTCTCCGTTGCTCATACACAGCCAAACCCTAACTATGGATCTAGCTGGTACCCATAGCCAAAAAGCTTCAAGTTTTTCCACTCTAATTTTAATCACCTTGGAAGTTACTAACAATGATTTTAATCATTGATTAATCTTCTATGGACTTTATTATAGACCTGAAAGCTCCCTATTTAGGCTTGATACACTTAATGGACAATAGTAAGTCCATCAAAAAGACCAACACTTCTCATCTCAAGTGAGGCAAAAATTTGACATGAGTGCTTATAATTACTAATGCTCCATTTCTCAATCATAATCTTGGTTTAACTCAATTGTGGAAGATGTTTTATGTCTTCAAGAGATTAAGTGGTTCATCTTAAGTATATCCCCTAAATGCTTAATTCTCATCATCTCATTGTTGATCGTTGTAAGGATATGTGTCAGGTATAAACACATAGACCATTTCCTTCTCTTCATCTAATCTATTTTTTTGAGTACACATTAGTTGTTTCCAGCTTGCTATTCACTTGGATTAAAACATCATTTTAATTGCTTTCACTCTTATTGTTAGCCTTGTAAGGGATTAGACATTTCCATTGCCTTGTTCGATCGATAAGACCTTCCTATCATGGCCTTTGTTGATGTAAAAAAGCCTCAAATATTTGCAACTTTGATGGGAGAGACTTCCAGCCATGATAGGTGTTGTAAAATATAAAATGATTGAGAGGGCTAATTGGTCCTTCATCAAAGGGACCAAAGCCATTGATCCATCCAACCTAATGGATGTTGAAGTTGATGAAAGAGCATAAGCCATAACAATGTTGCACGTGGATGAATCCTTAATTCACCATATTGACCACTTTGCAATTGCAAAGGAGAAGTGGGATAAGCTCGAGAACCTGTATGGTACAAGAGGAATGAATTCCAAAATCTTCCTCAAAATAGATTTCTTCAGCTTGGAATACAAGAAGGAGAAGACCTAGGAAAGTTGATTTCCCACATGAAGGGTCTCATGGCTCAATTAGCTTCAGTCCAAGCTTCGAGTGCTGAAGAAGATGCCATTGCAATACACTAGAAAGCCATAAGGAAAGTCTTTTTAGCTCTTCTCACTACCCTAACAAATGTACCAAATCCTACACTGAAGGCATCATTGTTTTTTTTGGATGAGGAGAAAATGAACCATCTCTTTGTCCATAATATGACTACTAAATGTTCCTTCTTTAATAAAAAAGGAAACATTGTAACCAACTGCTAGAAAAATATCCCAACAAGATGAAGTGCAACAAATGTCAACAAACATGGCATGTCACTAGTAAATGTCCAAATGGTACTAAAGTACCTGTTAATCGTTAGACGAACAAGGTGAAAAATCTGAAAAAGGTAAAGCAGAAGACAAAGGCCAAGGAAAAAGTGAAACGGAAGACAAATGCATGCCAAGAAAAATATGGAAGCACAGGAAATGCAGAAAAGTCCTAAATAAAGAAAAAGGGCGCACAAGAAAAAGCACGAATCAATACTTTTGTAAAAGCGCACAAGCGCATCATCGTTTAATTTAAAGAGTGCCGGGCTCTCACCCATGCAATTTGTAAAGGTAGATGGGCGGTAGGAAGGAAGCTAGGAAGATAGAAGGGCAATGGGAAAAAGGGCCTAGGCCACGGTTGGCCATGTAAAAAAGGGGATAAGGGGATGACCGCCCAAAAGGGATTTAGGGTTTTGTATATAAAGTTTAAAAGTGAATGAGAAGCTCATTCTTGTGTGTGGCCAAAAGCGGCTCTCCTCTTCTTCTTCTTCTTCTTCTTCTTCTTGCTTGCTTGAGCTTGTGCTTGAGAGAGGGAGTGTGAGAGTGTGAGTGTGTGAGGGTGAGGGACTAGGGAGGAGAAGCTCTCCATCTTTTCCTCTCTTCTTCTCTTTTCTTCTCTTCTCTTGTCTTGCTCGTGGCTATGGAGCTTGGAGCGTGGAGCTTGAGGATGGAGCTTGCTTGAAGCTTGTGCTTGGATCATGGAGCTACCGGAGTGCGTGTGAGAGGAGGTAACTCGATCGGCATGGAGGTAAGCTCACTACACCCATAGATATGGATGGCGCATTGGCTATGTGAGAGGTAGCCATTAGTGCTCGGCTTGGAACACTCGAACAATAAGCAGTCCGTGGGTCTTGGAAGTTGAGCGAAAGCTCCCACATTTTGGTTCCATTGCCGAGACCAACGATTTCAAGCCTTGAGCGCTTGTGCGCTTCGAATCGAGCATTGAAGTAAGGGTTTTCCCCCCGAACCAGTGCTTGGGGTAGATAGGTAGGAAGCGAGGGAGTTTAAAGAGATATTCGATCTCCTTAGCAAGTAGGTTTTTGGTTTTTTGGATTTGGAAAAGCATGTTGGAGTAGGGTAGTTATTTGCTTTCTGATTTGGATGCATTAGAGTAGGAGAAAACAAAGAAAAACAAAGAAAATAAGCATTAGGGTTTACTGTTGTGAAAAAGGGCAAAAATCGTGCAAAAAATGGTAAAAAGCTCGCTTGTGATACTAAGATCGGCAAGTGAGTGATTGGGGGCATCAACACCATACCCGGGAAGGGGTATAAGAGCCAAGAGGCCAAGGGAGAGGTCATTTGTGACCATTTCAATGAGAGAGAGAGAGAGAGAGAGAGAGCCATCACACGATTCGATCCGATCTCACCATCGATGAGCCTACCGCTTTATTCAGGTATATGAATCCCTTCCCCTATCCCCCTAGATAGGATCTCGAGGTTTATGCTTGCTATGATTGATTAAATCGCACGAATTGAGCAAAATGAACCTCTCGCTGTCATCATCACGCGGTGTTTGGCCTGTCTGAGTGGTCGCTTCCGGGTCGAGTCCCAGATCGGCCCTCGGCCCTCTTTTGTTCGGCCCACTCGGCCCGAAACCCTAATCGACCCTCAGCCCAAACCTACTCGGCCGTTCGAGCCATAGGATTCAGCCCTTCGCCACGTGTCATATTCGGCCCTCGGCCCAAGTGCCTCGGCCCGTCCGAGTAACCTCGTCCGAATTGACCATTTGGCCTGTCCAAGCCAACTTTTCCAAGTGACTTTGTCCGAGTCTGCACCTTGGCCCGTCCGAGTCTACCCTGTCTAAGTCACGAATTTGACCCTCGGCCCATGTACCTCAGCCCGTCCAAGTGACCCACTCGGACCCTGCAATTTGGACCAGCTGGGCTGAGTGTAAATTTTTATCAAATTCTCAGAAATTTAACCTGACCCGACTAGAGCTCAGCAGTGCAAACTATCGAAAGTCCTTCTGATGCTCAGAATTTGATTCTGGCACACACGGAATAGATGAAATCATAGGGAACAGCCGCTTAATAGCTTGAAGTAGGCAGCAGCGAGACCCAGAGACCCTAGAACCTCAATGGGCCCATCTAACCAACAAGGGAAAAAAGGCCACACTACAAAAACACATACGTGTTGCATTCGAACTGCATCTAGTCAAAGCGGAAAGCAACAACATCAAGCTACAATAGCGCGAATGACTAGATATGACAGGCTTGACGATAGATGCTCCTTGAATAGCACTACATTGACGATCCAAGGCACCATTGGAGAATCCACATCTGGTCGTGTAGTTGGGGACTCAAGGGCATCTGTCAGAAGGCTTAAATTTACAAGCCAAGACCCGGAAGATGAAGACATAGTACCACCTGCTTATCTTAGGGTCAAACTCACCGCAAAAAGAGAGCATACTATGGATGCTCTGATTGATGAATGAGTAGATTTTAATATCTTGACCTATGAATCATGGACCCTACTAGGCCAACCAGAGCTCACACTAACTAATGCAACTCTTAGCCCTTATGGGGGACACCCAGAAGCACTCATTGGGAAGTGCAAAATCCTTGCATCAATTGAAACTGAAAGCTTGCCTATCATATTTCATATTCCTCCAAATAGTGCTAATTGTGACAGTTATAAGTGGTTGTGGACCCCAAGAACATTGAGACGAAGAGCGTTGGAGAGCTGATGAATAAAGCATCGAGTCCATCCACCAATGAACCCATTGATGCCTCTTCTAATAGCAGTGAAACCTCAGACGCATCCATGTGCTCTGAAAAATCAAAGCAGTCATTACCATTAATGGCTACTTGCAACATTCAATCCACCGACAATAGAACTTGCATTGACCAATCAAGAGTGGATATAACGTTGTCACAACAGGGTCACAAACCTATACCAGTCATATCCAAGGAGAACCATGATGCAATAACGAAGCCTCACGAGAAACATGGAAACCCCAAGAGCATAAGAAATCCTAGCATTGGCCAAACTTGAGCCTCTAGGCCTGAGCCCCCAGCTATGCTAAAGCCCAGGAAAACTACTAGAACCTTGCATGAGATAGCAACTGAGCAAGCCCTCATTTAACATAGAAGTGTCACAGAGTGCTTAACTGAGTTGGATGCTAAGCTCAAAGTGTTCGCACATGTCTATGTCCTGGCACACATGCGCGCATTCCCTAAAGAGCAGCTCAAAGAATACTTGCCATTTCCCTTATCTTGGGAAGAGCAAGAACATCTTGACGAGCACTATAACAGGCTCCTGTATGAACGCATGCAACTCATCTCTGGCGAGGAAGCCGACGAATTGCGCTTAACTGTCACATTCAATGATGCGCTCTCCAACAAAATCTCTTAGAGATAGAGCAACTAAAGCGATTATCAGAGGGCCGAAGTCAATTTGAACAACATTGGTGTGAAAACCGCGTTGCAATGGCCGAAGACCATGACAGCCTCAGAGGAGTGATTGGACAAATGGCAGTCTCAAAGAGACCCAACCTATGTGGCACCAACTTCCCTTTGAGTGCTGACTGCCATTCGGGGTATGGACTTAGTTGAACCTAGCCAAGAGAACTCTCTATTTGATAAGGTTCTCACTGAGGAGGAGCTACATGTTGCCAGTAGACTCGGAGAAGGTTCCATGCTACTCGATGTTGCAAAATATCTATCAGTATTGAGTAAGATGCCATGAGTACTGAATGCGTGTGCCATGCTTCAGTACAATCCAGAGTTCTACAATTGGCTTTTATCCTCATGAAGTGACATGGATTCATGGATATGTATGTAAATAAACAATGACTTTTGTGACCCTGTATAGACACTATCAACACACACAAGCAATAATAGTCAAGCGTAAGGAGAAGAGTTGGGGTCAATAGGCTAAGCTCGTCACATCCTCCTCTCACCACATATTTAGAAGTTGTGTGACCATTTGGACCTCCGGGCGGAGGGCATGCACCCCTCATTACCATCATAGGAAGCCCTGACCAACATTTTTGATGGTGTAGATAGGGTGTGGTCCCTTTCTATACAACTTTTTTCCTTTTCGGTCTATCCTTTTGAGGATGAGCCCTGCCCCACAATCCATGACCACCAGTCCACGTAACTTAGCATGAGCCAAGATCTGCTAATGGCTGGAGGCTAAATGAACATCATCATGGGGGCCATCCCTCTACAACAAGCACTGCATGCCTCACCCCTCCCCTTCTCGTCATATGTGGTTGATAACCCACACTATAATCCCTTACATGTGAATGGTTTTATCATGTATCAAGGTCTAATCCTTGGTTCACGTCTTGCAGGTCCCCCTACGAGGAAGACATGGAGCACCTAGAGCAGTTGGCTTGCAAAGATGCTCTTTGGTGTCGACGGGAACATGTAGCACAGGCCCCTCCGCCGGTGCGCTACGTGCCTACCCTCAAAAGGTATGCAAAGGAACGAGGTCCCAAGCGACACCGCTCTGGACGTAGGCCAAAGAATCCCCAGGTCAATGAAGTAGAAGCTCAAATAAGCACACAAGGTGTGGCAACACCAGTTGTGCAAGCCCCCAATAGGCGCTTGGGCACGAGGTGCCCAAAGACTGAAAGGGAAGCTCAAGACAAGGAAGAATTTGATGCTGATGGACCAAAAAACGGGCCGGCACTGGCTCATGCACTAGCCGGACCTCGTCACTACGCACAAGACAACCCCTCGGCCTCGCGGCCAGGAGCGTCTATCAAAATCTCTGCCTTCCTAAACATTGCGTTTGTAATACGTTGTAGTCCAACTGATCCTAACCCAATATTGCTCCTCAGAGGGAGTCCCTTTCACATAGCCAAAGGGCTCGAATCACATACACATGGGGTTCCTCCTACGGCTGAATGCCGTCAACCCTTTGCGACTCTCCTACACCTTGGGGATTGGCCCCTCGATGCGTCGCTCAACATTTAAACATTTCGCACAAACGTCGCTCAAGGTACCAAATAACCGTATCCAGGAATGTACCATTCCCTCACTTGACTTCCCCTTTGTGATCCCACGACTAGCCTACAGCATAGGAACCTCACGCTCTCAACGGTGGGTCACAGGCCTACTGAAAACAATTGCTATGCATATCCAGGAGCTAACTCTGATACTTTTAATTTCCTCTAAATGATCATGCAAAGAGGTGGATGCCTAGTGCTCAAACATTTAGCAAAACAGTATCGTGCACAAGTGCAAAAACCATTCTTTCATGCTTTTCTTTTCTAACCGCTTTATGCTTCGCTGCAACACCTAGCACCGAAGTGATCTTCGTGCTACTAGGTTTTAATTTTTATCATTATTATTCCGTTCTAGATGCAATGCATATAAAATCAGCAAATTATTCCTCATGCTCAGCGGCATTTAACCATTTTTTCCACAACTCTACCCTTCCCCGTTTAAATAGTGCATCGTTGGATAGGTGTATAGGGTATTTTGACATCATTTTATGTATAGAAAGCGGAAAAAACCACACTAGAACAAGAAGGCGGGGTTGAACTGAGGCAAATCCTCATGCTTCAGTCCCCACAAACATTCACAAACATTGCTCTTATTTATCCTTATTTTTCGGAACCCAAAATGCATTTTTCCCCTATTTTTCATGGTTTTTCCCTATTTTCCCTTATTTTCCTGCATTATTTAATTGCTGGAAATTCAAAACAGGTTATGGGCTGTGGCCCTTAGTTCCTTCTTGCAGAAAAATGAAAGTTTAGTTGATGTTCCTATCCATTTTTCCATTTTTATGCCAAAAACCCTCATTTTCCCTTGTTTTTCATGTTTTACGTGTTTTAACATATTATTTCGAACCACAAAATGCATATTTTTCTGATTTTTTGATTATGACCAGCAAGAACTCATAGAAAACAGTATCATAAACAATTATTATCCCACATGAACACCATTTCATCCATCAAAAGCCATAAAAACTCAAATTTCCTTTGAAAATTCTAAATTACCGCTTATTTGCGTGTTTCGGGTTTTGTATCCATGGCTGTAGATTTGGAAAACAGCAACACTTCATGTCCAGCAACATCACAAATCACCATTCTCAGCCCGTGTAGCAATCCGGTCCATGCCGGACAAGCCTCCATCATTCTTTCTTCTTCCTTCTTCTCCCCACATGAATTTGCCTTTAGAAGAGAGAGAGGGAGGAGATAGAAAGACTAGAATCAGAAATTCCAAACCAGGCCACCATTCCACGGGCGAAGGGCGGCGATATGATCAGCATACGGAGTGTAGGCAAGGGCCAATGTCAGATAGGGGGGTTGTTTGCAGGCAGGGAGGAGCCATGATCAACATTGAGCGCAAAAATCGGCGCCATTCCTGATCACGTATTCTTCATCTTCATCACGATTTTTTTTCATCTCTCTCTCCCAAAGTTTCATGTGACATTTTAAGTTGGGCTCCCAAGGGTCATGCCCACTTGGCCAAACTCATGTCCACCTTTTCAAATCTTGACCGGTTTGTGGCCTTTCCCCCGCCCGGACTCCGAATCGAGCTCTGAAAAATCCTGGGCGTCCGACTTAACATCCCGCATTGGCCAGTAGCTTGTGTCAACCCGCACGACTGTCTGAAAAATTATGAAAAATCACCAAGTGTCGCTTGGGCGCCTTTAAAGCACTTTGGCGCTTAAAATCGTCCTAGATCGAGCCGCCGCCTTTGACAGTGAATATTTTTCCCTTGATATTCATAATTTTTAGCTATTTTTAAGCACTTCCCGTCTCCTAAATTCCGCTCTCATTGGCGACCACGGGATAGGGCGACTCAGCCCGTCGAATCCACGAACATATCTGCACATAAACAACCAAAGAAGCATCAAACTGATACAAAACAATTATCATCATAAAACTCAGCACAATGCTCCCCCTACCCCTGGCAGAACCAAGGCATAACATCCACAAGGAGTAGGCCTAGCATCATCTAATAGAAGATCCGAAGTAAGTCACTAACCAGCTGCTCTAACACAGCCAAACTAAAAAAAAAACTGCCAAAGAGGTTGCCCTAAGTGGTAATCTGAACTACTCACCAACTAAAGACAACACCACTAGGAACTCCTCCAAGGCGAGGACTCCTATAGCCTGATCAAAGAGTATTTTCTTTCAGTATATCTCTGCTTTGAGGGTTTTTATTGGATGAATATACTTGGGCATGTAAAAAGGAGGGAGCTGAGCGTAGTGACCCAAGGAGAACAGGGCATCGGTCTCAGGACCTGTCTCGGCACCCAAGAACCTACCAAGCCCTCGCGAGGCGACACTTAATCCTTTTCTAACGCTCACTTTTATTTTCGCTCCAACCTTCCTGGTTTTGATATTATTTTTTCCAGCAAGAAGCCACCCCTAGGAAGACAAGGTATCGGCCCCGGGTCTGACTCATCCCCAGGAACCTACCAGGCCTTCGCAAGGCAATGATCAACTGCTTATATATTTTCATTTCTTTTCTTTTCATTTCTTAGAGAGGGGTTAGAACCCCTTTTTACACACCTTCGTATTTATATTCATCGTTTGGGATGTTCAGGGTTTCTTGGCATCATCATTATTATCTTCGGACAGGCCTCTCTAACTGCCTCACTACTAACAAGAACTCCTAGAACGGCTGCCTAGCAGGCTAGCAGAACAGAGCCACTAGGGCTTCCTCCTAAAACAGATCTTTCAATGTCTAACAATGTCTTTACAGGAGGCAATGGCTACTCCGACCTCCCTCAAACATACGTAGCCTAAACCTAGGACTTCATGCCTTGGTTACCGGTCCCCAACAAAAAGTATCCCCTCAACAAGTACAAATACACATATAACAGGAAAGAAAGGTACTCGTAAAGGAGAAATATCACCTGGATTGGCCCAAAAGAAGCTTCCATCGCAGCAAAGGCTCCTCCAGTCTCCACAAAATTCCACGAACCACGAAAAACCTGTCCAGCACAACACTAAAACAAAAACCCAATTAAACGCACCCGCACTAGACAGGGAAATGGCCCTCTTGGCCTAATGAAATCAGACATGACTTTGCTACAAAATTGAATCGGCCCTCTTGGCCTAATGAAATAAAACAATACTATGCAGAACATCCACCTGGAAACAACCATGATAGACATCAAAGCATACCATTCCCAGGGGAACAATGGCTCGTAGCCCTAAACTAGGTGCATTAAATTATGACCTATCCCTCCTGCGTATATCGCAAGAGGTGTTCGCATCACATGTCGTCGAATCAGTCTATGGGTCCCAGATAATAAAGGGAGATGAGTCTCGCTAACCCTCTGCATCACCCAAATCAACCATCGTCTGCCAAAGAGGGCATGTTCAGAAAGCATACCCCACAAACGACCAGGTCCTGTCTCACCATCAATAGATATATCGGGACAAGGGCCACAATTAAAGAAGAGGTCCTCTTCATACGCAAGATTAGCCAATGAATCGGCAAACTGATTCCAATTCCGTGGAATCAGCTGAAAAGACACTCTATCGAATTCGTCTAGCAGGGCTATGGCAGTATGATGGTACATACAAAGGATCGGGTTCCGTACCATGTACGTCCCATTGAGTTGATTTAAAACCAACTGAGAGTCCCCTTTCACCAACAACTGGCGGATACCACCCTTTTTTGCAATATTCAAACCCATGATCAGGGCTTTGTATTCGGTCATATTATTAGTAAAATTCGCCCCGAGATAAGCAGCTAACTTCATGACAATGCGTCGTCGGGGGTCTCGGATGACAACTCCTACACTTCCTTTTTTGCATGCACCCCTGGACGCCCCATCAAAGTACAAGGTGTACGTCCATAAAGGGTTTACATATCCTGCCATCCTGGACTCTACGCGTAATTATGGTAATCGAAATTCAGCATATTCAACGGGTGGACTGTAGGCTCCATCCCTCCATCATCATTGAATTCAACAGGGATACTCGTCAAAATTCGTAGGCAGTGATGGCAGAAGACCTTGATTTCCCAAATAAATGTCCCGCCTTCTTGCTCAATCACCTTGTATCCTTTGCTCCACCAAATGAGCTTTCCTTGATGATATCTCTGTTCCAAATATGGGTGTTCTAAATAAGGGATCAGATGACCCATCAACCTCTATCACGATTTCCTTGCAGATGTTTGATCAATCTTGCCTAGACCTGCAAGGCAGTCATAGCATTAGTACAATCAGAAGTAATAAGGTTTAATCTTATTAAGATTAACCTTATTTTTAAATTCTATCCCCTCAAGGTCAGCTAACAAAACTGTGGATTTATTCTTTCCTATTCTAACGATCTTATAAGGCCCATCCCATTTGGGTTCTAGCTTGCCTGGGAATAATTCACGTCGGGCGTCATAATACAGAACAAGCTGTCCTTTCTTGAAGGTGTATTTCTTGGCTTTGAGGTCGTGTAGCTGCTTCATTCGGCGCTTCGCCACTTCTTGGTGCAATAAGCTCTGCAACTTAAGCTCATCTAAATGTGCCAATGTCGTCAAGCGCTCAAAAAGCGCATCTTCATCGCTCAAAGAATGATTGATGGCAAACCGAATAGTCGGTAGCTCAATTTCTAAAGGCAAGACACACTCCTCCCCATATACTAACTTGAACGGGGTATGGCCAGTGGCTCGTTTGAAAGTCGTATTATAAGCCCACACTGCCACGTATAACTTTTTATCCCAATCCCGTTTCTTTTCCGACACAGTTTTGGACAGGATGCCCACAAGCTGCTTGTTGGTACTTTCGACTTGCCCATTGGCTTGCGGATTATATGGGGTTGTCTTGTTATGCTTGATGTTCCACAACTCTGTCAAACCTTTGATCACCTTATTCAGGAAATGGGTTCCGCGGTCCGACACTAATTCTTTCGGTGGACCAAACCGGCATATTATTTGCTCTAAAAGGAAACTAGCAGTTTCTTTAGCATCATCTTTCCTTGTTGCCCGTGCTTCTGACCACTTTGTGAAGTAGTCAGTTGCTACAATGATGTATCGCTTTTGCGTAGTCGATGACGGAGTAATAGGACCCACAAAGTCTATTCCCCACTTCTCAAATGGAAGTATCGCCATAATAGGGGTGAGTGGTCGTTTCCTATTCTCTCGACTATCATGTCGTTGGCAAATATCGCATCGCTTAACATACGCAAACGCATCCTGGAAGATGGCAGGCCACCAATAACCTGCTCTTAGAGCCTTTTGTGCTGTAAGCCGTCCAGCAAAATGGCCACCACAAGCAGAATCATGGCACTCTTCCAAAATGAATGGCACCTCGTCAGGCATCACACACCGGCGATAGATGTCATCAACCCCTTGCCGATATAATGTACCTGCGATCAAGGCAAACTTTAACGCTTGCTGCTTAATTTTCCTTTTCTCAGCCTTAGATAGTTCGGATCCCGCCTCTCCCGTTGATAAATAATGCGTTATTGTAGCATACCAGGAGGGAATAGATGCCGTATCTATTTTAAATATCATCTCCATGTCACTACCTTCAGCCACAGATTCTTTCGGCTCCCCAAAGTCCACTAGACATTCCACGATGCCTTGCAACTTTGGTGGCTTACTCTTGATTTCATAATCAAATTCCTGCAAAGTGATCAACCACTTCGCTAAACGATCAGGCGGCTGTAACTTATTCATCAATAGTCGAAGTCCCTCCGCCTTCGTATAAAGCACGACTTTCTCATAAAGAATGTAATGCCTAAATTTCTTGGTCCCAAAGACCATCGCTAGACACAGCTTCTCCATGTAGGTGTAATTGATTTCGGATACCCCCAGCTTCCGACTAGCAAAAGCAATCGGGTGGTACCACTTCTCTTCCCAAAATTGGGCTAAACAGCAGCTGATACTATACATGGTGGCTGCGGAGAATATATAGAACACCTCACCTCTTTTAGGTGCTTTTAAAACGGGCGCTCTTGCTAGCTCTTGTTTCACGTCCTCGAATGCTACCTTGCAAGGATCACCCCACACAAACAAACAGCTAAAGGACAATAAATTTGTAAGTGGCAACGTTCTTTCTGCTAAGGCGTTAATGAATCTACGGTAGTAACCAACCGAAGACAGAAAGCTATGAACCTCCTTCGGAGTGCGTGGTGGACCCATGGCAACTATAACCTTGACCTTCTCAGGGTCTGTCGCAATTCCTACCGAACTGACCACATGACCCAGCAATAGCCCATAAGGTACTCCAAAAGCACACTTCCGTGGGTTTAGGGCGATGCAAAATTGTCTACAGCGCTCAAAGCATTTTCTCAAAATGATCAACTGCCTTTCTCTCACGGTGGCAGCCCCTAAGTCATCAATAAACACCCTCAACTCTTCAGGGGATATGTCACCGAATGTCTTATCAGCTGTTCGTTGCCACGAACCAGGCGCATTGCATAAACCAAAAGCCATCACGTGGTAAGCAAAAGTGCCAAATACAGTGATAAAAGTTGTTTTCAACTTGTCCTCTTCTGCAATTGCCATTTGGTTGTATCCTGCAAAGCAATCCATAAACGAATATATCTCCCTACCCGCTAATTGATCCAAAATCTGGTCAATAAATGGCAACGGGTAGTAGTCCTTAACTGTCTGCTTATTCAGCTCCCTAAAATCTACACATAAACGGATTTGATTATTCTTCTTCTTTCTAATCACAACTGGCGAACACCATTCCGTGTGTTGCACAGGAAAAATCAAACCCGCTTTTCGAAGCTTCTCTAACTCCTCAAACAGCCCGTCCCTCAATTCGAAAGGCATACGCCTTACTTTCTGCCGTACAGGACGACTGCCCTCTTTCAACGGAATTGTATGAACAGCAAGACTAGGAGGAATGCCTCTCAACTCATCATAACTCCAGGCAAAGATATCACGGAATTCCTGGATCAAGGCCACATAGTCCTCCCTTTCTGTTGTACTGAGCATGGACCCCAATTTGATTGGCCGCGAATCATCAAGCGTACCAAGGTCTAGCTCGATAACATCTGCATCTCTTATACGATCTTGGCCCTCTATCGGCTCATTCAAAGTGACCTGATAGATGTCCTCCGTGGTGGATCCCTCTTTGGACTCATCACTCGATGATGTCTCACTGCCAGATAAATCTTCTAATGTCTCCAATTCTGTAGAAGATAGAGGAGCTCTTTCACTCTGCGGGGACTCAGGATAAGCATCAACCACCACACGCTGGGCACCTCTGCCGAATATCAATCGACCGGCGGGTATATCCACTTGGCAATCCGCTTGCAAGATCCAAGGTCGTCCAAGTAATCCTTGGTAACTTGGCCGCCCTGCAAAACGAATCACCCTAAAGTCTAGCATGCATTCTACATTTGCAACAGTGACATGGACCTTAGTAATGCAGCCTTCCGGCTGTCTCAAACTATCATCTGCCATTCTGAGAATTGTGGAGGTATCTTTCTGAATCGCAAGACCTAACCTTTCCATCAGTTCAGAACTCATAATGTTAACAGATGATCCCGTGTCGACAATGGCATAATCTACTAATATCCCATCGACATAGGCTGCAACTCTTGGGCAATGCTTCTCAGCATGCTCAAACCAGTCATCACCAACTCGCGCAATACCCAAAGGTTCTACGATATACCCGGTACGTAGGATCTTTCTAAATTCCTTGCGTACTCCTGGGGAAAGCTTAATAAGCTGTAAAAGATTCACATCCGGCTTGACTTCGCAAAGAGAGCTCGCCAAATCGAATTCATGATAGTTCGATAGAGCTCGCTTTTCACGCCAAACCATCCGCTCTTTAGGTCGCTGAACTGGCTTTATTGCCTCTTTCTTAACTTTCACCTTCTTCTTTGGTGGTTCCTTATCGGCTTTACTCTCTATGGGCTTCAAAGGTCCCCCTTCTAGGGCAGGATCCAAAACTTGCGTTCCTTTATCGCCTTGTTTAGGGTTTCCGTCGACAGGCTTATCCATGTCGGCTTCTCTACCCTTTTTACCTCTTGTAAGGACAGCTCGTAGATTAGAGGTTTCAGCATCATTAACGCGTACAGCCTCAATCAAACTAACCCCACTACCACTTGGTAGCTCCTCCACTGTAGTCTTTGGTCGTTGAAGTATTTGTTTAGGCCCATTTTCTGGCTGGGAATCATTTCCTTGGGCACGATGATTAACAGGCCCTGGTTGCCGACTACCACGCTGGAGAGAACTGATCTTACTCCAGCAAGTAGCTGCTAAATGGCCAGATTTTCCACAAATGTCGCACTTAACATTTGGGCAATTTCTTGGATAGTGCTACCCGCCACACCATTTACAACTAAACCTCGAAGGTGCACCCTCCTCTGGGTATCTACTTCCTATTAAATTTTGTTGTTTTTTAAGGAAGTTGACATCAACGGCTATTTGTCGATACTGCTCCGTAATCATGTCGGTATAATGCTTCATCATGTCCTTAACCTCGCCAAGAACATTGGAAGAACTCGACTCATAGCCTTGGTCATTTCCATGTCGTTCAATCGGCCTAACAATTCGATTAGGCACAGGCTGTTGAGCTGCAGACATGGTGTTAGAATTGACCGCCTGGCCTCCACTACTTGGAGCCATTTGACTGCCCGTAGGCATCGACATGCTAGGGGGAGCTGGTAATAAAGGGACATTCTGTATCATGTTCCCTCTCCCATTAGGGTTAGCCATCGCTATCCCTTGGCCACTACTGCCATTGGCTATTGCCATATTGTTTCCCAATACTAAACCCATGTTCGAATTGCCTCTAGAAGCATAGGCTGCTTGTAGTCGGGATTCCACCTCTTGTGCTCGTGTAATGGCAGTATCTATATCCCCCAAGGGAACACTACTCAACTGCAATTGGATATTAAAGTCCAAACCATGTAGGAAATATTGCAATTGGGCAGCTGCGGGGATAGGAATAGAGGTGTCCAACTTACGGAAGACCTCTTTTATCTTCTTCGCATAAGCACGAATATCCTCGTGTGGATCTTGGCGGGTCACGTTGAGTACACGCAACCAATATTGCCCACCCCTTTCAGGGGCAAACTCCCTTCGAAAAGCTCCATAAAATGCATCAATGTTCAATATGGTTCCGGCTTCTAAACCATGATACCATATAGCAGCTCTTCCTTTGAGAGTCATGTTGAAGAACATCATTAAATGCCCTTCTTCTTGAATGCGACAGTTAAACATCAGCTTTTGAAACTCCCTAATGTGGAGTTCCGCATCTTCCTCAACTAGCCCATTAAAAATGGGTAGCGGGTAACCTAGAGCCGGCAAATCCGTCGTTCTTGCTGGAATTGCAATAGGCTGCGCCATGACGAGGATTGGATTTGCACTAGGAATAGGGAACGGTGGGGTTACACCTCCCGCAATTGACGTGGACTGGCTTATGGAAGGAAGGGGAGCACTAGAGCTTCCACCTTCTCCTAACTTACTGCTTGTGGTCCTAAGACCACTAGATCCACTCCCTCGTAAGGGTTCAGCACCGCTACGCTTAGGGGAATATCTCCTAAAAATTTCAGCACGTCGCCTAGCTCTTTCGTCTCTTTCTTGCTTTTGGATTTCTGCTAGACGATGCTTATCAATAAATAACGGGTCAAGCCTAGTATCCTCTGGCATAAACTACTAGTTGGTCCTTAAACAACCAGGATTCGAGAACCGCCACTTTTAAGCAGCTCCCGGCAGACGCACCACTGATGGACCAAAAAACGGGCCGGCACTGGCTCATGCACTAGCCGGACCTCGTCACTACGCACAAGACAACCCCTCGGCCTCGCGGCCAGGAGCGTCTATCAAAATCTCTGCCTTCCTAAACATTGCGTTTGTAATACGTTGTAGTCCAACTGATCCTAACCCAATATTGCTCCTCAGAGGGAGTCCCTTTCACATAGCCAAAGGGCTCGAATCACATACACATGGGGTTCCTCCTACGGCTGAATGCCGTCAACCCTTTGCGACTCTCCTACACCTTGGGGATTGGCCCCTCGATGCGTCGCTCAACATTTAAACATTTCGCACAAACGTCGCTCAAGGTACCAAATAACCGTATCCAGGAATGTACCATTCCCTCACTTGACTTCCCCTTTGTGATCCCACGACTAGCCTACAGCATAGGAACCTCACGCTCTCAACGGTGGGTCACAGGCCTACTGAAAACAATTGCTATGCATATCCAGGAGCTAACTCTGATACTTTTAATTTCCTCTAAATGATCATGCAAAGAGGTGGATGCCTAGTGCTCAAACATTTAGCAAAACAGTATCGTGCACAAGTGCAAAAACCATTCTTTCATGCTTTTCTTTTCTAACCGCTTTATGCTTCGCTGCAACACCTAGCACCGAAGTGATCTTCGTGCTACTAGGTTTTAATTTTTATCATTATTATTCCGTTCTAGATGCAATGCATATAAAATCAGCAAATTATTCCTCATGCTCAGCGGCATTTAACCATTTTTTCCACAACTCTACCCTTCCCCGTTTAAATAGTGCATCGTTGGATAGGTGTATAGGGTATTTTGACATCATTTTATGTATAGAAAGCGGAAAAAACCACACTAGAACAAGAAGGCGGGGTTGAACTGAGGCAAATCCTCATGCTTCAGTCCCCACAAACATTCACAAACATTGCTCTTATTTATCCTTATTTTTCGGAACCCAAAATGCATTTTTCCCCTATTTTTCATGGTTTTTCCCTATTTTCCCTTATTTTCTTGCATTATTTAATTGCTGGAAATTCAAAACAGGTTATGGGCTGTGGCCCTTAGTTCCTTCTTGCAGAAAAATGAAAGTTTAGTTGATGTTCCTATCCATTTTTCCATTTTTATGCCAAAAACCCTCATTTTCCCTTGTTTTTCATGTTTTACGTGTTTTAACATATTATTTCGAACCACAAAATGCATATTTTTCTGATTTTTTGATTATGACCAGCAAGAACTCATAGAAAACAGTATCATAAACAATTATTATCCCACATGAACACCATTTCATCCATCAAAAGCCATAAAAACTCAAATTTCCTTTGAAAATTCTAAATTACCGCTTATTTGCGTGTTTCGGGTTTTGTATCCATGGCTGTAGATTTGGAAAACAGCAACACTTCATGTCCAGCAACATCACAAATCACCATTCTCAGCCCGTGTAGCAATCCGGTCCATGCCGGACAAGCCTCCATCATTCTTTCTTCTTCCTTCTTCTCCCCACATGAATTTGCCTTTAGAAGAGAGAGAGGGAGGAGAGAGAAAGACTAGAATCAGAAATTCCAAACCAGGCCACCATTCCACGGGCGAAGGGCGGCGATATGATCAGCATACGGAGTGTAGGCAAGGGCCAATGTCAGATAGGGGGGTTGTTTGCAGGCAGGGAGGAGCCATGATCAACATTGAGCGCAAAAATCGGCGCCATTCCTGATCACGTATTCTTCATCTTCATCACGATTTTTTTTCATCTCTCTCTCCCAAAGTTTCATGTGACATTTTAAGTTGGGCTCCCAAGGGTCATGCCCACTTGGCCAAACTCATGTCCACCTTTTCAAATCTTGACCGGTTTGTGGCCTTTCCCCCGTCCGGACTCCGAATCGAGCTCTGAAAAATCCTGGGCGTCCGACTTAGCATCCCGCATTGGCCAGTAGCTTGTGTCAACCCGCACGACTGTCTGAAAAATTATGAAAAATCACCAAGTGTCGCTTGGGCGCCTTTAAAGCACTTTGGCGCTTAAAATCGTCCTAGATCGAGCCGCCGCCTTTGACAGTGAATATTTTTCCCTTGATATTCATAATTTTTAGCTATTTTTAAGCACTTCCCGTCTCCTAAATTCCGCTCTCAGATGCATTGTTCAAAAGCATCTTGGAAACGGTCATGGCCAGAGACTACACCATTCAGGTCCCGGCCGACATCTTCCCTGCCCAACCTCACTGGAGCCCCTCACCAGCAGCAGAGCCTCAGTCGCCTAACCACTCGGACTCACCTCGCCTTGTGCAAATCGAGTAGCCCCTATAATATACAAGCAGTTTAACAAGCCATCCTACCATAATTTTTTGTCTTTTGATGATTAAAGGGGTAGGCTCCCGACTTGTACACACTTCCTTTACCTATTGTTAATATATGCCACGTCTTTAACAAGCACTGGAATAGGCATTGCAATAAGCATCATAGCATTTTGAAAAGTTATATCTTGACATGATTGCATTTGTTCGTTGTACTTGACACATAGGACTTGCATATACTCTCATGAAGTGACAAGTGGATGCAGGATGACACAGGTCTTCGCGCAAACGTGTTCAATGCCCAAGTCACCGCAAGACCACCAACCACACAAAGAACTGCAACAAAGCCACCCTGCCGAATGCAAAAAATCACCCTTGCAAGTGCCCACATCGCACGAACCAAAGCATAGTCATGGGCTAGGCTCTCTTCTTGGGTCAAGCTCTACAATGATCTCACGACGGTTGTTACCTCAATCGTAACAACATCGTAACAATGGCTTCTCTCAACAAGGCTAGGGCACAATCATCACTGTCATATCCATTTCCTGAGCCTTCGAAGCTTGACATTTCCCAACCCATTGAAAGGCTGATAGCCTCAACATATTTCAATGGTTGTACTCAGGCAAGTCAAAAGAAAAAAAGAAAAAAAAAGAAAACAAAACAAAAGAATGAAAAGATAAGAAGCACCCACGATCATAGCACTTCACCTAGGGGTCCTCAAATTAGGTGCGTCCAATGACCTTGGTTGTTTGGCTCTGTCCCTAGTCCCCTAGCCCCCTAGCATCACCCACAATAGTTCAGGGCACATCAAGGGTAGGACAGACCTAGGGAGCTTGTCTCGCCTATGGTTAGACCTGTCACCCTGACCCATTCGCACAATTCCCTCTTGCACTCTGCCTTAATACCACTGCAATCAATTGTGGTAAGCACCGCACTATTGGCCATGAAAAGTATACCGTCCTCATCAAGCAAGTCCAATAGCTTCCAGCTACACTGAAAGTGCGGTGTCCCTGTATTCAATTATGCTACCTCATGCAGTCACAATGCAAAGGATGTCTCATATACCTTCACGTGTACTTCTTCTCAACATGGATAACTTTTCTTCATTCACACATTGTTACGAGAAACTAGCCTGCGGTCTTCTAACTACATAATATCTAAGTATGCATGAGCACTCACATAATATTTGCACAAAAGTATATACACAGTTTGGGTCCTCAAGTGCAGGATAATACTCTCAGCTTGCTTAGAGTTTGACCTGTCTCCCAAACTAATTGCACTATGTCTTATGCACAATAGAGAAGACTAGCACTACCCCTAGGGAGAGACCACCTATGAGAGGTTTTCAA
The DNA here is from genome assembly GCF_053477565.2 of Lygodium microphyllum. Lineage (NCBI taxonomy): Eukaryota > Viridiplantae > Streptophyta > Polypodiopsida > Schizaeales > Lygodiaceae > Lygodium > Lygodium microphyllum. The sequence goes on from NC_141150.1 coordinate 48,773,454, forward strand.
TTGCAGGTATTGAAGACTCCAACAATAGTGTCATTCGCTTTTCATTGACACCCAACTCTGAATTCTTATCCTTTATCGTCTTGCAAGCCCACCAAGAATCATCATGTGCCGAATCCCCAACAAAGAACATCCCTACCACCAACTCCAATAACCTTACCACTAGCCACCTAGGCCATCAATGTGCCCCCAATGACCTTCCTCCACACCACCGCCAACACTCCTCCAAATGGTAGCCACCAATGTCCCTGCCACCCACAACTTCGGTGCATGCTAAAGCCTGCTACCTACGACGGTGAGTGCCATGGGACTGGACTCATTTACGAGGGGGGTAATGTAAACTGTTAGACAAACAAGGTGAAAAATCTGAAAAAGCTAAAGCAGAAGACAAAGGCCAAGGAAAAAGTGAAACAGAAGACGAAGGCGCGCCAAGAAAAATATGGAAGCACAAGAAATGCAGAAAAATCCTAAATAAAGGAAAAGGGCGCACAAGAAAAAGCGTGAATCAATACTTTTGTAAAAGAGCACAAGCGCATCATGGTTTAATTTAAAGAGCGCTGAGCTCTCACCCATGCAATTTGTCAAGGTGGATGGGCGGTAGGAAGGAAGCTAGGAAGATAGAAGGGAAATGGAAAAAAGGGCCTAGGCCACGGTCGGCCATGTAAAAAAGGGGATAAGGGGATGACCGCCCAAAAGGGATTTAGGGTTTTGTATATAAAGTTGAAAAGTGAATGAGAAGCTCATTCTTGTGTGTAGCCAAAAGTGGCTCTCCTCTTCTTCTTCTTCTTCTTCTTCTTGCTTGCTTGAGGTTGTGCTTGAGAGAGGGAGTGTGTGAGTGTGAGGGAGTGAGTGTGTGAGGGTAAGGGACCAGGGAGGAGAAGCTCTCCATCTTCTCCTCTCTTCTTCTCTTCTCTTCTCTTCTCTTGTCTTGCTCGCGGCTATGGAGCTTGGAGCATGGAGCTTGAGGATGGAGCTTGCTTGAAGCTTGCACTCGGATCGTGGAGCTACCGGAGTGCGCGGGAGAGGAGGTAACTCGATTGGCATGGAGGTAAGCTCACTACACCTGTAGATATGGATGGCGCGTCGGCTATGTGAGAGGTAGCCATTAGTGCTCAACTTGGAATGCTTGAACAATAAGCGGTCCGTGGGTCTTGGCGGTTGAGTGAAAGCTCCCACAGTACCCAAAGAATTGGAGGCCAACAATGTCTCCAAAGCACTTGATGGACCTAATTTTCTAGTATCCATTGTATCACCTTTCCATAAACATCCTTGTAGCCTTTTTTATAAAGCCATCCCACTAGTTCATTGAGGGGGGGAATCATTTACATGCTATGTAATCCAATGCCACATTGGCGCATTGAGGGGGATTGCTAGAAGTGTAGCATGGGAACCCTGAGTAAGCAAGGGTGCATGAAGGAAGATGAGGTGTGAAAGAAGTGAAGGGCAAGGGAAACCCTAACCCTAGCCCCATTGTGAGGTTATAAACAACTTGGAGGTCACTCTCAAGAGTAGAGGGAGTGTACCAGTTGCACCTTGAGCAACTTACTAAGAAAAAAGATTTCCTTCTTGTACGTGAGCTCTCTCTCCCTCTTGTGCACATAGCTTTATGCTCTCACTCTGATTTCCAACAAAGGTTCTAATTGCAATGATCAACTCTCTAAAGACCCCTCCGTTCCCACCCTAGATATCATGAAGTTGGCCAATATTAACCAACTTGGAGCTCACTTGACCAAATTTGAAGCACTCTTCCTCAAGTGATGGCACAACATCCATGCCCTTCCAAGCACCAACTCCATGCATAAACTCAAACTTGAAGGATTGCATGCCTACCTTACTAGGATTATGCTTGAGCATGACGAGCTCTAGCAACATATTTGGCTCAAAGCCATCTACTTGGAAACGCTCATGGCCAAGTGTAAAAAAGATAATTCCCACATGAAACCATTAACTGAAATTGCAAAGAAGTAGACTATTTTCCAAGAAACCATAGTCAAGGTAGCTAGGGTAAAATGATATTACCTTTAATGGCTGAGAATCAAGTGATGAGAGGCTGCAACATGGTATGCACCCCAAGCTATGGTGGCAAAGAGTATGCACCCTCTTAGATGGTGGGAGGTTGAGACCTCAAACATGAAATGTTAGAAAATGACCAAAAATATCCTTGGCTAGTTACAACTTAGCCTTATGTACTTAACCCTAGTAGGCTAAATATTGGATAAGGCATTAGAGCAATTTTACTCTATTACATCAAGCTTATCTTCCACAACATCCCACAACCTCCCCTTTGGACTCGGATGCATCTATGGTTGCAACAAAACCACCTCCAGTACAACCCACTCCCCCCACTGTGACCCAAACCTCCCAGCTAGCCAAGCAACATCTCGCCTTTGGCCTCTTTCAACTCCAACCCACCTCACCCCTTACTACCTCCCATCACTCCTCCAACCCTCATCATCCCACCTCCACACCATGACCAAATCCACTAAGATGATGCAGTCGACATAGAGGATGAAGGTGACATTAGAGAGTAATTTTTTGTGTTCAAGTCCAGCGTGTGTGCCTATGTTAAAGGTGATAGTAGTATTAGCATTTAAAACAAGGGCTACCAATGGCACATTTATGAGTCAATGGTGTAGATACAGTTAAGATCATTGACATGGCACATGGATGAAGGGAATATTGCAAACATAGCAAGCTATATAAGGGAGCATAGGACTCGCATAGGAGAGGTTGTGGGGAGACTAAAAACCTCCAAGGCTCAAATGGTAATTTCTATTGTGTAGTTTTAATCTGTTCCTTGACCTTATCTATATTCCCCTACTTTTGATGTAGCAGTTTTCTCACTTTGGGGCACTGTCATTACACTTTCTACACTCAAGTTAGGAGCAATGCCCTTTGTAGAGTGGTTAAGCCATCATTTTTCAATTCAAGATCAATGCACTTTCATAGTTTCTTATAATAGGGTTTCAGAAGGTAATGCCCATGACACATGATGAAAATTACTATAAAAGTCCTAGATAATTAGTGCTAGGCAGCAAAAATTATTTTGCAAGTTGCAAGTAGTCCACTTGTACTTGAAGCATGTTAATACATTGTTTGATAGGTAGTTTATGATGCCATACTCATGGTTCTTTAAGGGTTGAAGGTCATTGATGGATGAAATGAAGGATACAAGCATGAATCCACCATTGAAACCTTGAGTGGGGCTTGAGAAGAAAAGAAAGAAACCCTAACTTGAAAAAGTAGGGAATCTTTTGATCTCCTCTAACCTCCTATAGCACTCTTTTTGTCAAATGTCCTTCAAAAGAAGCCCAAATTTGATAAGAACCTACTAGATTCATGGAGTTCTTGTAGAGAATCCCACTCTAGGTTAAGGGCCACACCTATGCTAAAAGACCTATGATTAAGATCCTACAATATGAAATGAGAAATCCATGACGGAGAAGAAATGTCCATTAGCTCTAGCCTCATTGGACATAGTGCAAAGGTAGTTTCTTGACAACATTGATACCATCCAAGTTAGGAAACATGTCACCAATATGCTACTTGTAGGACTAGATGCCATGTTTGGATCTAGGCACCAAACCAAATGTTCACTAATCAGCAAGCAAATAGATAAATCTAGAGCAAGGAATGATCCCTACAACTTTGTTTAGCACAAGTCTGTGAGGCCAACAACCTCAGCTCATATACCAAGAAGGCGTAGGTCTTCGAATTGTGCTTAGATGACAAGGGAAAAACATGGTTCAGGGAGCTAGAATGAATTCCTACAATATATGTGAATTATGTTATGGTTTTGTGGATATGCCGATTTTGTGGTGTCACGGAAATATAATTTTAATTTATAATGAACCCATTTCCGTTATTTGTGTTGCCTAACATAGAGCATTGTTATGTGCTCCCATAACAACTTAAGAAATTTGTATTTTGATAGTTGCAAGCACGTGCTCAAATATTCAATCATATATATTGACTAACACTTTTATTTTGCCTTGTGCTTTCTTGAAAGGTTTGGAGTTTTAAGGAACTATGCATTCTATATGAGCTTTATTTCCCTTGATAGTTTCCTCATTTTGTTGATTTTACTTGAAGAAAATTAGATATCATTTTGATCTAAGTGTGTTTGTAGAAATCCTTGCTAGTAAATTTGGTCAACATGGCATTACCTATTTAATATATTGCAAGCTACAAGTTCTTTTTGGGTGTGAACCTACCCTATCACTAGCCAATTTAAACACACCCTGCCATGGGGAACTTTTGTATCCACATTTGTGGGAAAGGGGGTTTTCCACATGCTGAAACTTAGTTTGGATATTCCTTGTGAACTCTACTTTGGACTTGTACTTTCTATTGATTTTTGTAGAGATTACACTACACAATGAACAAAATCTGAGCAAGCAGTAGAGAGCACAAAACAAATAGTAGAATAATAGGGACCACTTTAATTTCAAACAAACTAATACAAAGATGGCTCTATCCACCCCCATGCTTTTCCACTGTGAAGCTTATATGGTGATCTAGATAGATGATAGGCAGAGAGCTTAAGGGTAGATGGGAAAACTCTAGCTAGGTGAAAGATAGATTGAAGATGGATTTAGAGGGGTCTTCCTTTTATAGCCCACGAAGGTCGTGTGGTTGGCGTGTCCGACCATATTATGAACCTTCCCTATTCAGCCAAGGAATATTCCCCAAGGCTAGATCCACAAAGGTCACCTTTTTGCCATTTGATCACATAGAACTCATCTAGTATATCATTGGTGGCACCTTATGAGGGTGGGGCATTGAGCATATCTAACAATTTTGACATAGGTGAGGATATTACTCATTACAAGTAAATTAGTATTCCCCTACACACACAGACACACACACAAATAGAGTCATGCACACATGGATGCCTTACCTTCAGCAAAATCATAAAAGTTAGGAAAAGCTCGACTAACCTCCCAGCCACTCAAGACAATAGCCTCTTTTAGCACCACAATGGTATCTTTAGGCAGATCCATGGAGTACTTTTAGACCATTATTTTTAGTGAGTCCATTTATATTTATTGCTTATCTTTTGACCCTTTGGTCCATATATCCTTGTGTCCTAATGTACAAAATCTCTTGACCCCTTAACCCCATCAACATCTTAGCATAGAGGTCCATTACCTACTATTAGTGCTACGATCCAACTATCCTATGTATCATGTCCACTGAAGATCCTTGTCCTCACAAACACATATCCTTATACTATAGAGAAGTTGCATTCGAATAGAAGTGATCCTTACTTCTATCCAATTATTAAATATAACTTGGATATCTAGCTACTAGGCTAATGTGAGTTTCCCATAAGATCTTAGCCTTAACATCCTAACCCTTTGGAATATGATGGTGATCTTGGTAATACTAGGGACACTTTGGAGTATCTTGGCCATGAGCAGTTCATATTTCTTATTGTGGGGAATGGTTTGGCATACAAGCTCTATGATAGGGTTTTTAAATATTGGTACACTTCTTAGGCTTTGTACCTTGGTAACACTATTAAGTAATGGCTTTTATCTTATGTTAGTACAAGAGTACTATACTTTCCTAGTAGGTATTTGATGTCAAAATCAAACTCTTGTAATATCTCAATCCATATAGTTTGCCTCATATTCAATTTGACTTGGGTGAAGATCCATTTAACGCTCTTATGGTTTGTTACTAGAGTAAACTTCTTTCTTAGTAGATAATGTCTCTATGAATTTAGGGCATTGACAATTACAAGTAGCTCAAAGTCATGTGTAGAATATTTAGATCTATAAGGCTTCCATGAGGTGTAAGTCGCATACCTTCCTTCTTACACCAACACTTCTTTGATCATAAGTCCACTTGCATTGGTGATCACTTTTAAGTCTTCATTGAGGTTGGGAAGTTTTTGCATTGGAATCGTGGCTACTCATTTCTCAAGTTTATCAAAGTTCTCTTGGTACCCAACTACCCATAAAATCAAATTGTTTCAATTCAAGATATTAGTGAAGGGTGCTACTACAAGACAATAATCCTCAATGAAGATTTAGTACGATCTCATCTATTTCAATAATCCTCAAATTTCCTTGACCATTTTTGGAACTGGCCAATCTAGGATGTCCCCTCCACCCTTGCACGGTCTATTAAGATTCCTTTTGCAAAGACCATATACTTGAAGTATTTGATCTTGTCCATGGAAATAATGCACATGCTCTTCTTGCTATAGAGATGGTTCTTGCAAAGGGTCTTATATAGTGCTGAAGGAATTATTTGGAATATCTTGCTCTTTGATTTAGACCTAACCTCAAGTCTACTTTCAAGAGAACTTGGTTTCATGTAGTTGCTTTAAGACTTTGTCAATTCTAGGTATGGGATACTTGTTATTGCCCATTCCTTGGTTTAGTCCTCTAAAGTTAAAACAAAGTGTAAGGGACCCATTTTTCTTCTTCTAGAAAAGAAGAAGTGGTCCCTAAGGTGAGTTACTTGCACAAATGAATCCTTATCAATTATTTTTCTTAGCTCTTCCTTGAGCTTGATATCTTCAGGTATAGATATCTTGTATGGTCTCTTGGACACAAGTCCAGCTCTTAGGATCAACTCTACTTCATGATCAACTTCTTTCTTTAGGGGTAGTTGTGTTAGCTCTACTAGGAAAACATAATCAAATATGTTGATCCATGAAAATAATGTATATTCCTTGGTCTTTTAAGTCTAAGTATTATGAAGGGGAAGGGGGTATGGGGGATAATTATATAGTCCCCCCCTTGTGGGTCACTACAATGTGATAGCCACCATGGGGAAGGATTTATCCTATATGGCAAGGGAAGGGAGGGTGTATGATGATAATCCACATATGATTAAGGGGGGTTAGACTTAAAATTAGATCTTTAAGTCTAATATTTAGAACCTCGAGTAATTCACTATATGTATACCCTCTATATCACGTGCATTCAAGGCCTATTTATAAATAACCTTATTTGTAAAGTGTCCCTTAATAAAACATAACCCTTTTCTATTCAATTTGTAAGTAACCCCTTTATATGGGACCTTCTATATGTAAAAAATATGTAGAAACGATATTTTAAAATTCACTTATGTTGAACCCAGGTGATACATACATATCTTTATGACTAACCTCCCAAGTTAACTAAGGTTAACTAATACCTTACAACTCCTATATTACTAATCTAACTTTGGCTAACATATTACTAATCTACTAAGCCTTAATAATTGAACTAGCTCAAGTAACTATGACCTAGTAATTTTTAGTAGGTCAGAGTTAATTGACTACCTAATTTTAGTAACTATGACCTAGTAATCTTAGTTGTTGATTGACTAACTGATAAGAATATACTATCTTTGGTACTAAAATGAGATTGTGAAATCAAGCTTGCATTATTTTTTAATGCTCAAGACATTCAAATGGCAATGCTCAGCTACATTACAATTGATTGAAGCTTTTTAATGGTGAATTATGTCACTTATTTACAAGAAACCTAACATAAAATGTTAAAAATGGTTGGTTGATTGAAGTTTGTTAATGGAGAATTATATCACTTACTTAACAAGAAACCTAGCTTGAAATGTTCACGAATGCACTTGCCTAGTAATACTATTATTAGTTCTTATTCTAATGACCATAGTATATCATTATGGCACTTAATTAACATGGGTGTTACATGCAATCCCCATGTCTATAAAAGTACAAGGTGCTCCCATGTAATATTAAGATATATACTAAAATATCCACATTCAAATAATTTTAAATAATAGGGTTTGAGGTAGTACAAAGAACTCCATATGTTCTTTGGGTGCACCTTGTTGATAGAGAACTATATCACTTTCTTAATAATAGCCCTAATATTAATTGTATTGAAATAAACTTGCCTAGTAAGAGTTTTGTCTCTTTGCACAACAATTACCATATGCATGAAAAATGATGATTTATTGCAATCCTTAAGCAAGTTTCTTATCACTAGGTTGTTATAAAGTTTTTTGTTGAATTACACATATGTTACAAAACACTTAGAGCTTTTACTTGAAAAGATGCCCCCTCCCCCCAAATGCCATGTCACTCCTTTTCTTACTTTCCTCATTCCTCAAATAACTCTTGCAATGCATTGTTAACACACTCCCTTGCTTTAACTGCCCATCTTTCCTTGCTATCCTCCTACCATGGCTTTTGGCCAGACCATGCCACTCTTGACTTTGACAATCAAGATACAATTAAAGGGCAAGGCTATGATAGAGGATGATTCTCCCACCCCTGCATTGTTCCATGCTCTGAAACCAAAACAATGTAGAGAGACTATTTGATCCGTGGTGGATGCCGAGGGAAAGGAGCACAACGATGATGCATCCATTGCTGGTGTCTTTGTTAGACATCTCTCAAGTATTGTTGTGGTGGACCTTCAGTATGAGCATAATATGTAGTTAATACTGGAGCCTATTGAGCTTTTTGTACCTGTCGAAACTGCTAGATTGTTAGCTAGACCATTTTCAGTTGAGGAGTTAAATTTTTTTTTGTCAAAAATGAAGAGGGGTAAGTCCTAGAATTCCTGTGGAAGTGTTCCAAACTTTGTGGCCTATCTATGGAAATGATCTATGTACATTAGCAAATAAATGTATCAAGGATGGTCAGATTCCTGCTAAGTTCAATGAGGGTCTCATTAAGCTCATTCCTAAGAATGTAGCTAGAACTAAACCCGAGCATAAGAGGCCACTAACAATGTTAAATGTAACCTAGAAGGTCTTTGCCAAAGCTCTGGCTATCAGGGTCAAGTTCATGTTAAAAGATAAATTGCATAGGGCTCAATATGGATTTGTGTGGGGGAGAAATATTAGGATGCTATCCTCAACATTGTTGTGGCTATGGAGCATGCTGTTGAGCACCAAGGGAAATTTGTCTTAGTTAATATGGATCTTGATAAAGCTTATGATAGGTTGAGGTGGGACTTCCTTCTGGCTGTTATGCATAAACTTGGGTTTGGAATTGGGTTTGTTAGTATGATTGCAACCTTTTTCACTAATGCTTCTGCTAAAGTCAGTGTGAATGGCTTTATGTCTCATGCTTTTCATCTCAAGAGGTCTATTAAACAAGGTTTCTCCATTGCACCCTTGTTGTTCACTATTGCCACAGATGCTTTACTTAAGATGTTGGACACTGGAAGGTTCAAAAGGGTCTCTTAAAAGGCCTTCCCTCGCCAAATGGAAAACAACTCTGTCGTGGATGATAATTCTTCCATCATAGAAGCTTGCAAGGAGAATGTGGAAGAGTTTTTGAGCACCATAGAGCTATTTGCCAATGCCTCAGGTGAGCTGATCAGCCAAGCACAAATCTGAGATCCTACTTCTTGGAGGGGAGGACCCCTTGGAGTGGATTGAAGGAGTGGGTTGTAAACTGATCAAGCCTAGGCAAGTGTTTGGATACTTGGGGGCCCCTCTTACCTTACGTGCTTCCATCAGGGATAGGTTTAGTTGGATAGTATCTAAATTTCAAAACAAGATATCCAAGTATGCCAATCTGCCTTTTAGTTTTGGTACCAAGCTTGTGGTGCTTAACAGAATACTTTCACCAACAGTGATGTTTGTTGCTTCTATCACCCCATTTGCAAAATCTCACTAGGAAAAGGTGGACAGGATGTTGAGGGAACTTCTATGGAAATTCAGGGGAAAGAGAGAATGCATAGTAACTCTTGGGAGTGTATTACCACTGAAATTATTGATGGAGGCCTTGGTCTTGAACCCATAAAGAACAAGGTTGAAAGGATGCTCTTCAAACTACTTCTATGGTTATAATCTAATGAGCCTTGGGCCATTATCATCAAAGGTGTTATTATGATGGCTAGAATTGATGGTGACAAGGGATTGAATCTTGGCTGGGAAGATAGGATTCTTGTAGTTGGGTATAAGATGAAGTTCAAAGGCTACCCCACTATCCACAAATTGCTTGAGGTGTGGAGGAAGCAACTTAGATTGCTTGACTGGCAAGAAGGCAACTCAATAAAAGTCGAGACAATGTTGTTGCAGTCCATCTAGACTTGTCCGTATCCCTACAAAAACAAGGAAATCCTAGAGGGGATCACAGATAGAACAAAGAAGGCTTTGACCTCTAAAGGTGTGGTTGGTTGGGAACACATCTAGAACCAACAAGAGTAAAGTCATGGACAAGGAGGATATACAACTAAAGTTCAGTCTCACCCAAGATGAATTTGATTTGCTCCAGCACATGATTGATGAAGTTAAAGACTATTGGCTGACATGTGCTAAGGTTGGCCCCAAAAAGGCTTTGATGTGTCTTGATAACCACAAAGGGAAACCAACATGGAAGATGAGGAAGAGGAGGGATTTTGTCAAAGCCAACAGGACCATTGCCTCCAAGCTTGTGAAGGAGTGGAAGGATCAATATCCTAACACCTCCCCTCAGGTGTAGAAGTTCAGATTGAAGAGGGTGCTAAAGGCCTCTCCTAGTAGAAGGCTGAACCTACTATTGTGGAGGATTGTTGCAAAGAAATTCCCTACAAGAGATAAAGTGGAAAAATTCAAGGATTTCAACTCAGTGTGTGCTCTATGCTACACTCATACTGAGACGAACATCCATCTCTTCTAGTTTTGCAGAGCTGCTAGAGAGGGGCCTAGAAAAGCATGAAAGAATGGATGAAGTTAGCACAATTCAACGAGGGCATAGGAATGAGAGCTGCACTCCTAGGAGATCTAGGGAAAATTGATGAAGAGACTATCAAAGTGTGGAATATCATAAGGGTTGTTGTTCTGTCCACACTCTGGAAGAATAGAAATAGAGTGGTGATGAAGAAGGAAGGGCCTCTTAGCAAAGAAGTTCTAGTCAATATGTGTAAAGAGAAAACACTTGCTTTATTAGGTAGACTTAGAAAAGAGGGACATGTATATAAGGTAGCCTTTCATAGGCCCACTAGGTGTAGATAAGCATGTGGCAGTGCCTCTCTATCTCTAGATGTTTTTTCATTCTCAATAAATAAACTGCACATTATAAAAAAAGTCATGTCAGTGTGACACTTCAAATAACATCACATTACTTATAAGAAAATTTAAAAAGTTATGCTAAGTATTTTGTGCTTACAAGTACAATCCTTGTATGAACATGTGCAAGGATAATAAATATTCCATACCCAACAATCCTCATATGCACCTAGTGATACAACAAGAAGTAGCATAAACTGAAAAGTGCCAACATCACCACTAGTAGCACTACACTTGTGAGGGAGTACAAGATAAATGATATCCATCATCTTACAATATTCAATGGGCCATTACTGGCAATGTTGGTGTTGTTGTTTCTATGGCCAATGGTGTTGTTGATGTTATTGCTACTACTAAGGAAGTATGCACAAAGGAACTATGACATACAAATAATATTGATGATAAGGATTGCTGCAAAGGAAGATATTAAGAGGAATATTTGCATGATTTTAGAGCCACTTGGTTGAAAAACGACATGTAGCATGTTGATTCCAATGGGAACCACCAATCTTAATAGAATATTACTATTGAAATCAGTTACCCTATCTAGAGGAGGAGGAGGAGGAGGTGGAGGTGGTGGTGCAATGATAACAACATCGATGGTGATGGTGAAGGAGATGGGAGTGAAAACTGAGGTGGCAATGGGTCAATGATGATAGCACATTGACCATACTCACTAGTACTTTTGACTTGTTGAGGGAAATTGGGCAAGCATAAGCAACTTTTTGTGACCAAAATGATGATCTTCTACTGAAATCCCAATTTTATCTTTTTGTACATTATTAGGAGTTGTTCTTTCAACCCTAGTTTGGTCCCTATCAGCAAGGAAACTATTGGAGGTTGATGCATGTCAGACAACTCCAACATCCCCCCCCCCGGTGTGCCCCCGTGCCTCCCCCATAGAAACTCCCCCCCTTTTTTATTTTTCTAAAGAAATTTGAATTTTTTTCCCTCCCTCTCTCTCCCCCTACCGTGAGCATGGTGGGGAGAGAGAGAGAGAGGGAGGGAGAGCTAGAGATGGGGGGCATGCAGCTCCAAACGGCGAGAGCGGCATTTCCCCCCCATACCTCCTCCTCTATAAAGCCACCCCTTGTTGGCTATGACAGATCGCCCCCCCCCCCTCCCCCCGACCTGCTACATCAGTGTCCCCCCCTAGGGCTTACGAGTCAAGCCACCCCCTACTGCCGTGATGTCAGCACATCTCCCCCCCCTTGGGTTCCAGCAGGCGGCCCTCCTCCCTGGCGTACAAACGCAGCGCGCCCCCCCCCCCCCCCCCGGTGTGATCATTGTGAGGAAGGAGAGGGGGAGTGAAGAGAAGAAGAGGAGGAAGAGGGAGCGTGAAGAGAAGAAGAGGAGGAAGAGGGAGCGTGAAGAGAAGAAGAGGAGGAAGAGGGAGAGAAGGAGAAGGAGAGAAGAAGAAGGAGAGGGAGAGAGCAGAGAAGAAGAGACGAAGAGAAGAAGAGGGAGAGAAGGAGAAGGAAGAAGAAGAAGGAGAGTGAGAGTGAAGAGAAGAAGAGGAGGAAGAGGGAGAGAAGGTGAAGGAGAGAAGAGAGAGGGGAGGAGAAGAAGGGAAAAAGAAGAAGAGAGAGAAGGAGAAGAGAGAAGAAGAAGAGAAGAGAAAGAGAAGGAGAAGAAGGGTAGAAGAAGAAGAAGAAGAGGAGGAGGAGAGAAAGAGAAGGAGATGAAGGGTAGAAGAAGAAGAAGAGGAGGAAGAGGGAGAGAAGGAGAAGGAGAGGGAGAGAGAAGAGAAGAAGAGAAGAAGAGAAGAAGAGGGAGAGAAGGAGAAGGAGAGAAGAAGAAGGAGAGTGAGAGTGAAGAGAAGAAGAGAAGGAAGAGGGAGAGAAGGAGAAGGAAAGAAGAGAGAGGGGAGGAGAAGAAGGGAAAAAGAAGAAGAGAGAGAAGGAGAAGAGAGAAGAAGAAGAGGAAGAAGAAGAAGAAGAGGAGAGAAAGAGAAGGAGAAGAAGGGTAGAAGAAGAAGAAGAAGAGGAAGGGAGAGTGAGGAGGAAAAGAAGAAGGAAAGGAAGAAGAGAGGGAGAGAAGAAGAGAAGGAGAGAGAGAAGAGAGGAAGGGACGGAGAGAAAGAGGAGAGAGAAGGAGCAGAAGAAGTGAAGAAGAAGTAGAAGAGGTAGAAGGAGAGAAGAGAGAGTAGAAAAAGAAGAAGAAGAGGAAGGAGAGAGAGAAAGAAGGAGAATAGAAGAGGAAGAAGAGAGGGAGAGAGAGAGAAGGAGAAAGAGAGGGGAAGAGACTTGGAGAGTGAAGATGATTCGAGGAGCCACACTCAAGCCACTCCCTCATCAACAAAGGATCCCCTGTCCGCGACCTTTCCCTCCCGAACCTATTGTCCTGAAGGCCGTTAAGGCCCGGTCTACCCAAACTCTACAGGGAAAATGGCTCCCAAGAAGAAAGTCGCGGGAATCGCAGGTGCCAAAGCTATTGTTGGTACCGGTAATGCGGGAGAGGCATGCAGAGCGACCAATGTGACGAATGCCCCTACGATCACAAATCAAACCCAGGTTCTTTAAGCTTTGCAATTAATTATGCTTTATTTCTCATGAAAGAAATGAAGGGCTTAGCTATGTGCATGGAACACGGACGAGTTTTAGGCACTACGTTGCATGGGCAGAATGATAGAGTATGGAGTTCGCATAAGTTTATATGCATGAAATGATAGCTTTTACACACATAAAATGATAAGGTTTTCGCATTATTTCACATAAAATAATAGCTTTTAACCCAGTTGAGTTCATGAATAGTCATTTGGAATTCATGTTTTGCAATCATGATTAAAAGAAACACATGAAATGTTAGTTTCCGTCCGTAAGATACATTTGCACCGTAGGAAAGAAACCTAGACTTTCATATACTCCCTTATCAAAATAATGCAATAGCATCCTAAGATTGCAAACTAGTTTTCATTCGCAAGGATGATACAGTACATTAAAGTAACAATAAGATCATGCACATATCGATATATGTTATCTTGCACACACAATGGGATTGCACGATAAACATTGTTAGAACATTAGTTCTAAAAGTAATTCCGTTTAGAGATCCTTGTCCGAACTCTAGCCGATAGATGAAGATTGGATAACCTGTGGCTAATTAGGTTGGAATCTCATTAATGTACTCTTGATGATTTACTAGCAATATGGGTTAGCACTTAGTGTCCTGTGATATTAGATAGCTACTCTAGGAATTGGGTTGATCTTCTACCCTAAATAGGTAGCTGCTAGGATTAATCAAGGTTAAGATGAAATCACTTAGATCATTCAAAGGATCTAGAACGATTGTCCTTGAGAAGTCCTAGCCCAAGGGGAAGAGCAGACTTTACGATAGTTGATTTATGCTAAGCATATTGCTTGAAACTATTGAAATGGTTTTAGCGAAGGCCGATCTTGTTAAAGATGGATTGTTGACCCAAGTTATGCTTGGTTGTTGAAGGGTTGTAAAAGTGTTTTGATACATCCAAGTTAAATTCCGATTGTGCATGCAATGGGATTGCGATGCCTTGAAGCAAGAGGTTGTGCATTCAACCGTTTGTTAATTTGGTTTTAGATGTTAACCTAAGTGGGATGTGGTTGATGATTTCATGGCTAGGTCTGTGATGATTGATTGCCATGGGAACAAAAGGATGTTTTCCTAGTTGAAGGATGTTAGGCTGGTTGCTTCAGTTGTGGTTGATTTCCTAAAGGGATTCATTAAGGAAGGATGGCACTAGCTACCCCCCGCGAACCGCCAAACCCTAACCAAGGGGGTTATGAATCCACGTCGGGAATGTGGACCGAACCCATCGCGAGAGGTCTCTCCATGGAAATTACTTGGCGTAGGAGGATGCTTGGGTGCCAGTGGGGGCTCTGGCCGTAAATCCCAATGCCTCTGGCCCCTACACAAGTGTTCTACGAGACTCAAGATGGGATCTAGAGGCCTTGATACTAGTTACAAGGCCAAATCTTGGAAGGATAAACCTTCGGTTTTTTATTGCCAGAAGGCGAAAGGATTTTGCTGGGGAGGCAGAAAGGAACACTTAATTCTCCTGTATGGGTAGGAGATAATCATCAATCTGAAGATAAGATAAGGAAGTGTTTGATCATGTTTTATCTTATTTTCATGTCAATGCCCTACATTATGTAAAGAAACCTGTGATTAATAGGTTAATTAAGGAAGCTGCTTTTATGTGTCAAACATAATGTGGTAGGTAATTAGATAACTAAAACAACCCCCGAGGGAAGTGTGGTGGATGTGACCAATGGGTATGTCCTACGGAAGGGTGGTCTCAGTTAGCGGAGAGCTTCCCTCAAAGGAAATGTTAACAAGAAATGTTAGGAAAAGTCAGACTTCAAGTCGATCCTAGTGGGAACGGCCGGATAAGTTCCGTTGCGGGGCTGACTTGAGAGACTCTAGTTGGCAAAACCCATGTCATTCCTTCGGAGTGTCGGGCGGCGTCTTCTAGATATATCTCTCAATGGACTGCTAAGACATGTCCTGCGAATTGAGGATCGGGCATGTTACAACAAACTTGTTAATGTCAATAAGGCATTCAATAGGATCCATTATCACTTCATCCTATGAAAAGTATATGAAACTACTTTATAAGTAGATAGAACATAAAGATCCATTGAAGTCATAATTAGCACACAAATAATGTTTTAAAGTTAAAGGCATATGTCACCATGCATTAGAGAGAAAAGGAGTAATAAAAAGCATGTGGTGTTGTTGCAAAGACAACATGGCTGGGCATGCTACATGTTGGTGTTGGCACTTGTGGGCACTTCTACAAAGAAAGTTGATTTAGATTTGGAGGAGCCCTTATATAGACTTTGATATAAATTAGGCCAACTAGCTAGGCAAACCCATGTGACACGAGTTGGTAGTTATCATTGACGAACTTAACACATGACTAGCGATCGTAGAACTCACTTGAAGAAAATTTGAGTTACTACCCTAATGTGCAGAAGCCAATCAACCAATACAATAAGCTAATATTTGACACACATAGATGTCAACTTTTTACCAAAGATCCTAATTTTGAAGGAAATGGTCTGAAGCTTTAGGACTTATAAAATTATCGCACTAGAAAAGATGCAAATAGATGTAATCTAATTGAAGAATCCCAACTAGTCTTCGTGACATACAAGAAAAAGCAGAGGAACGTAGTTGAGTGTTTGAATTATCTTGGGAGAAGCAAAGTAAATTTAGTAAAAGCACATTGTTTACATAAGCATTGCCCCTTGCCCATTGCTGGTTTTCAATCGATTTTTCTTTTCCTTCTTTGAGAAGGCTTGAAATTTGAAAGATGCCTCGAGGATGTAACTAAAGTTGGTACTCATGCACCCATGTGTAGGAGTACTCCTGCACACTTAGACTTTCGATGATTCATAATCAAGTCCATAGAAGAAGGAAAAGAAAGAAGAATGAAACGGAAATAGCTAGAAGGGAAGGGTAGTTTTGTCCACAAACACAAGAGATCCGTCTAAAACCATTGCTAGGTGTAAGTAAATCCGTGTGTCTCTAACCATTGTTAGGTGTAAGTAAATCCGTGTGTCTCTAACCATTGCTAGGTGTAAGTAAATCAGGACGGATTCACATACATACACACACACACACAAAAAGCACACACTTGCAAGTTGCAAGTTGGCCTGTCTTGACACACATACAAGATAGACGAGGAAATGACCTTGACTGATCGCGCCTCTCTCACCGAGTCGGCCGAAGCCAACGTCTTGGCGTCACGGTGGACCCCGCACTAATGCCTTTAGTAAATAAAGGTCCATTTGTTTTCTTAAGAAAGATGACGGATGTAGATGTTCTTACTTTTATTCTTGAAAAGGGGGAAAAAAAGCATAGATTATCAGTATATGGTTCCTAAAGGACCAATTGAGTCACAATTTTGAGCAAAACACACACCGCAATGAGCAGAGGGACTTGACCAAACCCTCCACACACTGGTTGGCTTCACGATGGTGGACCCCGCATTAACGCCTTTATATAAAAAAAGGATCTGCTTGTGAATGTTTCTTAGGAAATAGGAATCCGAGTGAGGCACGGAGTTCCATTAAAAAGTCCAAAAAAAAACATGTTGCATAATCTCGAGTGACGGCCTTCTCAGTTTCTCTCTCTCTTGTTTACAAAAACTCTTGTGTGTCCTCTCCTTTTGAAAAGGCCACACTCGTACTTTTTAGGGGTTTGTTGCTTTTCATTTGAGGGGTTCAAAAAAGTGGGTTCGCTTCAACCTAGAACTTGTTCACTTTGACAATAATCCGTCTCAATTCTTTGGAAGAAGGAAATAAATCTTCTTCAATTTTTTCAAAATATACCATTTGTTAAATTTATGTATAAGATACCGTCTCAATAGGGGATACTTCCTTCTCTGATGATGATGAAAAGGATTTACTTCCTCTTCCTCAAATTCTTTTTCTCGAACCCTGTAAAACTGAGGAGTGATATGACTACTTTTAAAAGTGCATTGCTGATCATTTTGTTGCCTTCATTTGAGGACTGATATCACTACTTTTTAACGTTTATTGCCCCTCTTTTGAGGAGTGTCGCTCTCATGAAAAAAAGGAAAACTATATACGAGAGTAAGCATAAAAAGGAAATAATTTATGCAATTTCTAGAGTCTACCCATTCTCATCTTTGCTTTTTAACATATAGTAAAGATCAAGACTATATCATCATTAGCCAATGTATTAATGATCTTTTGAAAAATGATAAGCAATCTAGAAATCTTAAATATTCTTAGAAAGAAGAATATAGCTGGATATAAGTTGTATATATAAAACTTTTTAAAAAAGAGAGGAGTGCTATATTTGTTGATAGCTCACCCCATATAATTCAACTTGCATCCATATTTCATATAATATTGAGGACGTTGATTTATAGTATAGGAAAGCTTTGGGGAACCTCCACCCCTTGCAATATCGACCCCTCTATCTTCATACTATCCTCATCTACACTGGGAACATTGCTTTCATGATATACTCTCGCACTTCGGGGAGCAGAAGGCACAATATACCACCATCGAGGTTGTTGGGGGTTTGGATAGAAATTTACCTGTTCAAAATCACATACAAGAGAGATTTAACATTTGTGGCATATACCATGTCGTAATAAAATTTTAAAAAATAATTCATGTACTTGTTCACAATGGATCGGCAAGACAAACATGTCACACAAATCCGTCCATCTTTTTTCAGAATCTATTTCGAGAAATCCAGATGGATCTCATCAATTAGTTACCCCGGCTCTTTCCAGTACCACTTTGAATCACTGCACATTGAATAGCATCATGGAGAAGCTATTGTAATCCACTCTGATAATACTTTGCAAGTTCCCAAAATACTCCATCTCATCTATAACGATGTTTGGATATGTGGCTAGCCGTCGGCTCTCTTGCTCAAACTTTGCCATGACACCACAATCCGTTGTGGAGCACATTTTGTCGATACACTCCACGTGAAAATGTCGTCCGTGTGACCACACCGCACTGTATATTTTGTACTATATATTAAAATAATTAATTAGTTGTCACATATAAAATCTAGATATGACAGCTTATAAAACATGTGATCACCTTTGGACTACATCCCCTCAAGAATTCCCACTCCTCAGTAGAGACCTCCACCCCTTCTCGAGAGGTTGCAATCAAAGCTCCATGTAACCATCACATAGACATAAACCATGGCATCTCCTCCATGCCCTCGAGATATCAAATCGGTCGATGGCACATACTATGTTAAAATTCAAATCACGCTTCTTCCTGATCTTTCCTAGATTGCTCATACCTAGCGAGCCACGTCTCCATGGAAACATTGTGCAACATACAAAAATGATTCACTTTCTCATCCATTGCAACATCCATCCTTTTTCCTACCTCATTTTCAGCCACCACATATCCAATCATTCTATCATCATCCTTCAGTGACCATAGCATACTATTGTCTGAATCCATGGTTGGTAGCCACTGTGAAATATGCACTAATGCCTCAGACACCAACCAACCTTCAACCATGCTACCTTCTGGCCGAGCTCATTGTCACACAAAGCCTTTCAGGGTTTTCATGAAGCTCTCCAAGAAGAACATCCATCGTGTATGGACACGTCTAGCAATCTCCACTTCGTTTACAAGATGCACCAGGAGGTGGGTTTGTATCATGAGCATGCTAGTGGGCAGGTACTTCTCAAAGAGACAGACCATCTCCACTGCTCCCCGCCTTGCGGATTCAATAAAGGATGTCTTGATCTCCTTCTATGAAATCCATTGCACTAAATTTGACAACCTATAAATCACCTCACGTATTTCTAGAGTAAGGCATCCTACGACCGTGATCAATAGTACAAATTGTCACAAATGAAGAAGCATTACGAACAATGACTATACTCCAAATAACAAAATATGAAAGTCACTTACAATCTATTCGTAGTACAAACTTGACATATCTTATGCCAATCATGGGATTTTAGTCCTGTTAGTTGGTTGTCTTTAGAAAACGCGGATTTGAGAGAATGCATCTTACCCATCGGAGTGTGAATAGACCTGATAATTTGCTTCACAATGCACTTTTCTTTAGTGGAAAAAACCTAAGGAGCGTGAGGTAGTTGCAAGTGACCATCAACACTTGATTGTGGCCAAAGCGCCTCCATCTTGCCTACCTCCTTCAAATCCATTCATGCCCCTACAGTGTCTCTCTTTCTTGTGATGTGGTCCCATAGTAAGTTGCCCACATTCTTGAAAATATGCATTGGATCCAGCAAGTGATTAATCTATAAGTGGGTCCAATATGGCAACTCATAGAAAACCAAGAACCATCTCATTTTGTTTGGATGCGACTCCGTGTGGACCATTTTCAGCTCGTGCGAGCTTTGGGCATTCATTCGTGTTGGAGGTCGTTCAAGAAAACCTTCCCTCAATTCATGACCCTCCGGCTTTGCTTGCATACTTAGGAGTGCAAGCATCGTCTTCAAGCGAGATACTCGACACCCATCATATAGTTGTATAAATGCTTCCTCTCTAAGCGGATCAAATATCTTGGTATCCATGGACATCAATGCATCGATCATTGCCTTCATCTCAGGCTCCAAGACTATAGGAAATTCTGAAAGGCTGCATGTCTCCTCTGGTATTGATGGTATAGACTGGGTAGTGCCTTCCAAGTGGTGGATTGGCTCAGGCACTCCATCCATCGCACGCCCACGAACTCTTTTAACTGGCCACAATAGGTGCACTCCTCCTTGGGATGAGACATCACCTCCCTATATAAATTTTACTGTCACATCCAATGTTGTTGTATATGATATTCAATTAGTTTGTGAATATAATGCATGATTGATACACACTTTTCTTACCGTTTACTCAAAGTCTGAGATCGCTTGATCAATGATCTCTGATTGAAACTTGCTGAAGCATCATATGTGTTTTATAGACAAGCGACACTTTCGTCTGATTGCCAGCTTGCATTGAGAGCAAGGACACAAGACATGCTGATTAAGATATGCCTCGCGATCTTGAACATCATGACCTTCATCATTTTCCATTTTGTCTACGTTACGATAAACAATTTGTTTTTTTTCTCTTTCTCTTTTTCTTTTTGAATTTGTTTGAGAAGGGATTTCTTCTCTTATAACTCAACAAAAGTAATGTCAACTGTCTTCTTGGTTTTCTCCCCATTTCTTTGATTCTCCCCCTTTCTTTGCACCTTTCTTTATGCTTTTCGTTTTATGTTCTCTCCCCTTTCTCTTTCTTTCTCTCTCTCTCTCTTTCTTTGTTGCCTCTCTCTTTGTTTCTCTCCACCCCCTTATGTTTTCTCACTCATTCTCCTCTCTCCCTCCCTCCCTCCCTCTCTCTTTTTTCATTTCTTTCAAGTTTATTCTCTCTCTCTCGTTCTCTCTTCCTTTTCCTTTCTTCTCCCTCTCTCATTTCCTATCTTTCTTTCTCTCTCTCTCTCTCTTTCTTTGTTGCCCCTCTCTTTGTTTCTCCCCACCCCCTTACATTTTCTCACTCATTCTCCTCTCTCCCTCCCTCTCTCCCCGGCTCTTTCCCCATTTCTTTGTTATCTTTAATGTTTATTCTCTCTCTCTCGTTCTCTCTTCCTTTTCTTCTCCCTCTCTCATTTCCTATCTTTCTTTCTCTCTCTCTCTTTCTTTGTTGCTCCTCTTTGTTTCTCTCCACCCCCTTATGTTTTCTCACTCATTCTCCTCTCTCTCTCTCTCTCTCTCTCTCTCTCTCTCTCTCTCTCTCTCTCTCTCTCTCTCTCTCGTTCCCTCTTCATTTTCCTTTCTTTTTCTCCCTCTCTCATTTCCTATCGTTCTCCCTCAATGCACCTGATTCTCGAGAATAACCCTCTCTTTCTCCCTCATTGCACATCATTCTAAAGAAAAAAAACAAAAAAAAGAAGAAAGAACAAGAATAAACCCTCTCTTTGTTTTTCTCTACCCCCTCATGTTTTCTCATTCATTCTCCTCTCTCCCTCCCTCCCTCCCTCCCTCCCTCCCTCTCTCTCTTTCTCTCTTTCTTTATTATGTTTCATGTTATTCCCTCTCTCTCTCTCGTTCTTTCTTCCTTTTCCTTTCTTCTTCTCCCTCTCTCATTTTCTCTCTTTCTCCCTCCGTGCACCTCATTCTCAACAAAAATAAATAAAAGAAAAGGAGAAAGAACAAGAACAAACCAAGAGGGTTCAATGTACTCACCGCAAAGGCCCGAAGATGGATTCTTCATCTCCTCTTCGCCTTTCGTACACTTCCTCCTCTTCTTTGCGAATGGCGGTGCGGCGGCGGCAGCGGAGAGAAGCTCTCCTTCTCTCTCTTTCTCTCCCTCTCCCTCCCAAACGCAAGATCTATTTTGCTCTCTTTCACAAAATGCCGCGCTTGGGTTTTGGCCGCATTTTTTGTGTCTGAGTACCGTCGCTATTTGTATCGCCGCTAATTTACATCAGATTAGCCTATTGCTATTCTCCTCTATCCTTGTAGTGAAAGTTGGGACATAGTTTGGGAATGTTAATAAGCACCATACAACTTAATTTAATGGATAAAATAAATCGCTATTTTTTTATTAAGGTTTATCACCTCATAATAATTCAATCTTTGCTAATTAATTTATAAAATGAACATCCAATTAAATCCCCCTTTTCCCTCACATTACACATTTTCTTTTTCAATGAAGCGTTATGTGGGGTGGGTGATGTGGCAATCAATCGAAGTCCCTATCACTCATTTTGATTAGTTGAAGTTTGGTCAACTATTGATTTAGATTTAGATTTGGTATTTTTATTGGTTATTTGATTGGAGTCAGGGATACTATGTGTATTTCTTTTTCTTTTCTGCCTAATATGGTGATATTGGGTGCTTGTATATATATATGGCATGAAGCTTTTGATAGCATCAGTATAGAGGTCATGCCAAATTTTTTCTAGGATATGGATTGCTTGGGGTGGTCAATTAGTTGGTCAAGTCCATGAGAGTTTCTTTTTGTGGTAGATATCTTATCTCCTCTTATTTTGGATGTTGTGCAGGTATTCTTTATGATTGTTTGTGTGCGAGTGTGGTGTGTGTAAACCATCTGAATGGCACCCTATACTCCTTTCCCTGTCTAGTATCTCATGACGAATCCTATTCCTGGATTCGGATCTTATCAATAAGGTGGAATTATCAAAGTTTGTGGCACTTTCATTACTGCTTATCCCAGAGGATACTGATGTTTTGATCAGTTTTTAGCCTCTTACAATAAGAGGCCTAGTCATATTAGGAGAACAATTATCCATATGACACCTCAGAGCCTGGGCAAAGCTCTTCCTTACCATGTCGAGGAGAACCTTTTTCTACTGCTACTTGATAATTATTATCTAATGAGGATATTCTGAAGTTGTTGCAGAAGCAGACCCACACTACAAGATATAGACCTTATAGCGACGTTTAAAGCGACGAAAATACAAACAACAAAATTTGCCCCTGTCGTCGCAAAAAGCGTCATTATTGACGACGCCATAGAATCGTATTTGCGACGCATATAGCGACGCACATAACGACGCATATAGCGACGGTTACAGACAGTTTGCGACGCTCATAGCGATGACAATAGCGACGCCTGCAATAAATTTGCAACGCAAATAGCGACGATAACAGAGAAAAAAAAAATTTGTGGCAGGGCAGCAAGCTGCCCTGCCACATATAGAACTGTGTGCTGTATGAGAGCCATACAAAATAGTTTCTGCACTGCTGCATACAAAGCGTTTGCAAACAAAAAGAATGTATACTGAAATCATAAAACTGATAGATGAAATAAATACATGATATCGCATAAAATGCGATTGGTACAATCATAAAACAATATCACTAATACATAGAAAATGTCTACATAGATCGGGCGACTAAAAACTAAAGGTATGTGAGCGCTAAGGATCCAAGGGCGAGCTACAAATCGTCGTCCCCCGAAAGCTCTTCCTGCTGTAAAGGAGCATCAAACGGATTCTGCAGAAAAAGAAACAACATATCAATCCACCATACAATAATGCATTCAAATATCTCATGGTAACTACGGACACGAAAGATGAGTGACTTACTGGGCCGCCTCGTCTGTACAATCGGTCAATCAATGATCTGAGGCCGTGCCTCTCTGCATATCGATTCTCAAGGCCTTGCGGATCGTGATTTGTAATGGAGTGCTGCAAAGAAAACAAAATGCTAACTGTTAGAAACATGATTGTCAGTAGGAGACCCCTGAACATCCGATGTACCGACGGGGGTACCCTCTCCTAGAGTGCCACTCAAAGGGGTGCCACCAGAGGGGGTGCCACCAAAAGGAGTGCCACCAAAAGGCATGACATCTGCCGACGGTTGCGCAAAAGCCGGAGTAACTGGAGTGGACGTCCCCACAGGTGTGACAAATCCTGGAGGTGACCGAGCTCCAGCTGAACGACGAGACGGAGACACCGTGTCCGTGTCTCCATAGCAGCACCCCCCTGATCCTCCTGCAGTCGTAGTCCCTCCCTCTGGCCCAAGTCGCGAGCGTCGAGATCGTCTGCTCGAAGCTGAAGCATCTGATCGCACTGAAGCTGATCTAGCAGAGCGCCCTGACGAAGAACGAGACAGCTCCTGATCTGCTATCTCTCTGAATCTCGCGAGCTGATCTGGAGACATACGTGCCATCATCTCCTGAAACTCCTCATCGCTCATCCCTCGACTCATCCTGAAAATGTCGATACCTGCACAGATAAAAAATAATGTTAGAATAATCAATTTAAACTATACAAAGCACATTAATATAAATCATTTTTGAAAAATCCCTCTTAAAATACATATCTTATCTACCTTTATGGAAGATCTAAACAACGAATCCAGTAATACAATTCTCCAAGAATGAAGTATTCTATGGTCCCATGTTAATCTCCTCACACAACTCTGCATACACTGGAAGGTCGATAGACATGTCACCACAAAAGAACGAGTCTGCCTCGTTCTCAAAAAATTCTACGACTTCTATATTTCCATCATTGTTAGCCGATGCGGGCTCCAAGCTTGCGGTGGCCTCCACCCCTTGTAATTTCGATCCCTCTATTTGCATATTTTCTTCATCTATGCCTGGAACATCGCTTTGATCGTATACTCTCGCACCTCGAGGAGTTGAAGGTATAACATACCACCATCGAGGTTGTCGGGGATTTGGATAGAAGATTACCTCTTCACAAACACTTACAAACCGTCTTCAAACCATTGTGACATAAACCATGTCGTATTACAATTAGCAAGCAAATGACCAGTTGTACATGTTCACAATGTGCCGGCAACACAAAGGTGTCGCGCAAATCCATCCATTTTTTTTCGGAATCTATTTCGAGAAATCCAGATGGACCTTGTCGAACTGTTGTGCCACCTCCTCCAAGTACCACTTTGAACCACTGCACATCGAATATTATCATGGAGAAGCTATGGTAATCCACTGTAATAATACTTTGCAAATTCCCAAAATACTCCATCTCATCCACAACCGTGTTCGAATCCGTTGCTCGTCGCCGGCTCTCTTGCTCAAACCTTGCCATGACACCACAGTCCATTGTGGAGCGCATTTTGTCAATACGCTCCACCCGAAAATGCCGTCCGCGCGACCACGCTGCACTATATATTTTGTACTGCACATTGAAACACTCAAATTAGATGTAGCAAACAAATTCAGATACGACACATTCTAAACCCCTCATTACCTTTGGACTACATCCCCTCGAGAACTCCCACTCCTCCATTGAGACCTATGTCCCTTCGCTGGATGCTGCGATCAAGGCTCCATGCAACCATCGTGTTGACATAAACCGCGGCATCTCCTCCATGCCTTCGGGATATCGAATCGGTCGGTGACGCGTACTACGTCGGAATTCAGCTTGCGCTTCCTCTCGATCTTTCCTTGCAATCTGGTACTTGGCGAGCCACGTCTCCATGGAGGCATGCTGCAACATACAAAAGCGATTCACCTTCTCTTCCATTGAGGCATCCATTCTTTTTTCTACCCCATTTCCAACCACCACATCTCCAGTCAGCCTGTCATCGTCCTTGAGCGTCCATAGCATTTCATTGTCTGGTTCCACCGTTGGTAGCCATTGTGAGATATGCACTAACGCCTCTGACACCAACCAACCTTCCGCCATGCTACCTTCCGCACGAGCTCGTTGTCGCACAAAGCCTTTCAGGGTTTTCATGAAGCGCTCCAGGAAGAACATCCATCGCGTATGGACAGGTCCAGCAATCTCCACTTCGTCCACAAGATGCACAAGAAGGTGAACTTGTATCGTGAGCATGCTAGTGGGCAGGTATTTCTCAAAGAGACAGACCGTCTCAACTGCTCCCCGCCTTGCGAATTCAATAGAGGACGTCTTAATCTCTTTCTGTGAGATCCATTGCACCAAAGTCGACAGCTTGTAAATGGCCCCGCAAATTTCTGGAGTTAGGCATCCCGCGATCGCGATTGGTAGGACAAATTGCCACAAATGAGAAAGCATTAAGAATAATGGTCACTTTTCAAATTTCAAAATGTCCACGCTAATTAAAATCCATTCTGTTCACAAACCTGACATATCTTATGCCAATCATGGGATTTTAGCCCAGACATTTGGTCATCTTTAGAAAATGCGGACCTGAGAGAACGCATCATACCCGTCGGAGTGCGGATAGACTTGATTACTTGCTTCACAATGCGCTCTTCTTTGGTAGACAAAACCCAGGGAGCGCGAGGAAGCTGTACTCCCCCTTCAGCACTCGACTGCGGCCAAAGCACCTCCATCTTACCTACCTCATTTAAATCCATTCGTGACCCTATAGTGTCTCTCTTTCCTGTGATGTGGTCCCATAGCAAGCTACCCACATTTTTAAAAATATGCATGGGATCCAACAAGTGGTTGACCTGTAAGTGGGTCCAATATGGCAACTCGTAGAAAACTGAGAACCGTCGCATTCCATTTGGATGTGATTCTGGGTTTACCATTTTCAGCTCGTACCAGCTTGCAGCATTCATACGTGCTGGAGGTCGTCCAAGAAAACCTTCCCTGAGTTCATGATCCTCCGGTAAGAAAGCGGCGTGTCCTTGATATACCATCTTCTTCATGGTTCGTGACCTTCGGGAGTCTAACTGTGGCCCACACAATGGACATGCATGATAACCTGAGGTAACGAGACCTGCAAGGCGATCCATGACCTAGTGAATACTTGATTGAATGAAATAAAATATAGATATTACCGGCGTGAACAAAGGTCTGCTCACCTGAGCACTCTCCCAATCCCGGAAAGTCATGCATCGTCCACATGAGAATGGCTCGAATGTTGGCTGACCACCGACCATCGCGCCTGCTCATATCTTGCACCGTGACCCCCTCCTCCCACAAAATCTTAAGCTCATCGACTAATGGACGAAGATACACGTCCATATTTTTTACTTTGTAGCGGCCCGGGACGAGCAAGCTAAGGATGAGATGTCCTTTCTTCGTAGAAAGCCATGGAGGAATGTTGTAGTTGACAAGCACTATAGGCCATACACTGTAAGAAGTCGAGCGCAGACCGAATGGGTTCACACCATCCATGGCGAGACCGAGCCGAAGATTCCTTGGCTCTCGCGCAAAGCCTGGGAAGGTAGAGTCAATGTGGCTCCATGCGCGCGAATCTGCTGATATTCGTTGCACTCCATCCGTAGACCTATTCTGCACATGCCACGTTGTCAAGCTTGCCATGGCAGACGTGCGAAACATGTGGTTTATGCGGGGGATGAGCGGAAAGTGTCTGAGGACTTTTTGAGGGATGGTCTGCCCTTGCAAGTCCTGTCGATACTTGTGAGCACCACACTTTGGACATGTCTCCATAGTCTCGTATTCATCTCGAAACAATATGCAGTCGTTGATACATGC
Organism: Lygodium microphyllum; assembly: GCF_053477565.2. NCBI lineage: Eukaryota > Viridiplantae > Streptophyta > Polypodiopsida > Schizaeales > Lygodiaceae > Lygodium > Lygodium microphyllum. The sequence goes on from NC_141150.1 coordinate 48,800,814, forward strand.
ATGGATGTTATTGTAGTCCATGCCAAGCTTCCGTAAAACATGTCGTGTATCATCACGAGACTCAGGCATGGTGTTTGCAGGTGGAAATATATGATATTTCAATAACCTGAAAAAATCATAAAACACCTTGAAAAATCCATCCATGTTTACAATAATACTGTTTTAAAAAAAAACAATGAAGTCTGTATGCAAGGTACCTGAATAACTCAGTCACACTCGTATCGCTCCAACCGTATTTTGCTTGCACACTTAAGAGTGCAAGCAATGTCTTCAACCGAGATACTCGGCACCCATCATATAATGGTATGGATGCTTCCTCTCTAAGCGGGTCAGATGTCTCAACATCCATGGGAATCAATGCATCGATCATTGCCTCCATCTCAGGCTCCAAGATTGTAGGCAAGTCGGGAAGGTTGTCTGTCTCCTCTGGCATTGACGATATAGATGGGCCTTACGAGTGGTCGATTGGCTCCTGCCATCCATCCATCGCACGTCCACGAACTCTTCTAATTGGCCGCAAAGGGTGCACTCCCCCTTGGGTCGAGACATCACCCCCCTGGATACAAAATTTTCCAACAAGACCCAATCTTATTGTGTATGGTTTTCAATTAGCTTGAGAGTACAATGCATGAAAAATGCTAACTTCAAATTACCATTTGCTGAAAATCTGCAATCGCCTGATCAATGATCTCAGATTGAAACTCGCCAAATCGTCGTACGTGTTCTATAGACAATCGGCGTTTTCGTTTAATTGCCAACTTGCATTGAGAGCAAGGACATGGGACACGCTGATTAAGATACGACTCGCGGTCTTGAACAATAGGACCTTCTTCGTTTGCCATCTTATCTACATTACAGCAAACGAGGCTTAAATGGATAGCTTTATGGAGATGTACGTCAAGTTGCAAGTTGACCATAAACCTTGCATTGTATATAGTAGTCGAGAGATTTTCCGATGTTATATCTCGGCCTTGTATCATGCTCAACGATTTGTTTGTCCCGGTAGATAATTTTTTGTTATATCTCGGCTTTGAGTATAAGTAATCCATTTTAAAATTAATGCGCGCCATCTATGAAATTTTATAACTATAGTAATAAAATTTATTTCAATCAATTCTACTCATAGTCATAAGACCTGAGAGAAATTATCCTATACTCAATTTAAGGGTTTCTTCTTCTATAACAATTATTTTGGGTTAATTTTGATGAAGTACGTGGCCGTATGCAAAGCACATTGCATACCATTATCAATACGTATATTATCTTAAATTTCCTTCCCTTCCCTCTCCCTCTCTTTCTCTCCCTCTCCCTCTCTTCCTCTCTTTCTCTCACCCTCTCCCTCACCCTCTCGTTCTCTTTCTCTCCCTCTCTCATTTCCTCCCTCCTCCTCCCTCTCCCTCTCCCTCCCTCTTTCTCCCTCTCCCTCTCCCTCGCTCCCTCTCCCTCCCCCTCCCTCTTTCTCTCCCTCTCTCATTTCCTTCCCCTCCCCCTCCCCCTCCCCCTCCCTCTCCCTCTCCCTCTCCCTCTCTTTCTCTTTTTCTCCCTCTCCCTCTCTATCTCTCTTTCTCTCTCATTTCCTAAACAAGCAAAAAATAAAGTGATTTAAACATCCTCCAAGCAAAAGGGAGAGGGAGAGATACAATGCACTCTCCCTCTCTTTCTCTTTCTATCCCTCTCTCATTTCCTTCCCCTTCCTCTCCCTCTCACTCTCTTTCTCTCTCATTTACTCTCCTAAACAAGCAAAAAATAAAGTGATTCAAACATTAAACAAGCAAAAGGGAGAGGGAGGGAGAGAGAGAATGCACTCTCCCTCCTTCTCCCTCTCTTTCTCTTTCTCTCCCTCTCCTATTTCCTCCCCCTCCCTCTCCCTCTCCCTCTATTTCTCTTTCTCTTTCTTTCTCTTTCTTTCCCTCTCCCTCTCCCTCTCCCTCTCTTTCTCTCTTACTCTCTCGTTTCCTCTCCTAAAAAAGCAAAGAAGAAAGTAATTTAAACATTAAACAAGCAAAAGGGAGAGAGAGAGAGAGAATGCACTCTCACTCTCTTTCTCTCCCTCTCCCTCTCTTTCTCTCCCTCTCTCTCCCTCTCCCTCTCCTTCTCTTTCTTTTCCTCTCCTAAACAAACAAAAGAGAACGATTTAAACCTTCAACAAGTAAAAGAAAGAGAGAGGGAGACTCACCAAGGAGATATGGCGAGCGTGGGCGGCTTCTCTTTGCAACGAGGGCTCCTCCTCTCCTTCGTGAACAACGACGGTGGCGGTGGTGGCGGCGGCGGCGGCAGCAAGTCTCTTCCTCCTCTTCTCTCACAAAGCCTTGGCTCTCTCCCTCGCTCTCGCTCTCAAAAGGCGAAGAAAAGAAAATGAAAACGGCGCTCTGGTTTCGGCCGCGCTTTTTTTCCCTGCGGCGTCGCAATTGACGTCGCTATTTGCGTCGCAATTGGCGTCGCTATTTGCGACGCAAATAGCGACGCCAATTGCGACGCCAGTTGCGACACCTATAGCGACGTCGATATCCGTCGTCGCTAATCGGCGTCGCTATTGCCCCATTCCCTTGTAGTGCCAGGATGTGTTGGACCGTGAGAGGGTTATTACTACTTTAGGCATCAGGGTATTGTAGAGGGAGCTCATGCTTCAAGCATTTCAAGCGAGCACAAATGGCTATCTCTCACCTAGCTGATGTGCCTTCCATCCTATGGAGGTGTAGTGAGCTTACCTTGATACCTGAACGAGTAGCCTCCCTCCCTCAAGCAAGTCAGTAGCTCCACAATTCGAGATTCCATCTCAAGCAACCTCAAGCCTCCACCTTCAAGCTCCATCCTCCATAGCCACACACGATCGAGGAAGTTACTATATGTATTTTCTCTACAACATCACGTGCGTACAAGGCCTATTTATAAATATCCTTATCTATGAATTTTTCTTGAATAAAACATAACCATTTTCTATTCAATCTATAACTAACCCCTTTATATTATACCCTTCTATATGTTAAAAAATATATAAAAATGACATTTTAAAAATACCTTATTTTGAACTTACGTGATGCATATATATATTCATGAGTAACTTACCCGACCGTGCATGAGACAAGAGAAGAGAAGACAAGAGAAGAAAAAGAGAGGAGATGATGGAGAGCTTCTTCTCCAAGACCCCTCACCCTCACACACTCACTCCCTCACACTCACACTCCCTCTCTCAAGCACACATAAGTAAGCAAGAAGGAGAGAAGAAGAGAAGAAGAAGAGACCACTTTTTCCACATACCAAAGAATGAGCTCCTCATTCACTTTTTGAGTTTATATATAAAACCCTAAATCCCTTGGGCACCCATCCCCTTTTTTACATGACCAAGCATATTGCCAAGGTTCTCTTTCTCTATTCCCTTCTAGTTGCCTTATCCCTTCACCAATGTCCGTGTAGACTTTACAACTTGCACAAGAGGGAGCCTAGTGCTCTTATCAAATGAATTACATTGCGCCTACGGTTTTCTTACTAGAGCCTTCGTAGGACCTCACTAGAATATTCGATACTTTCCTTCATCCTTGAGAGCACCTTGGGAGACTATCACTCTTTATAAAATGAATAACATTATGCCTTGCACTTTTCTTGCGAGAGCCCTCAGAGGCTCTCCTTCATCCTTGAGAGACTATCCTTCATTCTTGAGAGAGCCTCCTTCATCCTTGAGAGGACCTCACTAGAATTTTTGGTGCTCTCCCGCGTTTTTTCTCAGCTTGCCTTCTCCTCCACTTTTCCTGCTTGGGAAAAGTGAGCTTCTTCATTCACTTTTTGACTTGGTCTTCCTTGGTATTTCTCTGCTTCCTTTTGGCTATCTGGTCCGTATCATGATGTATTGTAACATTACCCCCTCCTAGACGAGTGCCAGTCCCATGGCACTCACGGGTTTGAGTTGATGTAGATTCTGTGATTTGAAAGGTAGCCATATGAGTCGATGATGATGGAGCCTCATGGGGATTGGTCTTGGGTAGAAGCTGATCAACTGATTGAGGTGGTGGAGGCCGAGAGTGGATTGAGTGGATGACAGGGCCTCCAAAGTTGGTGGTTTGCAATATTTGTATTTACCTCAAAAGAAAAGAAAGTGCACTGCCTGAGGTTGTATCTACGTTACCGTGTGGTGCATTGTGCTCATCCTAGTGGAACTGGGAGTTGGATTAAACCACAGGCACAAGCCTAGGTGTTATCCCACACTTGAGGACCCAGTTCAAGCATCAGGGTTGTGCGATGCATGTGGCTTATGGAGACAGGTCTAACCATAGGCTGTCAAGATTGTGGGAGAGAAGGAAGGAGTCTCACTTGTAGCTTTCTTGCTTGCACAATGGGGGAATACACACAAAGGTGGAGGCTGAAAACAGTTTTCCTCTTCTTAGTTGTGTAAGCCAAAAGAACTCAAGTACAAAGAAATAGAAGAACCCTATATAGGGGTCTCAAACCAAACTCAACTAACTAAGGTGGCATACTAACTGAGCCACGAACTAGAATAGATAAGGATAGCTATCATGTAGCTATTATTCAGGGGTGGTGTACCAACCGCATCTGCAACTGACAAGTCGGTGACATAAATACACAACGGTCACCCTGGCGTATCACGAGTGGAGCTCGATATCTCAACACTCCCCCTCGAGCTCAATCCCAATTCCTGCACACCAAGCAGGTCTCTGAACTTGCGCAGCTTCTCTGCGCCCAATGCCTTCGTGAATATGTTAGCTACCTGATCCTCTGTGCTGACATAAACTACATCAATAAGACCTAGTAAAACCCTCTCTCGCACATAGTGATAATGCACCTCAATGTGCTTTGTTCTAGCATGATAGACTGGGTTATTTGCCAAGTGTATACTACTCATGTTGTCACAATAAATGACAACTGGCCCATCTGTAGACTGATACATATCATAAAGTAGCTTATGCAACCAAGCTACCTCACATGCAGCCATTGCTGCACCCCTGTACTCAGCCTCTGTGCTTGACAAGGCAACTGTAGGCTGTTTCTTGCTGCTCCAAGTGACTGCAGCACTCCCAAAAGAGAACACATATCCACTGGTAGATCGTCTATCAGAAATACTACCAGCCCAATCAGCATCAGTGTATCCATGCAACTGTATCTGAACCCCTGTCTCATAAAATAGTCCATACTGCAATGTGGACTTCACATACCTGAGTATGCGTCTAGCCGCATCCAAATGTGGTTTCCTTGGAGCCTGCATAAACTGACTTACCAATCCAACAGCATAGCTCAAATCTGGCCTGGTAATAGTCATATAAATCAAGCTTCCTACTATGCGTCTGTACATAGTAGGGTCTTCTAGAAGCTCACCTGCATCTGCGCTCAGCTTCACATTCTGCTCCAAAGGAACTGAGATAGGCTTACAGCTTGTCATCCCATATTTGGACAGCATGTCCAATCCATACTGCCTCTGCAAGAGCTGTATCCCACTTGGTGATCTAATCACCTCAATGCCCAAGAAATAACGCAGCTCTCCCAAATCCTTCATCTCAAACTTCTGCTTCAATAGCATTTTCACATGAAGGATATCTTCATCACTGTCACCTGTCATAATCAAATCATCAACATAAATGACAAGTAGCATAATACCTTTCTCTCTTTTTCTCACATAAAGTGAGAAATCTGCCTTGGAAATCTGAAAGCCAATAGTGACAAGATAATGTCCTATCTTGTCAGACCATGCTCTAGGTGCTTGCTTCAAGCCATACAAAGCTTTTTTCAACCTGCAAACAAACTCAGGATGAACAACATGCACATAACCTAGTGGCTGCTCCATATAGACCTCTTCTTGCAAATCACCATGCAAGAAGGCATTCTTTACATCCATCTGATATAAAGACCATCCCTTTGATGCAGCCATAGCAATGACTGCTCTTACGGTTGCCATCCTTGCAACCGGACTGAATGTTTCTTCATAGTCAATGCCATATGTTTGTGCATACCCCTTGACTACTAATCTTGCCTTGTATCTGTTCACAGAACCATCAGCATTGTGCTTCACCTTATAAACCCACTTATAGCCAATTGCATTCTTACCTTTAGGCAAAGGTACCAATTCCCATGTAGCATTTGCTTCCAAGGCATCCATTTCTTCATCCATGGCTTTCTCCCATTTTTCTTTTTCCATGGCTTGCTCAAAAGAAGTGGGTTCTGGTTCCTGTATCACCTTGACCATATATGCATAGTGAATGGCTGTAAATCCATCATATTTCAGCCTATCCACAGGATACCTAACTCTAGTAGACCTGCGCAAAGTGGGTTCACTCCCAGGTGCTCTCAAAACATCCCTGGTCTTCCTTACTCCAGGTGTAACAATAGAAGGAATACCCAACTCATCATCAATGCTCTGTTCTGAGCCACTGGATTCACCATCCACATAAGAGTGACCTGCATTCACATCAAACATGGGCTGATCAACCTTCTCTTTTCCTTTTTGTGATACCTGCATACCACTATCTGCATTACTTTGAGAAGATTCTCCTGATCTCAATCTGCCTGTCCATGGCGAAGAATGTGAACCACTGCTAGAAGATGCTCCAGGTCCACTAATATTTTGTGACTGCTGCTGTGAATTCTGTGCAGCATTACCATTTTGTGCATCTACATCATCAATCACATTTACTGGTTTATACTAGCTACTCATCTCATCAAAAACAACATCTCTGCTCACTGTAAACTTACGAGTAGAAGGGTTATAGCATCTATACCCTTTTTGCTGCAAAGAGTAACCAATAAAGATGCACTTCTCAGCTTTTGGATCCAACTTGGATCTCAGCTCATCTGGCACATGTACATAGGCAATGCAACCAAAAATTTTCAAATGAGAAATATCTGGTTTCCTACCAGTATACCTCTCCTCTGGAGTCATTCCATGTATTGCTGCAGTGGGAGTCCTGTTCATTATGTAGACTGCTGTAGCAACTCCTTCAGCCCAATAAAAATCTGGCAAGTCTTTTTCATTGAGCATGGCACGAGATACCTCTCCAATATGCCTGTTTTTCCTTTCTGCAATTCCATTTTGTTGTGGGGTATAACTGCATGAATATTGCTGCTTTATGCCATGCTCCTGCAAGAACTTTGCAAACTCATTTGAGAGGTACTCTCCCCCTCCATCTGACCTCAGGCATTTTATTTGCAGACATGTTTCTTTTTCAGCCATAGCTTTAAGGGTTTTGAAATGCCCAAAAACTTCACTTTTCTTTTTCATAAAATACACCCAAATTTTTCTGATATAGTCATCAATAAAAGTGACAAAATAATGACAACCTCCAAGAGATGCAGCTTTAGTAGTCCACACATCAGAGTGGATTAATTCCAATGGCTTCTCACTCTCTTAAACATGTCTAGGAAATGGTTTCCTTGCCTGTTTTCCAAACTGACAGGCTTCACATACCTTATGCATTTCTGCAACCTTGAATTTTGGAAATCCTGCAACAATATTTTGGGCCTGCATTGATTTAAGTCGCTGTACATTAACATGACCAATGCGTTTATGCCAGATATCAATATCTGCAACTACAGCGGTCCCATGTGCAAACATTGCTGCACTCAATTCAGACATGTCTGCATCCAACGTAAACATTCTGCCCTTCTTCTTTCCTTTTGCTATCAAGCGACCTTTATTTTTCATATCCTCAACAAAGCATCCATGAGGATTAAATCTGACCTGCAAGCCCTACTCAACCATTTGACCGACAGAAACCAGATTCTTGGTGATATTCGGGACATGAAATACATCGGACAGGTATTTCTTTTTTCCATCCTGCATAGACAAGGGAATTTTTCCAATCTGCACAATAGGATGTGCAGTATCATCACCAGTCTCCACAAATCCTGGTTTTTCCATTTTCCTTGCATCCTCCATCCATTCTGCATGACCTGTCATGTGGTTTGATGCACCTGAGTCAACATACCATACATCATTGCTTTCTTCTGCACTTGTCACAGAATTGTTCATGTGCTGCACCATGAACAAATGCTCATTTCTGTCATCACCCTGTCTACTAGAAGATGCATAATTCCCTTGTTGCAGTTTTCCATTCATGATGTCATTCTGCTTTTTATAGCAGTCTTTAGCCATATGACCCATTTTACCACAGTAGTAGCATTCAACATTACTGTTTGCATTTTGACCTCTTTGCCATCCACCACGACCTCTTTGGCTCCCCCTGGCTCTAGAGTTACCACGTCCTCCTCCATAGGACTGGTTTTCTTGAGTTTGCTGCATATTCTGATTTCTACTACGGCCTCCAAATCGGCCTCCTCTACCTCTGCCTCTACCTCTTCCAGTATTTGAGTAGAAGACAGCTTCTTTTGAAGTTCCTCGTGAAGAAGATGCACCACCATTTCTCTGTTCCTCAGAAATTAGAAGAGCAATCAACTCCTCAAAATCAGGAAATCTTTCACGAACTCAAATGGATGTCCGAAACTGTGCATAATCCTTTCCTAGACCATTCAAGGTCACAGAAACTAAATCATCATCTTCCACTGGTGACCCAATGGAAGCAAGTGCATCTGCAATCTTCTTCACCTTCATATGGTAGTCGTTGATGCTCATATTTTCTCTTTGCACATGTGCAACTCTTGCTTGAGCTGCATTTTCCTGGCTTGTGTATTTGTGCTATACATTTTTGACAAAGTATCCCATGCCTCCTTTGGCATACTTGCATCCTGAATATGCACAATCATAGAGTCTGAAATGCTGATAGATAGCCAGTACATAACTTTCCTAGCTCTCTCATGCCATGCTTTGAATGCCTGCATTTGCTGTTGATTGAGAACATCAGGAAGAACTGGTTCTTCTTCATTTCCTGCAACAAATTCCCAATATCCTTTTCCCATAAGGAAATTCGTCATTCTAAACTTCCATGCTTGGAAGTTGTTCTTGTCAAGCTTTTCAGTGACAATCTGTGAGAGAGAATCAGACGCCATTACAGAACACTGCGAAAAATTCTGTCACTGCAAAAACTCAGCTTCACCCTCACAAGGGCAAATCTGCAAAACTGGCGAAAGTGGTATTTGACCACACAGTCACTTCCTAGTGACGATTTTGCATCAACAGGCAACAAGGATGATTCTGTAACTCCCAATGTCTCTGCGCACAAGCATACAATGTAATTTTTACAGTAACTATTCACCGACCTGTAGAACAGTGGCTGCACAGCATAAAACTGGGCCTTTTCCTGAGTGCGTGCAGAAAACTTCCGCCTCCAAAACAGGCCCCGAAATGGCCTCAAATCAAAAAAACAAGGTCGCCCTCTTGCTTCACCGCGAAGGGCGTCTCAACCTGAGACAATGCACTCCTGCACTTTCCGGCTATGCTACCTGCAGAGATCTGCTCCCAAAACAGAAAATGAAAGCAACACTGCTCCTCTTACCAGAACACCGCGAGCTTGGCTTGCTTTCTTGAGCTCCTTACCACGAACAAGGCTCTGATACCATGTCAAGATTGTGGGAGAGAAGGAAGGAGTCTCACTTGTAGCTTTCTTGCTTGCACAATGGGGGAATACACACAAAGGTGGAGGCTGAAAACAGTTTTCCTCTTCTTAGTTGTGTAAGCCAAAAGAACTCAAGTACAAAGAAATAGAAGAACCCTATATATGGGTCTCAAACCAAACTCAACTAACTAAGGTGGCATACTAACTGAGCCACGAACTAGAATAGATAAGGATAGCTATCATGTAGCTATTATTCAGGGGCGGTGTACCAACCGCATCTGCAACTGACAAGTCGGTGACATAAATACACAACGGTCACCCTGGCGTATCACGAGTAGAGCTCGATATCTCAACATAGGCGAGGGTGACCTCCCTAGGTATGTCCTTCCCTTGATGTGCCCTAAGCGTGATGTGGAGAAGCAAAATGGGCTAGGGTGTTAGGGATGAAGCCGGCCAACCGAAGCCACTAGACACACCTAACTTGAGGATCCCTAGGTGTAGTGACTATGGCCTACATATAACGTGATCATTTGGTTGATGTCCCTATGATTTGCTTCTAGTGATCTCTTATTCTTTCTCTTTTATTTTCTATTTTCATTGTCTTTTATCTTATTTTCTTTTCTTTCTTTCTTTCTTTTCCTCTCATTTTTTTTTGGCGAGAGGAGGTATTCTTGAGCCGTAGGGCCTTTCCTTAATAACATTCTAATAAGGAGCTGCGTCTTGCTGACCTATTTTAAAACTTGAACCTGTGTCTTTAGTCGGTCTTCGCATCTCTTCTCCCTTGTGCTCTTGTGGCTCTCTTTCCTTGGGCCTTGTATCTTGTGGTTGGACATGTAGCGCGTGTCTTAGAGCCCTACGGGCGATCTCCAGCTTTCTTCTCAATGATTCAGCCGCCTCCTCCTCCTCAAATTGTGTGGCGTCTAAGACACTATTTAGGAAGGTGCATTGTTGGGCTTCCAAAGTCACTTGTGCGGCCTCTTCCCTGCTTTCTACTAGCACTTTGTCACCTTTTGCGACGGCTAGCCAGGCATGCCAAGTCTCTCACCCTTCCTTTGCTCTTGATCATCCACTCATATGCTCTTTTTTTCATTTTCTCCATGCTCTCATTATGCCATTGCGCTAATGCCCTTAGACTCCTCTCCTATTCCTAAATTTCTCTTTCCAAGTGTTTCTGCTCTTCTAGCTCCGATGCTACCTTCTTTTCCAAATCCTCTATGTGCTTTTGGTGCTATCGTCTTCTCTCTTCTTCCACTATTGCTAGTTGCTCCATGGCATCTTGGATATTTTCATTTTCCTTTTGCACATCTTTATACAACCCTACTAGCTCATCATAATGGTTTTGTAGACTCATGAGGCTTTGTGTTTCTGCCGCGAGCTTTGCTTGCTACCTCTCTTCTTCTCCTCCCTTGGCCTTGAGCTTCTCCATTAGCTCCTTTAGCTCTCTTTGGTACATGGCCACTTGATGGGTTCTTTCTAATTGAGAGGCTACCATTGTCTTCTTTTTGGCCTCAAGCTCAGCGATGGCTATTTTCTTTTCTTCTTTCACGTGCTCCAGTCGTGACAGGAGTTCCTAAACATAGTCAATGTAGTTTGTAGACAATAGCAGTGCGGTGGGGGAAGTGGTTGTATATGCTTCTATCTTATGCCTTTTGGGGTCCCGTCTGGATTTTGCATCCACCACTGTCGATCTTTTTGCTCCAACTATTGGAGTTCCTCCACTTGCATCTTGAGTTTCCTCTTTGTTGACAAGAAATTGCACCCGTACCAAAAGGCTGCTAGCATCCACCGTGGTAGAAGACCCTTGGGTGGGTGCAGAGACTGGGGTGGTGGCCACTAAGATAATTGGGATGGGTTAAGCATACCCTTCCCTTGCCTTCTGCTCTACTAGAGATGGCATTCTTCTGGGTGCTTGGGAGCTTGTGGTTGGGTGTTCTTCTTCACGAGGGCTCATTGCAGCCAGCTCCTCCTCTCTTGATGACTGCTCCACTGAGAGGCGGATGGCTAGGGCTATGTCTTCTTTCTATTTCTTCTTGAGCTCCTTGTCTTCGTCCTTAGCTTTTCTATTTCCCTCCTCTTCAACTTCCATGGTTTCCTATTTTATTCTTTTTGCTTCATCATTTTCTTTTCTCTTTATTCGTTCTTCTAGTGCTTTTGGACTCACTTTGGGCTCTTTGTAGGCATGCTTTCTCTTTTTTCCTCCACCATATCGTCAGTCCTCTGCTTCCTTTTGGCTACATGGTCCGTGTCATGACATGTATTGTAACATTACCCCCTCCTAGACGAGTGCCAATCCCATGGCACTCACGGGTTTGAGTTGATGTAGATTTTGTGTTTTGGAATGCAGCCATATGAGTCGATGATGATGGAGCCTCGTGGGGATTGGTCTTGGGGAGAAGCTGATCAACTGATTGAGGTGGTGGTGGCCGAGAGTGGATTGAGTGGATGACAGGGCCTCCAAATTTGGTGGTTTGCAATATTTGTATTTAGCTCAAAAGAAAAGAAAATGCACTGCCTGAGGTTGTGTCTACGTTACCATGTGGTGCATTGTGCTCATCCTAGTGGAATTGGGAGTTGGGTTAAACCACAAGCAGAAGCCTAGGTGTTATCCCACACTTGAGGACCCAGTTCAAGCATAAGGGTGGTGCGATGCATGTGGCTGATGGAGACAGGTCTAACCATAGGCGAGGGTGACCTCCCTAGGTATGTCCTTCCCTTGATGTGCCTTAAGCGTGATGTGGAGAATCAAAATGGGCTAGGGGATTAGGGACGGAGACGGCCAACCGAAGCCACTAGACAGACCTAACTTGAGGACCCCTAGGTGTAGTGACTATGGCCTATATATAACGTGATCATTTGGTTGATGTCCCTATGATTTGCTTCTAGTGATCTCTTATTCTTTCTCTTTTATTTTCTCTTTTCATTGTCTTTTATCTTATTTTCTTTTCTTTCTTTCTTTCTTTTCCTCTCATTTTTTTTTGGCGAGAGGAGGTATTCTTGAGCCGTAGGGTCTTTCCTTAATAACATTCTAATAAGGAGCCGCGTCTTGCTGACCTATTTTAAAACTTGGACCTGTGTTCTCAGTCGGCCTTCGCATCTCTTCTCCCTTGTGCTCTTGTGGCTTTGTTTCCTTGGGCCTTGTAGCTTGTGGTTGGACATGTAGCGCGTCTCTTAGAGCCCTACGGGCGATCTCCAGCTTTCTTCTCAATGATTCAACTGCCTCCTCCTCCTCAAATTGTGTGGTGTCTAAGACAATATTTAGGAAGGTGCGTTGTTGGGCTTCCAAAGTCACTTGTGTGGCCTCTTCCCTGCTTTCTACTAGCACTTTGTCACCTTTTGCGAGGGCTAACTAGGCATGCCAAGTCTCTTACCTTTCCTTTGCTCTTGACCACCCACTCATATGCTCTTTTCTGAATTTTCTCCATGCTCTCATTATGCCATTGCGCTAATGCCCTTAGCCTCCTCTCCTATTCCTAAATTTCTCTTTCCAAGTGTTTCTACTCTTCTAGCTCCGAGGCTACCTTCTTTTCCAAATCCTGTATGTGCTTTTGGTGCCATCGGCTTCTCTCTTCTTCTACTATTGCTAGTTGCTCCATGGCATCTTGGATATTTTCATTTTCCTTTTGCAGATCTTTATACAACCCTACTAGCTCATCATAATGGTGTTGTACACTCATGAGGCTTTGTGTTTCTGCTGCGAGCTTTGCTTGCCACCTCTCTTCTTCTCCTCCCTTGGCCTTGAGCTTCTCCATTAGCTCCTTTAGCTCTCTTTGATACATGGCCACTTGATGGGTTTTTCTAATTGAGAGGCTACCATTGTCTCCTTTTTGGCCTCAAGCTCAACGATGGCTATTTTCTTTTCTTCTTTCACCTACTCCAGTGGTGATAAGAGTTCCTAAACATAGTCATTGTAGTTTGTAGACAACAGCAGTGCGGTGGGGGCAGTGGTTGTATATGCTTCTATCTTGTGCCTTTTGGGGTCCCGTCTGGATTTTGCATCCACCACTGTCCATCTTTTTGCTCCAAGTATTGGAGTTCCTCCACTTGCATCTTGAGTTGTCTCTTTGTTGACCAGAAATTGCACCCATGCCAGAAGGCTGCTGGCATCCACCGTGGTAGAAGATCCTTGGGTGGGTACAGAGACTGGGGCGGTGGCCACTAGGATAGGTGGGATGGGTTAAGCATACCCTTGCCCTTGCCTTCTGCTACTGGGGATGGCATGCTTCTGGGTGCTTGGGAGCTTGTGCTTGGGTGTTCTTCTTCACGAGGGTTCATGGCAGCCAGCTCCTCCTCTCTCTAGGGCTGCTTCACTGATAGGCGGATGGCTAGGGCTATGTCTTCTTTCTATTTCTTCTTGAGCTCCTTGTCTTCTTCCTTAGCTTTTCTATTTCTCTCCTCTTCAACTTCCATGGATTCCTATTTTATTCTTTTTGCTTCATCATTTTCTTTTCTCTTTCTTCGTTCTTCTAGTGCTTTTGGACTCACTTTGGGCTCTTTGTAGGCATGCTTTCTCTTTTTTCCTACTCTCTTCTTCAGCCTTCTTTTGTGGAGTCTGTTTCGTTGATTTCTTGGCCCTTCCTTGGTAAGATTGTGCTTCTTGCTCTTGTTCTTCATTGCTCACTGTCCTCTCACTAGATTGCTCCTATTCTTGGTGGTGGAGAGGGGACATCCTCAAGCATCCTCAAGCCTCCACCTCCAAGCTCAATCCTCCATGATAGCCATATGCGAAATAAGAGGAGAGAAGACAAGAGGAGAGAAGAGAAGAGGAAAGAATAAGAACTGGCGATATGGTGAAGAGATTCACCTCCTTGATCCCTCACCCTCACACACTCACTCCCTCACACTCTCACACTCCTCCCACAAGTACACACAAGCAAGCAAAGACAAGAGAAGAAGAGAAGAAGGTGAGTCTCTTGTTGCCACACACCAAAGAATGAGCTCTCATTCACTTTTTGAACTTTATATACAAAAATCCTAAATCCCTTTTTGGGCTTATCCCCTTTTTTACATGGCAGGCCATTTTTCCCATTGTCCTCCTATCTTCCTACCACCCATTCTACCTTTACAATTTGCACGGGCGCTCTTAACATAAATCATGGTGCGTCTTCCTTCCTACAGTCCATTCTACCTTTAAAATTTGCACGGGGGTGAGGGCGTGGCGCTCTTAACATAAACCATGGTGCATCTTGCGCTCTTTTACAAAAGTATTGACTTGTGTTTTTTCTTCTGTGCATCTCTCCTTGATTTGGAGTTTTTTCGCACTTCTTGTATTTCCCAATTTTTCTTGGCACGCCTCCATCTTCCATTCCACTTTTGCCTTGGCCTTTTCTTCTGCTTTAGATTTTCCGCCTTCTTTGTCTAAGGGTTAGCATTACCCCCCTCCTAGTTGAGTGCCAGTCCCATAAAACTTGTTGGTGGTAAGTCAGACACTGTTGTTGGGGTAGCCAGGGGCTTCTTGAGGTTGTATACAAACCATGTTGGGGGATGTGTTGGAGGGATTTATGGAACTTGGAAGGCCCTTGAGTTGGGTATGAGCCTAGGTGTTGGAGGGATCTATGGAACTTGGAAGGCCCTTGAGTTGGATATGAGCCCTGGTGTTTGAGGGATGTATGGACCTGTTGGAGTGATTTATGAAACTAAAAGGTCCTTGGATGAGCCCTGGTGGGAGGTGTGTTGGAGAGGTTGATGCCTTTGAAATTGAAGATATAGTTGGTGGAAAAATACCTGTGTGGAGAGAAGCTGATGGGCGGATCCATCTTTAAAATTGAATATGGTATTGGATGGGTCCATCACCTGGCCCTCCGTAGTTGCCTTCTCTTACGCTATTCCAAATGAGCTTCTTCATTCACTTTTTGATTGGGGCTTCTTCAGTGTGCCCTTGCTTTGTTTCATCGGCACGATGACTTTGTTGCATAAGATGGGGAGTGCATTGCATGGATGATGGGGTCTCTTCGAAGCTGGTGGTGGCTGGGGCCTTTGTATGTACCTGAAAAGAAAAGAAGGTGCACTACTTGGGGGTGTGTTTTATTATCGTGTGGTTGTGTTCATGCTGGTGGGACTCGGAGCAGGCCTGGGCGTTTCCCCTTACTTGAGGACTTAGTTTGTGCATAAGAGAGGTGCAGTGCGTGTAGCTTAGGGTGACATGTCTAACCATAGGTGAGTGTTATCTCCCTAGGTATGTCTTGCCCTTGATATGCCCTAATTGTGAAGTGCAAAATTAAAATTAAGGTAGGAGGTTAGGGACGAAGCTAGCCGACCGAAGCCACCGGATGCGCCTAACTTGAGGATCCCTAGGTGAAGTGGTTGTGATCGATGCGCAGCTTGCAATTTTTTTTTTGTAAACCCAAGTTACATAGTTGTGATAGAAGTTAGTCTTTGTCATCGGAGTGAGGTGGAGAAGGGGGCCTAATAGATTTGTTAAGGAATTGGTGGCTTTGGAGGTACTAGTGTTGAGATGACAAGCTCAACACATGCGGACATTAATGATGGACCACCTGGTTAGATGGGTCCACACGTCTACACTTAGCACCTCGGTGGTCATTATGAGTCTCACATGGCCACTAACTCATTACTTATTATATTCAGGTTGTTACACCTATTTACAGGTGGCATAGTTATAGCACCAGCTGACTAGTGTAGTCAGTTATGCATTGTTTGACTTAGTAGGCCACTTTCTTTTATGTTGTATCTTATCTATACTTTGTGTACATTGAAAAGTGTGTGGATAAAGAAGAATAATTTAGTAAGAAAACGTTTTAGCCTCCATCTCTCTTCTTGTCTTTTGAGTGAGCTTCTCCTTATGCATTCTGTGTGTGTTCGGCGCAGCATCTTGAGCAAGTCCCCCCACCACACAATTCTTGACATGGTATCAGAGCTGCACCATTGATTGAGGCTTTTTTTGAAGGCTAAAGCAAAGGAGAGGAGCCAAGGATTCGAGCAAGCAAGCAACGGGTAAGAAGCTCTTCCATTCTCTACCTCTTCTCTTGGACAATGCCTGGGGAGGCACCGGAAGCAGGGCAGAGCAAAAATCTCAGATTGCAATGAGATTTGGTGTGCGGAAAGAGTGCTATATATTCTGTAGATAAGCCCTTTAGGGCTTGTCCACTGTTATTTTGGCCATCTAAGGTCATTTCAAGCCCCTTTTTAGGCTCGCAAGGTTGCGGACAACAGTTTGAGGTATCCTGCAATTTCAACTGTGTCTATCGTATACATCTGCACATGTTACAGATTTCAGATCTATAAGTTCAAAGGTATTTACCAGTGAATAAACACAAGGTTTATTAGCAAACTGGTTGTAGATTGCATGTATTATTGAGAGCAGACAGTGAAAAAGGCTATCTGGTGTATTGCTGTGCACTACATGTCAAGGGTTGTAGAAGATTTGCTTGTTGTTTGGTATTAGTTTTGTGATAATGGCAGAGAAAAGTGGAAACCCCATCATTGAGAAGATCGACAAGAACAACTACCCTTCATGGAATTTTCGTGTCACGAACTTCCTTATTGGAAAAGGCCTCTACGAGTTTGTTTGAGGTGAAGAAAAGGAGCCGGAGGTGAGTGATTCTCCAACTATAGAAGAGACAAAGGCACGGAAGGAATGGAATGCAAAAGACAAAAAGGTCTTGTATTGGCTGTCTGCAGTAATTGACAATAATATACTGGGACATATTAGAAATGCAAAGAATTCATATGCAGCTTGGACCATACTTGAAAGTATGTTTTCTGTAAATACAAAGGCACGAAAGATTCAACTCAAGCAAGAGTTGAATACATTGAAGAAAGGGAAGATTTCTATCAATGAGTATGCACTGAAGGTAAGGAGCATTGCAAATGCCTTGGCAACAATTGATGCAATGCCCAATGATGATGATTTGGTGTCGTCTACCTTGGGTGGACTTAACAATGAAAAGGCTTTGAAGTCTTTTGTAACTTCTGTATATGTCAGAAAGCCATTTCCAGATTTCGATAAGTTGGTCTCCCTTATGATTACTGAAGAGATCAACATGCAGAGTGAGACATCTGAAAAAAGTGGTGAATAGGTCCAAGCTTTCTGGTCCAGTTTAGAAAGGGGACGTGGCAAGTCCTCTTCAAGAGGCCGTGGTACAGGACTTGGTAGTGGCAACCAGCAAAATAAATTGAATCAGCAATTTGGTGATATGCAGGTTTCAGGAGGTCGTGGTAACTTTAGAGGTAGAGGGAGCTTTAGAGGAAGAGGTGGATGGCAGAATAGAGGTTCTAACAACTCTAGTATTGTGTGTCACTACTATGGAAAAACAGGTCATATTGCAGTCGAATGTTATGCTAAGAAAGATGATATTCACAGTGGTAAGTTGCAGCAAGGAGACTATGCATTGTCTTCACGAGAGAATGAACTCAAAAATGAAAGTCTGTTTGTTATGGAGTGGTAAGTTGCAGCAAGGAAACTATGCATCGTCTTCATGACAGAATGATATTCGCAGCGGTAAGTTGCAGCAAGGAAACTATGCATCGTCTTCACGATAGAATGAAGACAAACATGAACGTCTGTTTGTTATGCAGCATATGCTAAATGTTGTTATAGGAAAGGGAACATATGATGATGTTTGATATGTTGATTCAAGTGCATCCAATCATATGACCAACCATGCAGAATGGTTTGGAGAGATGTAGGATTTGCAAAATACAAGTTATGTGCAGACGGGTGATGATTCATGCCACCCAATTTCACATATTGGAAAAGTTCCCATATCCTTGCATGATGGTAAGACAAAGAGTCTTTCAAATGTATTACATGTGCCATCTATTACAAAGAACTTGGTGTCAATCGGTCAGATGGGTAGAGCAAGGGCTGCAAGTCAGATCTAATGCAAAGAGTTGCTTTGTAGAAGACTTCAATGACAAGTGCAGGTTGGTTGCAAAGGGAAGTAGAGTTGGATGTATGTTTACTCTGGATGCTGGAATTCCTACTATGAATGCTGCTATGTATGCTAAAGGAAAAGTTGTTGTTGCAGATATTGAAATTTGGCACAAACGCATTGGATATGCAAATGTACAAAGGCTGAAATAAATGTAGTCCAAAGGGTTGGTTACAAGTTTGCCTACATTTAGAGTTGCAGAATTTCATAAGGTATGCGAAGCATGTCAGTTTGGTAAGTAGGCAAGACAATCCTTTTCACATGACAGAGATGTAAGTAGAAATATCCTTGATGTTGTGCATATAGATATTTGGGGGCCTACACAAAATGTATCTCTTGGAGGCAGTTCATACTTTGTCACATTCATTGATGATTATTCTAGAAAGCTGTGGGTATATTTTATGAAGGAAAAGAGTGAACCATTTGAGTACTTTAGAACTTTCAAGGCTGCAGTTGAAAGAGAAACAGGCTTGAAAGTAAAGTGCTCGAGGTCAGATGGAGGGAGAGAGTACCTCTTGAATGAGTTCAGTGATTTTCTGAGGTCTCATGGAATAAAGAGACAGTTCACATGTAGGTATACCCCACAACAAAATGGGGTTGCAGAAAGAAAAAATAGGCATATTGCAGAAGTTGCACGCACCTTGATGGCTCAAAAGAATATGCCTAAGCATTTTTTGTCTGAGGCTATTCATACTGTTGTTTATATTATGAACAAAACTCCCATAGCTGCAGTTCATGGGATGGCTCCTGAAGAATGCTTTACACTCAAGAAGCCTGATGTATCGCACTTGAAGGTATTTGGCTGTGTTGCATATGTTCATGTGCTAGATGAGCTATAGAAGAATCTTGATCGAAAGGTAGAAAAATGTGTCTTTATTGGATACTCTTTAGAGCAAAAAGGGTATCGTTGTTATAACCCTATCACATGTAAGTTTAGAGTGAGCAGGGATGTAATCTTTGATGAAATGAATAGTTGGTATGCATCTAGTGGTGATGCATTGGATGATGATGATGATCATGACACTCATGTGTAGGCTGAAAAGCAAGAATCACAGACTCTTAGTGGACCAGAGACGTCATCTGGTAGTCCTTGGTCTGGGTGACTAAGGAGTAGCTCTGCATCTTCAAGTGCATCTAGTAGCACTACAGGTAAAGACAAAGGAAAGAATAAAGTGTCAGATGGCATTGATGCAGTTCTTGATGGAGACTCTAGTGGCTCCAGAGCTTGGATGATGAGCTTGGTATTCCTTCTGTCAGGACACCAGGTGTACAGATAGCTCATAATAATGTAAAGGCTCCATTGAGTGATCCAGTGGTACGCAGATCTAGCAGGGTCAGATATCCTGTTAAAAGATTTGGTTTTGAAGGTTATGCAACTCACCATTATGCTTATATGGTGAAACTAGTTGAGGATGTTGAGCCCACTTGTTTTGAGGATGCTATTGGTCATACTCATTGGGATGCAGCAATGGATGAGGAGATGGCTGCATTAGAGGCCAATAAGAATTGGGATCTAGTATCATTGCCGAAGCGCAAAAAAGCTATTAGATGTAAGTGGGTTTATAAGATTAAGCACAATGCAGATGGTTCTATTAGTAGGTACAAAGCTAGGCTGGTTGCAAAAGGCTATTCCCAGACATATGGCATAGATTATGAAGAAACCTTCAGTCTAGTTGCTAGGATGGCAACTATAAGATGTGTGATTGCTTTGCCAGCAACCAAAGGTTGGAGGTTGCAGCAAATGGATGTGAAGAATGCCTTCTTGCATGGTGATTTGCAAGAAGAAGTGTATATGGATCAGCCAACAAGTTATGAAGATTTAGAGCATCCCACGTATGTGTGCAAGTTGAAGAAGGCACTCTATGGGCTCAAGCGAGCATCTAGAGCATGGTCTGATAAGATCAGAGAGTATCTTGTCAATATTGGCTTTTATGTTTCTGATGTTGATCACTTACTTTATGTGAGAAAGGGAGATGCAGGTTTGGTCATCATAGTCATCTATGTGGATGACTTGATTATTACAAGTGATAGTGATAATGGGATTGCTGAAGTCAATGACATTTTGAAGAAGAAATTTGAGAGATGAAGGATTTAGGTGAGCTAAGGTACTTACTTGGCATTGGGGTGATCAGATGGGATGATGGTATATGGCTGTCCCAAAGACAATATGGCTCGGATAAGCTGTCCAAGTATGGTATGACAGCATGCAAAAACCACTTTCAGTCCCATTGGAGCAGAATGTAAAGTTGAGTGCTGATGTTGGGGATGAGATAGAAGACCCTACTATATTCAGGAGGATAGGGGGGAGTTTGATCTACATGACCAGTACAAGGCCCGACTTGAGCTACGCTATTAATCTTGTGAGTCAGATTATGCAAGTACCTAGAAAGCCACATTTGGATGCGGTCAGACGCATATTGAGACATGTGAAGTCCACATTACATTATGGACTTTTCTATGAGGCAGGTATAGATGTACAGGTGTTTGGATACACAGATGCAGATTGGGCTGGTAGTATGTCTGATAGAAGATCTACCAGCGGATACATGTTCTCTCTTGGTAGTGCAGCAATTACGTGGAGCAGCAAAAAGCAATCTACAATTGCTTTGTCGAGTACAAAGGTTGAGTATAGAGGTGTTTCTATTGCAGCATGTGAGGTAGTATGGCTGCAAAAGCTATTGGTTGATTTAGATGTGTAGGTGGAAGGTCTAGTTGTCATTTATTGTGACAACATGAGCAATATACAGTTGGCTAGGAATCTTGTGTTCCATTGAGGTACACTACCACTTTGTGAGAGAGAAGATACTAGCAGGTGAGATTGAATTGGTGTATGTCAGCACACAAGATCAAATAGCTGGCATCTTCACAAAAGCATTGGGTACAGAGAAGATTCAAAAGTTTCGAGAAGCTTACTTGGAGTTGCAGAGATGCAATTGAGCTTGAGTGGGAGTGTTGAGATGACAAGCTCAACACATGCGGACATTAATGATGAACCGCCTGGTTAGATGGGTCCACACATCTACACTTCGCACGTCAATGGTCATTATGACTCTCACATGGCCATTGACTCATTACTTATTATATTCAAGTTGTTACACCTATTCACAGCTGGCATAGTTATAGCACCAATCGACTAGTGTAGTGGGTTATGCACTATTTGACTTAGTAGGCCACTTTCCTTTATGTTGTATCTTATCTATACTTTGTGTACATTGAAAAGTGTGTGGAAGAAGAAGAAGAAACCAGCAAGAAAACGTTTTGGCCTCCATGTCTCTTCTTGTCTTTTGAGTGAGCTTCATTGGGTCATCATCCTCGCATGGTGGGATAGGTGCCTGGGGTGCCCTCACTCCCTTGGCATTCCATTTTCTCCTTATCTCCTCCACTTTTTGTTTTCTTATTTCCCTCAGTGTCTCCTTTCTTTCTGTGGAGGTGTCTGTGTGCTGCTGCTTTTTAGGCCGCGGGGAAGGAGGTGGTGGGACAAGCTCTTCTTTGTGTGGTCTCATTTCAAAGGTCACCTCCACCTCCCTCTCCAGGCTTGGCTCCTTCTACTCTTCTTCGATGAATCCAAGAGAGCGTCCACTTCCTGCGAGGTTAGGCCTACCAATAGGAGATAGTGGAATTGCTCTTCTAGGCATGGGCCAACTTTGCTAGGTTATGGTGGCATCTGCAGTCCTGGTTTCAATGATCTACGAGCCATTCCTAGTTTCTTCAACCTCTCGGTGGTGCTCCTCCTGTTCTTGTTTCCTCTCTTCTTCTCTTTCAGCCAACTCTTCCATGCCTAATTGAACTCTTAGCGATCGGGCTTCCAAATCCTGCTACTGCAGTATCAAGGTTTTATATTCGCGCTGTCGCACCACCAGCTCCTAGCTTTCATCTTCGAGTTACTATCTTCAAGTTTTCTCCTTTTCTTCCTTAGCGCTAAGATTGGTCTTTAGCTCACTTATCTCTTTTTGGTACGTGGCGACCTGTCGAGTTTTTCTAGTTGGAAGGTTGCCACTAACTCCTTCTTGGCTTCCAACTCAGCCACCGCTATTCTTTTTTCCTCCTTAGCCTTCTCCAATTGGGAGAGGAACTCCACGACGTATTCGTCATAGCTAGGGGTGGCATCACAGTTGTAGGAATGGGAGTCGTGGAGGCCCACACCCTTTGTTGTTTAGGGTCTTGCCTTGATTTGGCATCTATTGTTGCTGCCAGTATCTTTTGCCCTACAGTTGGGGCTTTCATGCTGATGGGATCTGAAATGGACCGGCACTGGCTATAGCACTAGTCGGACCTCATGCTCATGACACACAAACACCCTCACGGCCTCGCGGACCAGGAGCGTCAATCTAAGGCTGAAGGAAAAACTGCCCTAAAGCTTAATTCATGTGTTTATAGTTTATAGTCCAACATTTCCCTAAAACTCCTCAGAGGGAGATCCCAAAGTACTTAGGCATAACGCCTCGTCACACAGACATAGGAGGCACTCCACCGACTAATAGTCGGAGCCCCATTGCAGCTCTCCTACATCTCAGGGATTGGCCCTTTGATGCGCTGCTAAACATATAACACATGCGAGCACAAACTCCTCTCTTTTATATTTCTCGTATTTCTAGGAGATTACCATGCTTCCTCACTTCACAGTCCCTTACGAAACCGACCCTCTACCCTACGGCAAGGGATAACCTCACACTCTCAATCATGGGTCAAAGTCCTAAGAAAACAATTGCTATGCAGTCCAGGAGATTTTTCCTTCGATACCATGAACCATGCATAGTGCATAATGTGAATGGTTTAGTGCACAATCAATAGAAAATCAGCATTGTGCATCGTGCGCAACCAATCTTTTCATGATTTCCATGCTAACATTTATGTATTGAAACGAGGAGAGACACCGAGCCTTACGCTCATGCTGCCTTTTCGTTTATTTTAAAAACAATGTCCTATAGCCATGATGCAATACATAAATCAGATTTAAGATTGTACTTTGACGCTCAAACTCCCCTCTCACCCTACCGTTTAATATTTTGCAATCGTTGATAGGTGTAAGAGTCGTTTTATGTGTATTTCTTTGTAGAGAAAGCGATAAATACGAACAAAACCATAGAAATGAGGGTAAACCGAGGATAACCTCATGCTCTACCTTCATTATACATTGCACAAACACTTATGTGACTTTTTGGAATTTTTCTTTTATCGTTTCCTAATTTTCTCCCATTTAAAACCCATTTTCCACCATTTTTGGCATTTTTCCTCCATTTTCTTCAATAAAAATGACTAGAAATTGAAATTGATTGTGGGCTATGGCCCTTAGGTTCCTTGATAGCAAAATTTCACGTTTTATTGATGTTATATCTCATGTTTCTGCTTTATTTTGCAAAAAAACCCCATTTTGCCTCTTAAACGCGTGTTTTACAGGTTTTATACCACTAATTCAGTCATAGTACTTATGATTTTGGGGGGGTTGCTCACAGCCAGGAGGATGGATCTCCATGATTCAAGCGCAAAAATTGGCGCTCATGGAGCCCCCTCTTCTCCACGATTTGGTTCATCTTGTTGCATGAAAGTTTCATGCTACATTAAAAATTTGGGCTCCCTAGGGTCACTTGCCCATTTTGGCCAAATTTTGTCCACCCCTTTGCATCTTGACCATTTCCTTGGCCATTTCCCCGTCGAGACTTCGAATTGAGCTCTGAAAAATCCTGGGCGTTCGGCTTGACATCCCGCATTGGCCGGTAACTCCTGAAAACCCGCATGGCAGTCTGAAAAATTATCAAAAATCAACAAGTGTCGCTCGGGCACCTTTAAAGCACTTTGACGCTTAAAATCGTCCTAGGTCGAGCCGCCCCCTCGACGTTGAATATTTTTCCCTTGATATTCGTAATTTTTAGCTATTTTTAAGCACTTCTCGGCAGCAAAAATCCACACCTCATTGGCGACCACGAGATAGGGCGACTCAGCCCGTCGAATCCCACAATAGATCTGCACAAAACATCCAAAGAAAGCATCAAGCTGATATAAAAATAGATACATACTAAACACAGCACAACACGCATCTTACCCCCTAACAAAACCAAGGCATGACATCTACAAGGAGTAGGTCTAGCATAATCTAATAAAAGGTCCGAAGCTAGTCACTAATCAACCGCTCCAACATGGCCAAACTAAAAAGAACTATCAAAGAGGTTGCCCTAAGTGGTGGTCTGAACTACCTACCTAACTAAGGACACCACAACCAGGAGCTCCTACTAGGCGAGGACTCCTATAGCCTGATCAAGAAGTATTTTCTTTTAACACATGTCTTCTTTTAGGATTTTTTTTTTATTTTCATACTCGGGCATGTAAAAAGGAGGGAGCTAAGCGTAGTGACCCAAGGAGAACAGGGCATCGGCCTCAGGTCCTGTCTCGGTACCCAAGAACCTACCAAGCCCTCGCAAGGCAACACTTAATCCTTTTTTAACGCTCACTTTTATTTTCGCTCAAACCTTCCTTAATTTCTTCTTTTCCAGCAAGATGCCACCCCTAGGAAGACAAGGCATCGGCCCCGGGTCTGACTCATCCCCAAGAACCTACTAGGTCTTCACAAGGCGATGATTAACTGCTCATAAATTTTTCTTTCTTTCCTTTTTGATTTTTATAGGGGTTAGAACCCCTTTTTACACATCCCTGTATATTTTTATTTCTTTAAGATATTCAGGGTTTCCTTCCCTTTATCATCATTATTTTTCTTTTGGTAGGCTTCTCTAACTGCCTCACAACTAACAAGAGCTCCTAGAACGGCCGTCTAGCAGGCTAGCAGAATAGGGTCACTAGGACTACTTCTAAAATAGGTCTTTCAATGCCTGACAATGTCTTTACAAGAGGCAACAACTACTCAGACCTCCCTCAATCATACTGAACCTAAACCTCGGTACTTCATGCCGTGGACGCCAGTCCCCAATAAGAAACCAAAAACCCCTTAACAAGTACACAAACACATATAACATAAAAACCACAGTACTCATAAAGGAAAGATATCACCTGGATAGGGCCACGAGAAGCTTCCATGCAACAAAAGGCTCCTTCCAAGTTCTTCTTCCGAACCTGTCTAGCACAGAACTAAAACAAGAAACCATTAACCGCACCTGCACTAAACAGACAACTCGCCCTCTTGGCCTAATGAAATAAAGCACTTCACCACAAAAAAGAATCGGCCCTCTTGGCCTAATGAAATAAACCATTCAAAACCTCACAAAACGGGCCCTCTTGGCCTAACGAGATCAAACACAATAACACCTACACGTCCTTCCCTGGAATAGCACAGATATACAATAATAAGCTCCTTTCCAAGGAGGAAAAACAGGCTCGTAGCTCTAAACTAAAAGCATAAGGTTATGACCCATCCCTCCTACATATATAGCAAGAGGCGTACACATAACATGTTGTCTAATTAACCTATGGGTCCAGGATAATAACGGTAGATTGGTCTCGACTACTCTTTGCATCACCCATATCAACCATCGTCTACCATATATTGCATGCTCTAATAACATTCCCCACAAGCGACCAGGTCCTATTTCATCATTGATCACAATATCCAAACTAGGACCACAATTAAAGAAGAGGTCTTCCTCATAAGCAAGATTTGCCAGTGAATCCACAAACTGATTCCAGTAACGTGGAATCAACTGAAAAGACACTCTCTCAAACTCTTCAAGTAGGGTCATAGCAGTCCGATGATACATACAAAGAATGGGATTCCACACTCTGTATGTTCCATCTAGCTGATTTAGGATCAACTAGGAATCCCCTTTTACTAACAACCAACGAATACCACCTTGTTTGGCAATATGCAGTCCCATAATCAAGGCTTTATACTCTGCCATATTGTTAGTGAATCCTATCCCGAGATAAACAGCTAACTTCATTGTAACTCTACATCAGGGATCTCGGATTACTACTCCAACACTCCCTTTTTTATTAGGGCCCCTGGACGCTCTGTCAAAATATCATGTGTACGTCCACAATGGGTTTACACAGCCTGCCATCGCGAACTCCTCTATTCGTAATTATGGTAATCAAAGTTTAGCATGTTGAGAGGATGAACTGACGGCTCCATCCCACCTTCTTCATTAAACTCCACAAGGATACTCGTCAAGAGTCGTAAGCAGTGATGGCAAAAGACTTTGATCTCCCACACAAAGGTTCCATCTTCTTGCTCAATCACCTTGTATCCTTAGCTCCACCAGATAAGTTTCCCCTGATGGTATCTCTGCTCCAGATATGGGTGCTCCAAATAAGGGATTAACCGACCCATCAACCGACTTTAAGCACTTTCGCAGGTCTCAAATCATCCCTAGCATGGACCTCATTCAATGTCTAGCATGGACGATTTGAGACATGCGAAAGTGCTTAAAGTCGGTTGATGGGTCGGTTAATCCCTTATTTGGAGTACCCATATCTGAAGCAGAGATACCATCAAGGGAAACTTATCTGGTGGAGCAAAGGATACAAGGTGATTGAGCAAGAAGATGGAACCTTTGTGTGGGAGATCAAAGTCTTTTGCCATCACTGCTTACGACTGTTGATGAGTATCCCTGTGGAGTTTCATGAAGAAGGTGGGATGGAGCCGTCAGTTCATCCTCTCAACATGCTAAACTTTGATTACCATAATTACGAATAGAGGAGTTCGCGATGGCAGGCTGTGTAAACCCATTGTGGACGTACACATTATATTTTGACGGAGTGTCCAGGGGCCCTAATAAAAAAGGGAGTGTTGAAGTAGTAATCCGAGATCCCTGACGTAGAGTTACAATGAAGTTAGCTGCTTATCTCGGGGTAGGATTCACCAACAATATGGCAGAGTATAAAGCCTTGATTATGGGACTGCATATTGCCAAACAAGGTGGTACTCATCGGTTGTTAATAAAAGGGGATTCCCAGTTGATCCTGAATCAGCTAGATGGGACATACATAGTGCGGAATCCCATTCTTTGTGTGTATCATCGGACTGCTATGACCCTACTGGAATCAGTTTGCGGATTCACTGGCAAATATTGCTTATGAGGAAGACCTCTTCTTTAATTGTGGTCCTAGTTTGGATATTATGATCAATGATGAAATAGGACCCGGTCGCTTGTGGGGAATGTTATCAGAGCATGCAATATATGGCAGACGATGGTTGATATGGGTGATGCAAAGAGTAGCCGAGACCAATCTACCGTTATTATCCTCGACCCATAGGTTAATTAGACAACATGTTATGCGTACGCCTCTTGCTATATATGTAGGAGGGATGGGTCATAACCTTATGCATTTAGTTTAGGGCTACGAGCCTGTTTTTCCTCCTTGGAAAGGAGCTTATTATTGTATATCTGTGCTATTCCAGGGAAGGATGTGTAGGTGTTATTGTGTTTGATCTCGTTAGGCAAAGAGGGCCCGTTTTGCGAGGTTTTGAATGGTTTATTTCATTAGGCCAAGAGGGCCGATTCTTTTTTGTGGTGAAGTGCTTTATTTCATTAGGCCAAGAGGGCCAGTTGTCTGTTTAGTGTAGGTGCGGTTAATGGTTTCTTGTATTAGTTTTATGCTAGACAGGTTCGGAAGAAGAACTTGGAAGGAGCCTTTTGTTGCATGGAAGCTTCTCGTGGCCCTATCCAGGTGATATCTTTCCTTTATGAGTACTGTGGTTTTTATGTTATATGTGTTTGTGTACTTGTTAAGGGGTTTTTCGTTTCTTATTGGGGACCGGCGTCCAAGGCATGAAGTACCAAGGTTTAGGCTCAGTATGTTTAAGGGAGGTCTGAGTAGTTGTTGCCTCCTGTAAAGACATTGTCAGGCATTGAAATACCTGTTTTAGAAGTAGTCCTAGTGACCCTGTTCTACTAGCCTACTAGGCGGCCATTCTAGGAGCTCTTGTTAGTTGTGAGGCAGTTAGAGAAGCCTGCCAGAAGAAAAATAATGATGATAAAGAGAAGGAAACCCTGAATATCTTAAAGAAAATAAAAATATACAGGGATGTGTAAAAAGGGGTTCTAACCCCTATAAAAATCGAAAAGGAAAGAAAGAAAAATTTATGAGCAGTTGATCATCGCCTTGTGAAGGCTTGGTAGGTTCTTGGGGATGAGTCAGACCCGGGGCCAATGCCTTGTCTTTCTAGGGGTGGCATCTTGCTGGAAAAGAAGAAATTAAGGAAGGTTGGAGCGAAAATAAAAGTGAGCGTTAAAAAAGGATTAAGTGTCGCCTTGCGAGGGCTTGGTAGGTTCTTGGGTACCGAGACAGGACCTGAGGCCGATGCCCTGTTCTCCTTGGGTCACTACGCTCAGCTCCCTCCTTTTTACATGCCCGAGTATGAAAATTAAAAAAAATCCTAAAAGAAGACATGTGTTAAAAGAAAATACTTCTTGATCAGGCTATAGGAGTCCTCGCCTAGTAGGAGCTCCTGGTTGTGGTGTCCTTAGTTAGGTAGGTAGTTGAGACCACCACTTAGGGCAACCTCTTTGATAGTTCTTTTTAGTTTGGCCATATTGGAGTGGTTGGTTAGTGACTAGCTTCGGACCTTTTATCAGATTATGCTAGGCCTACTCCTTGTGGATGTCATGCCTTGGTTTTGTCAGGGGGTAAGATGCGCGTTGTGATGTGTTTAGTATGTATCTATTTTTGTATTAGCTTGATGCTTCCTTTGGATGTTTTGTGCAGATTTATTGTGGGAGTCGACGGGCTGAGTCGCCCTATCCCGTGGTCACCAATGAAGTGCGGATTTTTGCTGCCAAGAAGTGCTTTAAAATAGCTAAAAATTACGAATATCAAGGGAAAAATATTCAATGTCGAGGGGGCGGCTCGACCTAGGACAATTTTAAGCGTCAAAGTGCTTTAAAGGTGCCCGAGCGACACTTGTTGATTTTTGATAATTTTTCAAACTGCTATGCGGGTTGTCAGGACTTATCGGCCAATGTGGGATGTCAAGCTAGACGCCCAGGATTTTTCAGAGCTCAATTCGGAGTTCGGACGGGGAAATGGCTAAGGAAATGGTCAAGTTGCGAAGGGGTGGACAAAATTTGGCCAAAATGGGCAAGTGATCCTTGGAAGCCCAAATTTTTAATGTAGCATGAAACTTTCATGCAACAAGATGAACCAGATCGTGGAGAAGAGGGGGCGCCATCATCGCCGATTTTTGCGCTTGAATCATGGAGATCCATCCTCCTAGCTGTGAGCAACCCCCCCCAATGATCATTGGCAGTGATTCCCCTCTGTATGCTAACTCTATCGCCGTGCTTCGCCCGTCAAATGGTGGCCTCAATGGAGATCTCTGATTTCAGTCTTTCTCTCTCCTCCCTCTCTCTCCCTTAAGGGGTTGTTCTTGTGTGGAAGAAGACAATGAAGAATGATGGAGGAAAGCTTGTCCGGATGAGACCGGATTGCTCCCGGGTGGATGAAGACATGAAGGATGCTGATTTTGAAGATGCTGGACATTGAATGAGGGCTGACACACAGTCCCATAGCAAAACCGAGATCCCGAGACACAAAGCCTAAGCGGTAATTCAATTTTTATGAAGGAAAAATGAGTTTTTATACTATTTGGTTGATGAAATATTGTTTCCATGGGCTGATTATGCATTATGTTGTTGTTTGCTATGATATTGATCAGTTTATGCTCAGAAAATCAGAAAATCATAAGTTTTATGACTGAAATTAATGGTATAAAATCCGTAAAACACTCGTTTAAGAGGCAAAATGGGGTTTTTTTGCAAAATAAAGGGGAAACATGAGATATAACATCAATAAAACCTGAAATTTTGCTGTCAAGGAACCTAAGGGCCACAGTCCACAATAAATTTCAATTTCTAGTCATTTTTATTGAAGAAAATAGAGGAAAAATGCCAAAAAATGGTGGAAAATGGGTTTTAAATGGGAGAAAATTAGGAAACGATAAAATGAAAATTCCAAAAAATCACATAAGTGTTCGTGAAATGTATAATGAAGGTAGAGCATGAGGTTAGCCTCGGTTTACCCTCATTTCTTTGGTTTTGTCCGTATTTATCGCTTTCTCTACAAAGAAATACACATAAAACGACTCTTACACCTATCAACGATTGCAAAATATTAAACGGTAGGGTGAGAGGGGAGTTTGAGCGTCAAAGTACAATCTTAAATCTGATTTATATATTGCATCATGGCTATAGGACGTTGTTTTTAAAATAAAGGAAAAGGCAGCATGAGCATAAGGCTCGGTGTCTCTCCTCGTTTCAATACATAAACATTAGCATGGAAATCATGAAAAGATTGGTTGCACACGATGCACAATGCTTATTTTCTATTGATTGTGCACTAAACCATTCACATTATGCACTATGCATGGTTCATGGTATCGAAGGAAAAATCTCCTAGACTGCATAGCAATTGTTTTCTTAGGACTTTGACCCACGATTGAGAGTGTGAGGTTATCCCTTGCCATAGGGTAGAGGGTCGGTTTCCTAAGGGACTTTGAGGTGAGGAAGCATGATATATCTCCTGGAAATACGAGAAATATAAAAGAGAGGAGTTTGTGCTCACATGTGTTATATGTTTAGCAGCGCATCAAAGGGCCAATCCTTGAGATGTAGGAGAGTTGCAGTGGGGCTCCGACTATTAGTCGGTGGAGTGCCTCCTATGTGTATGTGATGAGGCGTTATGCCTAAGTACTTTGGGATCTCCCTCTGAGGAGTTTTAGGGAAATGTTGGACTATAAACTATAAACGCATGAATTAAGCTTTAGGGCAGTTTTTCCTTCAGCCTTAGATTGATGCTCCTGGTCCGCGAGGCTGTGAGGGTGTTTGTGTGTCATGAGCATGAGGTCCGGCTAGTGCTATAGCCAGTGCCGGCCCATTTCAGGTCCCATCACATGCTCTTTGACTGAGCTACCTCTTTGTTGACAAAATATTATACCCAAGCCATAAGGTTAGCGACGTCTACCATGGCTGGGGTGCTCTGTGTAGGCGTTGTCATTGCGGGGGTAGGCACCATGAGGGGATGAATGGGATCAATGGGGGCTTTGCCTTTGCCTTTCTGCATGGTAGTTGGAGTGCCTTCAAACACCTGAATGCTAGGGCTTGGGCTCTCCTCCCTCCTTGGGCTCAAGGTGTCCATCTCACCATGTTTGTTCTATTGTTCCATTGATCTTTGCTTGGCTAGCTCAATGTCTTCCTCTTCCTTCTTCCTGAACTCCTCCTCTTGTTCTGCGGCTTCTCTTCCTCTCTTCCTCCGCTCTTCTTGACTCATTCCTAGGCTTTTCGCAAGTTGACTTCCTCCTTTCTCTTCCCCTCTTCCTCCTACTTTTTATGTGCCATCTTCTTTTTAGGCATCCTTGCCTTCCTCTTGCTGGATTGAGCTTCTCGCTCGCCCTCTTCTTCACTAACCATCCTCTCACTTAATTGTTCTTTGTCTTGACGAGGAGGTGACCTTTCAGGCATTTCATCCAATCCCTGTTCTCTGTCTTGCACCTCTGTTATCGCCTCTCGGATAAGGACGGTCAAGACTCCTCCATACCCTATGAATGAGGCCTTGGTTGAGGGCTTTTTCTTGTCAATTCCCTTCGATGCTGGGGATTTTCAACCTGCCAGTCTACTTCCAAGGGCTAGTGTCCTAGCTAATTGATCTATGGTTTTCCTTGTCAATTCCCTTCGATGTTGGGGATTCTCCACCTACCGGTCCACTTCCAAGGGCTAGTGTCCTCGTAATTGATCTATGGTTTTCCTAACGTAGCCATTCCAATCCACTTCATGCAATGAATGAGCCACCACGCTCTCCAGCATGTGCACGCTGATCCTACGCATGAGGGAATTGTATCTTAGGCTGGAGAAGAGGGAGTGGATCACCTTTGCTTGCAATCTGACCTCCGCGTTGGGAATGTCTTGGATACTTATGCCATCATTTGTTAAGACACTTTCCTTCTTCATCCCCTAGCATGGCATAGATGTCTCTTTTATGCCTCTTCTCCACCTTTGGTTCCAACCCCAATGCCTTCTCCACTAAGGTCTTCATCCCTAGCATGGCATAGATGTCTCTTTTATGCCTCTTCTCCACTTTTGGTTCCAACCCCAATGCCTTCTCCACTAAGGTCTTGTTGAGCAGGACCTGCACATACTTGATTCCTTCCTTGCTTGCCAAAGACACTGTCCCACTCTCCTTATCGAGGTCATACATCCTTAGGAATTCCACACACCTAGTTGGGTTAGGCTCTTGTCTGAACTTTTCAATATACGTGGCGAGGTTGCACTGATCCATGATCCTCCTAATGGCTTCCTCACTGGTCACCACCCCTTCATCGTTATGGATGCTCCTAAACCTGAGTTGGTTGTATGCCCAATTTTCAAGGGATAGGCTGTACTTCACTCTTTCCTCTTCCGTTGTCGTGATGCTGTGCATCCGAGCCGTATACACCTCCATTTTTGTTGTGCATTTGTGTTAATTTCTGCGTGTGATTTGATGCATTTTAATAATCCGCATCCAATGTATATATTCCCTTAGTGCATGCGCATGATTTTGTTTGGATGCATGATGCACCATTGCCCCTTTCTCACTGAAATCCTCATGAGAGATTGATAATATATAACCTGTCAAAGGCTGTCATAGTGGTTGATCAGGTTGCGGTAAATCACTACGTTAGAAGCAAGGAGATGAACAGAGGAACATAAACAAAAATTAATGCCCTTATTACGAGATTAAGTGGATGATGATGCTGTGTCATAGTGGTGGGGTAAAAAGGAAGGACGCTTGCCTAATTCTAACATGTGAATAAGAGAAAGAAAAACTAAAGATAGAGGAGAAAAGGAAGGGAAAAAGGAGACTAATTGGGGAAAAGAGTATTTTTGAATGGCAAAAAGAGGGGGAAAAAGACTGGGGCTGGACACGTTCGAATGGAAGGAGTCGATGGCATAGACGAGCTGGAAAACGACACACAGAAGGGGTCCATCACCATCATCAAGGGATTGGAAAGAGGTCTATGAAGGTCTTCATCAGGATGCGCGACTGGCAGTAAGGAAGATTCAGACAGTAAAGATGAATGCACGAATGTGCTTCACAACCACGACACACAGAAGATGAAGCTCGAAGCATCAGCGATTGCGGTTGAAACAAAGGAGTGCCAAGGACAAATTGTGACAATTACGTTGGTTCTTGGAAGCTGCAACGAAGGACTACATGGGGCTCACTGACTGCAACGTGGTGGATGGTATCAGCACGATGAACATGGTCCTTTTTCACGTCCTCTGTTTCAATGCTACAGCTGCTAGCGGCATTATCTCTACCTGCAGGCTGATCCGATTTCTCAGGGCTTTCGTTCTCCTCTGCCTCACTGATTTCTGATGGGATCGGCAGAGGATACCTTCAAGCGCTCGTAAGGATAAGTTCGGCGCTCACTGTCTTCAAGATGTCTGTGGCCAGGAATTTCAGAAGGCTTTTTCATTCACCAATTTGGAGAAGAAGGACCGACCTGTAGACAAACATGGATGACAAAACCAAAGAGAGAAATAGCGCACAAGGTGATGATGGAACAAAAGACGAACGACCTTCTCAGTTTCATTTCATCATCATTGAACGTCAGCAGATCGCCATTCAATTCGGCTGAAAAGCATACACATCTCTCAAGGAAATCATCACAGAAGTCAATCTTGTTATGGAAATCTTGTTCCTTATCTATTATGAAACAAAGAGTATGCATATTGAGCATGTGTCAAGCTGCCAGTTTCTGCCATCTCGCTTGCCCTTCGACAATAGAAGCAATGTCCCTTGCCTTTCAAGGTTGGAGAATATGCTACAGTGATAGCAGCTGAAGATGCAAAGGAGACAGAAATTAGGTATGTCCTGCGCAGCAGGAATGAGTCCGTGCTTTCAAGCTTGGGGCGTGTGCATCAAAGCTGGCATATCCATGAAGATTTGTGTCTGTGAGGAAGACGTACTGGCTTTTCTACGATAAGCAATAGCAGAAGAGAAAGGAGATATGCAGAATCAGATTGTGATATTTCCATCTCTGCAAGCATAGAGAGTGATCTTCTCAAAACTGTTGTTCTCTCTGATCTTAGAGGACTTGAATGTGGAATCTCTTGTGAAGGCTATCATTAGTCTTCTTCAACAACCGAGTTTTTTTTCTCTCTGCCTCTTCCATATGCCAAGGCTAGTGCATCACTCCTGGAACTTGTTTAAAACAAGTCAACAAGATTACTGCCAGCATCTTCTGACCTATTCAATGTTCTGGAATGACCTCAAATTCAGGTTCAGACACAACTGTGAGCCATTTCATGCACCTACTAGGTGCTGGATTACAGATCTTACGTGCAAGCAAACTGATACATAGAGATCTGAAGCTTCAGAATCTTCTTTTTTCGTCAAAAGATGGAGATGCGGTTCTGAAATCAGCAGATTTTGGATTTACAAGATCTTTTCAACTATTGAGAATGACTGCTGTTGATTGCCACTAGGCACAGAAAGTTATGAGCTGATTGAAAGGCTTGCATATTATGGTATCACTTCAATTCATGTCCTATACTTCACAGAGGTGCTGAATTTACAAACAGTTTCTGCAGCCAAAAGTGTGAACATTTGGACTGGGACTTCATCGTATTGCCTAACCTAGGAGCCCTCTTTGCTGATGTAAATTGAGGATAATGCAATTAAGTCCTGAATTTGGATGAATGACTTGGAACCCTGAAAAGCAAGCTCTTATGTTTTATTGTGAAGCAGTGTACAGTTTGTCATACTTTGTCATTTATTTTGACTCTTCTCTTGTAATGTACTTGACAAGCAATTTAGTGATCTTTGGCATCAAATATTGAGATCTTCTTGTTAGCGTCTTTCCTTGCTGTATCTTGAACCCCGTGTTCTGCAGCTCTTGCACGATCTCTTTGACATTTCTGGTGAACCCGACGTGAAAGTGCTGCGTCATCAGCAAGATGGGAGACTCGCAAGAAGAGATGACAGATGATAATGTCATGAAGAACCTGTTTCAGTCATTTACCATGTATATGCATCAGCAAGCTCATGCAAAACGTGACAGTGATGCTATGGATGCTTTGAAAGCTGTCCAACAGGAGATGAAGCAGTTTAATGGCCAGCAAGTGTCAACTTACCTACATTTGTATGAAGAAAAGATGAAGTTTTTTGGAGTTTCTCAAGATGTTTGGAGCCGCTACTTCTTGCGGATCGTGGTGCGCGCTCTTGAAGGGCGAATTGCAGAAATTCAAGAGGCACATGCAGGTTGGGCTGAATTTAAAAAGGCATTAAAAGATGAATATTTCCTGGAGGATACAGGTCTTATGAATCGCAGGAATTTTTTAGCATGGGTTTCTATGCCCAACAAGGGACTTTCTGTTACCGCTTTACTGCGAGAGTTTGAAAGCCGTTATGATCAGTTGGATGGGACTGAACAACAAGCTTTGGAGATGCAGAAAGTGGAATTATTTTTGCAAGCTGCAGATGCTGATTTACAGGAAAAGTTGGATGATCTTTTGGAAGATCAAGCTACTGATTCAGGTTTAAAGACTGAGTGGAGACATGTCATTGATGCTGTGAATGCCCTTGTCAAGAAGCAGCGTAGGAGAGTCAGATTGCATCGAAATACCGGATTAGTTTCTGAAAAATCCTTGGAGACTTCTTCTTCTACTCCTGCTACTTCTTTGCCTAAGCCTACTCTTCCTGCTGTGAATCCACCAGTACCTGCTGCTCCAGTGCCCTTATCTGTAGATGATGTTATTAAAGGCTTGGCGGATTTGACGATTGAAGCAGTCAAAGCTGAAGTTGGTAAGTTAAAGGAGCAACTTATGTCAGTACCTGCTATTGCACCTACTCCAGTGACTGCTTTTCCAGCTGGTCAAAGAAAAGGGCGACGATGTATTTGGTGTGATAGTACAGAGCACCAACACTGCAGAGATTGTGATGCTTTTCAGGAAGCACGTAAGAAGAATGTAGTGTTCTGGGGACAAGATGGGAAGATATGGCTGACAGAGACTGGCGCTCCTCTTGACACGAACTTTGGTAAGGGAGGTATGAAGAAGCTTGTTGATGATATGGCTGCGCGATCAGCTTATGTGAGTGTTAGAGGAGATGCTTCAGCTTTTGGAGTCCAGCTTGAGGAGAAATCTGATGGAGACTCTGCCTTATGGTCTTCTGTCTTGGAGATAGCAAGAAGAGGGAAGGTTCAAACTTCTACTATGACTTGTGTGGGCTCTAGCATCCGAGGAGAAACAGGATGGGATTCTCCTGTTGACAGGTATTCTATTTTTGCTTATATGGCTAAAATGCAGGGTTTAGATGCCATGGTTGAGGAAAAGAGAAGAAGAGATGAGGAGGGTCCTAGCTCCTCCAAAAAGACTAGAGGGGGTGACTTTGTTTCACCACCTGTTACAGCTCCACCTATGTCAAATTCTCCAACTCAAACAGGTTCCGATCAACCAATGGAAGATAAGCTGAAGGAAAAGAGGCAACCAAGAAAAGAGCCAGGATTCAAGCTCTTGTCAGACCTTGATATGCAAACGGATATGAGCAAGATTTTTCATGAAAGAATTTTGAATAGTGAAGTCACTTTTACTGTTGGAGAGGCTCTTGGGATTGCTAGAAGAGAAATACAGGATCAGATGCAGGATCTTTTGCGGAGGAAGCGACATGCGATGGAAGGACCTGCTTTACAGGGATTGTGGCATGGAGCTCTTGAGAAAGAGCATGATGATGATGCAGTGATGGTTGAGAATGCTTCTGTTAATCCGCAATTGGAGAAAATAGTGCAGCCTATGCAGTATGAAGATGATGAGAACCCTATTCTCATTCCTCGCAGCCATTTTTCACGAAGTCATTGGGCTAGAGCAACCACTGAGACAGTGGTAAGGATTGGAGAGAAACAAATTCCCTTGATTGCTTTAGTTGATCATGGTTCTGAAATTAATCTTATTGCTCGAGGTGTTTATGAGAGTGGCAAGTGGCCTATGGATGCAGAGCATGGCTGGCGCATGAGAGCCGCCAACAATACTTCTGGTGATATGTATGCTGCTTGTCCGAGTATCAGAATTTCTATTGGTAATGTTGAAGAGGATTATCATTGCTTTGTTCAGGATTCATGCTCTTATCCGATTATTCTTGGACAGCCTTTCATTACAGAAGCAAGAATGGAAACAAAAGTGATGGATGACGGATCGGCTTATGCGCGGATACGCAGTAAAGATGGTATGCGAGCTGTTCAGTTTATGACTGTTGGGGTAAATCATCCGAGAAACAGGGACTCCTTGCGTGAGGCACCACTACCTGCGAAGGAGTTGGATTTTCATTAGGTACCGCTGTCTTGCGAGACGCCAGTGGTACGGAGCGGAGAAAAGAGGAGATCTCGCCTCCTGGCAGCCAGTCTTTCTCCAATAACTTTATTGGATTTACTTCAGATAGTTCGGTAAGTTATCAGAAAATTTCAGATTTGCCTAGAGCTGCCAGGCAGTACATTGGTCGTAAGGAGAAAGAGTTGAAGAATGCAGGTATTTTGCAAGCAGAAGAGCATGTAGATGGATTGTATGAAGGGATGTCTTATGCAGATACATTGTTTGAGATGAGTGCAATGCTGAAAACTGATGTATGCAAAGGCTCAAGGATCATACCCGTGCAAACCTTGGATATGTTTCAGGAAATTTCTGGTTTTATGCTGCAAACAGAGTTAGAGGCTGAGAAAACTCAGCAAACTGAATTTATGGCTGAACTTGATCAGCTAATTGAATTGCAGAGGGCTGAATCCATTCAGCCAACAGAGTTGAATGCAGAAAAATTTCTGCATAAAGAGTTTCAGGCTGCACCCATGCAGTCCATAGAGCTAAAGGCTGAAATTTTTCAGCCAACAGAGTTGAATGCAGAAAAATTTCTGCATAAAGAGTTTCAGGCTGCACCCATGCAGTCCATAGAGCTAAAGGCTGAAATTTTTCAGCCAACAGAGTTGAAAGATGCTGAAAATTTGCAGAAATTGCAGCAATGGAAAGAATGCTTGAATGATGCCAAGGTTGACACGAAGTATAAAACAGTTGATAAGAAGGTTAAGCCGGTTGCAGGCCCGCTTCCTTCTGATAGTGATGAGCAGATTGAAAAAGCTATGAAGCAGCCTATGTTGAGGGATCCTGCGAATATTGGACATAAGTTTACAGCTGAAACTCTTGCAGAATTGAAGATTGGAAATGAAGATTTTTTGCTTCCAGTGGAAAAAGAATGTTTTAGAGAGATGCTTGGACGTCATGGTAAGGCATTTGCTTTCTTTCCACATGAAATTGGCTGCATTAGTCCCGAATTGGTTGCACCTATGGTCATCTTCACTGTTCCTCATGTACCATGGAATATACGTCCTATTCCTGTGCCTAAAGCACACTTGCCAAAGCTGATTGAGTTGCTGAATGAGAAGATTAAAATGGGGATTTTGGAACCCTCTTCTGCACCCTATTCTAACAGGTGGTTTACTGTACCAAAGAAGAATGGTACTTTGAGATTTATTCAGGATATGCAGCCCGTGAACAAAGTGACAATCAGGAATGTGGGTACAGGTCCAGTTGTGGATGAATTTGCTGAGGCTTTTGCAGGACGAGCCATCTACTCACTAGGTGACTTGTATTCAGGTTATGATCAGTTTCAGCTTGCCTTGGAAAGCAGGGATATTACTACTATGCGGACACCTATTGGTCTTGTGAGGATGTGTACCTTGCCTCAAGGTGCTACAAACTCAGTTGCTCATATGATGAATGCTATGCATATAGTTCTTCGAGACTATATTCCGCAGTATACCATGCCATTTCTAGATGATGTGCCTATTAAGGGTTGTGCAGAAGAAGAAAAGAATGAAAGTCTTGATTTGCGTGGATGTAGACAGTTTGTGGCTGATCACTTGAATGCTTGTGAGCAAATATTGACACGATTAGAGGAGGTAAATTTGACACTTTCAGGGCTGAAATCTGTCTTTGCTGTTAATGAAGTCATCATAGTTGGGCATATGGTTGGATATTATGGCAGAAAGCCTTCTCCTGCAAAGGTGGATGCCATAAACAGGATTGCAGAGTATTGCTCGACTACTTCAGAGGTGCGGAGATTTGTGGGAGCTTGTGTATTTTACATGATTTGGATTCCTCATTTTGCTCATATTGCAGATGTTCTCTATCAGCTGCTTCGAAAGGGGCAGAAATTTCATTGGGATGAGAAGCATTCAAGAGCCATGCGTAAGCTCAAGAAGCTGTTGCAATCAGCTCCTACTCTACGCAAGGCGGATTATCAGTGTGGACGGCCGATCATGTTGACAGTTGATACTAGCCCTATTGGCATAGGATGGGCTGTGGGACAGGATGATGCTGAGGGAAATAGGTATGCTATCCGCTTTGGAGCTAAAGTTCTTAATGAGCGACAAAGGAGATATCCACAGATCAAAAGAGAGTTGTGGGGAGTAGTCACTGCACTGAAGTGTGATAAAGGGTATTTCATTGGAGCTTCAGTTGTTGTGGAAACAGATTGTTTGCCTTTGCTTGGCATGATTACTAGTTGCTCGACTCCAGATATAGCGATGCTTCGGTGGATTGCCTATATCAAATCATTGAATCCAGAATTTCGACACATAGCAGGGAAAGATAATCCAGTTGCTGACATGCTTTCTAGAGCGAGATATGAGGATGAGGAGTCAATGCTTGCAGAAGATGATGAGACAGAGTTCGCTGCTTCTGTCCTTACTCATGATTGTCATGTATCTACTGTTGACGCTTTTATTGAAGAACTTTATGTTGATGAGTGGCTGCAAATTGGACAATATCTAAGTTCATTGACTCGAAGAGCTGATTGGACAGATGATGAATTCAAGAAAATCAGAAGAAAGGCTTATGGGTATTTCTTGAAAGATGGTTTTCTTTGGAAGCATCCAAAGAAGAGAGGAGGCTTGCCCTTGAGAGTAGTTTGTGATGTAGCGATGCAAATACAGATTATGCGAGAGTTTCATGAGAGCTCATGGGCTGGACATAGAGGTGTGTGGGCTACCTATGAGAAAATCAAAGAAAGATACTGGTGGAAAGGGATGTATAAAGATGTTTCTCGCTTTGTGGAGACTTGCAGGGATTGCCAGCTTTACTCTATAGTGCGACATCGTGATGAGTTGCATCCGACTTATCCACTATGTATGCATTACAAGTGGGTGGTAGACTTGATTACTTTGCCAGTGGGACTTTGGCAGATGAGATATCTTGTCTTGGCTAGGGAGGATCTTACAAACTATGTTGAGGGTAGTCCACTAAGGACGAAGACCACCGCTACAGTATGTAAATTCTTGTTGGAAGAAATATTTTGCAGGTATGGATGTATAGGCAAGATTACAGCTGATCGTGGAGAGCTAGATGCTGATGAAGCTAGAGAATTCTTCTCACGGCTTGGGATTAAATTGGCTCTTACTACTGCCTATAATCCAGAGGGAAATGGCAAAAGTGAAAGAGGACATCCGCCTATAGTTAAAGCATTGGCAAAAGCTTGTAAAGGTCGGATTGGAGATTGGCCGAGATTGCTACCTTTTGCATTGTGGGCTGATCGCTCTACACATAGTGTGACTACTGGATACATGCCTGCGGAGTTGATGTATGGGCAAAAACCTGTCATGCCTACTGAAATTTGTGCTCTCACTTGGAGTGTTCTTCCTTGGCATGAGAATTTATCAAGGGAAGAGTTGTTAGCTCTTCGGATTCGTCAACTAGAGAGAAGGACGGAAGATGTGCAGCTAGCTGTTGACCGTTTGAAGGCAGCCCGTCTCAGAAATAAGAACAGGTTTGATTTAAGGCATCGCTTGAGGCCTAGAGCCATAAAAGAAGGGGATTGGGTTCTAGTCTACGACAGTAGTCTAGAAAATCAACATAGTAGCATGAGAAAAATGGTTCAAAGATGGTTTGGACCGTATGAAGTGAAAAAGGTTTTTGACAATGGTACTTATGAGCTGGCTGAATTAGATGGAGCATTATTGAGGGTGCCTATTGCTGGAAAACGAGTCAAGATTTTCAAGAGAAGAGAAGATGAAGAATATGCACTTGAAGCATTGACAGAACAAGAGCAGGTAGATGAAAGACAAGCTGAAGAGACAGAAAACATAGATGATGAAGCCGATGGAGAAACAGGTCCACTAGAATCAGAAGATGGACTTGATCTGTTTGTGGACTTGAATGATCCTGGATAGTTGGCACATCCGGAGGATGCGCAGGTTTAGAGGGGGTGGATGTCGTGATGCTGTGCATCCGAGCCGTATACACCTCCATTTTTGTTGTGCATTTGTGTTAATTTCTGCGTGTGATTTGATGCATTTTAATAATCCGCATCCAATGTATATATTCCCTTAGTGCATGCGCATGATTTTGTTTGGATGCATGATGCACCATTGCTCCTTTCTCACTGAAATCCTCATGAGAGATTGATAATATATAACCTGTCAAAGGCTGTCATAGTGGTTGATCAGGTTGCGGTAAATCACTACGTTAGAAGCAAGGAGATGAACAGAGGAACATAAACAAAAATTAATGCCCTTATTACGAGATTAAGTGGATGATGATGCTGTGTCATAGTGGTGGGGTAAAAAGGAAGGACGCTTGCCTAATTCTAACATGTGAATAAGAGAAAGAAAAACTAAAGATAGAGGAGAAAAGGAAGGGAAAAAGGAGACTAATTGGGGAAAAGAGTATTTTTGAATGGCAAAAAGAGGGGGAAAAAGACTGGGGCTGGACGCGTTCGAATGGAAGGAGTCGATGGCATAGACGAGCTGGAAAACGACACACAGAAGGGGTCCATCACCATCATCAAGGGATTGGAAAGAGGTCTATGAAGGTCTTCATCAGGATGCGCGACTGGCAGTAAGGAAGATTCAGACAGTAAAGATGAATGCACGAATGTGCTTCACAACCACGACACACAGAAGATGAAGCTCGAAGCATCAGCGATTGCGGTTGAAACAAAGGAGTGCCAAGGACAAATTGTGACAATTACGTTGGTTCTTGGAAGCTGCAACAAAGGACTACATGGGGCTCACTGACTGCAACGTGGTGGATGGTATCAGCACGACGAACATGGTCCTTTTTCACGTCCTCTGTTTCAATGCTACAGCTGCTAGCGGCATTATCTCTACCTGCAGGCTGATCCGATTTCTCAGGGCTTTCGTTCTCCTCTGCCTCACTGATTTCTGATGGGATCGGCAGAGGATACCTTCAAGCGCTCGTAAGGATAAGTTCGGCGCTCACTGTCTTCAAGATGTCTGTGGCCAGGAATTTCAGAAGGCTTTTTCATTCACCAATTTGGAGAAGAAGGACCGACCTGTAGACAAACATGGATGACAAAACCAAAGAGAGAAATAGCGCACAAGGTGATGATGGAACAAAAGACGAACGACCTTCTCAGTTTCATTTCATCATCATTGAACATTAGCAGATCGCCATTCAATTCGGCTGAAAAGCATACACATCTCTCAAGGAAATCATCACAGAAGTCAATCTTGTTATGGAAATCTTGTTCCTTATCTATTATGAAACAAAGAGTATGCATATTGAGCATGTGTCAAGCTGCCAGTTTCTGCCATCTCGCTTGCCCTTCGACAATAGAAGCAATGTCCCTTGCCTTTCAAGGTTGGAGAATATGCTACAGTGATAGCAGCTGAAGATGCAAAGGAGACAGAAATTAGGTATGTCCTGCGCAGCAGGAATGAGTCCGTGCTTTCAAGCTTGGGGCGTGTGCATCAAAGCTGGCATATCCATGAAGATTTGTGTCTGTGAGGAAGACGTACTGGCTTTTCTACGATAAGCAATAGCAGAAGAGAAAGGAGATATGCAGAATCAGATTGTGATATTTCCATCTCTGCAAGCATAGAGAGTGATCTTCTCAAAACTGTTGTTCTCTCTGATCTTAGAGGACTTGAATGTGGAATCTCTTGTGAAGGCTATCATTAGTCTTCTTCAACAACCGAGTTTTTTTTCTCTCTGCCTCTTCCATATGCCAAGGCTAGTGCATCACTCCTGGAACTTGTTTAAAACAAGTCAACAAGATTACTGCCAGCATCTTCTGACCTATTCAATGTTCTGGAATGACCTCAAATTCAGGTTCAGACACAACTGTGAGCCATTTCATGCACCTACTAGGTGCTGGATTACAGATCTTACGTGCAAGCAAACTGATACATAGAGATCTGAAGCTTCAGAATCTTCTTTTTTCGTCAAAAGATGGAGATGCGGTTCTGAAATCAGCAGATTTTGGATTTACAAGATCTTTTCAACTATTGAGAATGACTGCTGTTGATTGCCACTAGGCACAGAAAGTTATGAGCTGATTGAAAGGCTTGCATATTATGGTATCACTTCAATTCATGTCCTATACTTCACAGAGGTGCTGAATTTACAAACAGTTTCTGCAGCCAAAAGTGTGAACATTTGGACTGGGACTTCATCGTATTGCCTAACCTAGGAGCCCTCTTTGCTGATGTAAATTGAGGATAATGCAATTAAGTCCTGAATTTGGATGAATGACTTGGAACCCTGAAAAGCAAGCTCTTATGTTTTATTGTGAAGCAGTGTACAGTTTGTCATACTTTGTCATTTATTTTGACTCTTCTCTTGTAATGTACTTGACAAGCAATTTAGTGATCTTTGGCATCAAATATTGAGATCTTCTTGTTAGCGTCTTTCCTTGCTGTATCTTGAACCCCGTGTTCTGCAGCTCTTGCACGATCTCTTTGACACCGTGAAGGGTAGGCAATGGGCTCAATCTTGCTACAACATCTTCAGCTCCTGTCATAAGCCATGGTTTGCCATTAGTGCTTTTCCAAATAGTTACTTACTGAAAGAAATGACTTCATGCTTGGTAGATTAACTTATTTTAGTACAGAATTAGACTTTTTCTTGCAAGTAGCCTAAGTCTATTGCTTTCAAAAAAAATTGTCAATTTCTTAGTCACAAGTTGCTTCGTCCTACCATTGAGGTCCCTCATGTGTGATTTTCCTTTATGGTTTTTCTTATGTGTTTGGTTTGTTTCACCTTACCTCCCCCTCTTTGAATTGAGAAGAATCCTTCCCATGATTAAAGGGTTAGAGGATGAAGGGGACATTTAGCACATAATCTTAGTGCTTTTACCTTCGCATGAGCTAGGTGTAGAAATTCAGATTATACTTGAAATTAGTATAACTATCCATGTCGAAAGGGCAGATGCCTACGTGCGTAATGTGAGTGAGGACATAAAGCAAGAAGTCACCGGAGTCAACTCGACTAGTGACATGCAACTCCTCCTCAGTGAGGATGTGATCTAAATAAGGATGTCCCTCAATGTGTTCTTCCAGGGGTCGGTTACAAATGGAAGTCAACACCCTATAGGAAGTTGGAGCGACATAGGTTGGGTCATATTCAAATGCCTTGATTGCGCGTCGTTGTTCAACATTGGTCATTATTTGACATCCCTCTAGCTCCCAGTGTAGGAGTAAAGCATACCATTTCCACAAGAAGGAGGAGTTGTGGTCAGTTAGATGTTTCAACTACTCGATTTCTTGGTTTGTGGCCATGATTGTATTCTTGCTAAAAGACAAAATGAGACACTGCTTGATTGCTTGCTCCTGGGATATCTTAGTTGTAATTAACTCCTGAGCTCATTCAGAAGCCTTAACGAAT
This sequence comes from Lygodium microphyllum, assembly GCF_053477565.2. NCBI lineage: Eukaryota > Viridiplantae > Streptophyta > Polypodiopsida > Schizaeales > Lygodiaceae > Lygodium > Lygodium microphyllum. The sequence continues at coordinate 48,845,742 of NC_141150.1, forward strand.
GTAAATTCTAACTCTTCCCAAGAGCAAGGGAGTGTTTGTACTTCCATTGCTATAAGTTTTTTCAAGAGGTCTATCATAGCTTTTGGTGGCCAAGGTCATGAAAGTAGCATCCAATCATTGGAGGCAAGCAACCAAGTCGTCCCCCATAGTTGCAGGTAAGTCTGTGGCCAAGGTTAGAATTGATCGTCGCTCATAAGAGGGTCGAAGGCCAATGGGTGGTTGAGGCTTAACATGATTAGAGATTTTAGTGGCTAATAGTTGCAGTTTGGGTTGCTCCTTTAGGTTGGAGCTTGGCCTCACATTTGATGGGTTTGGTGTGGTAGTTGCATTTGTCATGCTACTAGATGAATTTGAGATCTGAGGGGTATCATCAGCGCTAGAGCTGGGCATTTTGCTAGTAGTAGGGGCTGCAATTTTGGATGATAGATTGGTTCATGTCCTGTTGAGTTAGATTTTGGAGGTTCTATGGACTTAGCGTCCTGATTCTCTTGTGTCGTGAGTGTCTCTGGCATGATTTTTTGTGTGTTCAACCTTAAGGGTGGCATTTGAGTAGGGCCTTTGGTTGTTTTGGCTTTAGGAAACCAAATCTAGGTGTTACCCGCATTGGGGTTCATGGGCATCAGCATTGGTTCCAGTGGGTTGCTGGCATTGAGGCTTGGTAGGTTGCAACAAGTCCCAACCTCGCTCCTTACTCTTGATGGTGGGTTCCTCTACCGGTGGCTTCATGGTCTTGGAAAGAGTCACACCGCCCTTACTAAAAGTTGTAACAATGCGAACGTTGCCCATGGATAGGTGGATACGCTGCGATTGATAGTCAACATTGCAATGAGTCTGCTTCTTGAAAGTTCATCCTAACAGTGATTCCATGCTTGCATTCTTAGTGTTGGGCAACACATGGAAGATTATCGGCACACTTTTAGACTCGATAGAAACTACAACCTTGCATTTTCCTAATAGCATGTAGGGTTGGCCTCCATAAGGGGTGAGATTAGCATTAGTGGGTTGCAACTACGGTTTGCCAATTTGGGTCCAATGGTCATGAGTTAAGATATTAAAATCAGCTCCCTCATCGATCAATGCGTTGATGGTGCATGTGTGTTTAGCAATGACCATCATGCGTAAGTAAGATGGTGGTATTACTTCCTCATCCTCACCAACCACCTTAGTGATAGTGGCTACTCGTATGTGGATAGGGGGTGCTATCATTGGGGGCTCATGCAATGGTTGCGTGGGGGGGAAATACTTCTTTATGCTGCTGCCATTAAAGAAGCCTATGCCCTCACCCTCTAGGGTTTCTAGTTCTACGTTGCCAGTTCGGCTGATGGTTCGAACCTTAAAAGGTCCTAGCCCTCAAAACTTTAGCTTTTGCTTATGTCCTTTGACTGAGTATAGCAATACTAAGTCACCTTGTTCAAAGCCGCACTACTTGACATGCTTGTCAAACCAACTTTTGCGTCTTGCCTTTTCACATATGAGTGCATGGGTGGCTAGAAGCCGGGTTTCTGTTAAGCATTAGAGTTCAATCAAGCATTCCATCCATGCCCCCTTCCCATTCCATCTTTCTTCTTGAAGGGTGATCCTAAGGCTTGGTACAAATAATTCCAAGGGAAGGATGGCCTCTGTACCATATGTTAATCTAAAGGGGATCTATCCTATAGTTGTCTTGTAAGCTGTGCGGTAGGCCCACAAGGCCACCATCAATTTGTTATTCCAATCACTATGTGAAGCAGAGATGACCTTAGTCAGGATGTTTACTAGGATTTTATTTGTTGATTCAGCTTGACCATTTGCCTGTGGGTAATAAGGTGTGGATTTCCAATGGATGATTAGGAAGGAGGACAGGAGGTGAGCTATTACTTTGTTGATGAAGTGTGTCCCCTGGTCTTGCTGACTAGTTCGATGGGGTAGTTGAATTGTGAGATCACTTGCTCCCATAGTAACTTAGCAATGGTTCTAGTGTCATTCTTTCTCATGGCTCATGCTTCTACCCATTTGGTTAGATAGTCGGTGGCCACAATGATATATTTAGCTTGTGAATATTGTGTCGCGGGACTAATGGGTCTGATGAAGTCAATCACCCATTACTGGAAAGGTTGTCATGTGATAATTGGGGTTAGCACCATGTGATCTTTATGGATAGGGACTTTAGTTTATTGGCACTCATCACAATACTTTACGAATCGTGTCGTATCTTGGAAAAGGGTAGGCCACCACAGCTGAGACTATAGCAGTTTGCAAGCTGTCATGTCTCTGTTGAAATGTCCACTTGCGATTCCACTGTGTGCCTCTGTCAATATGTCATGCATCTCATATTCACATACACATCTGTGTAGTAACCCGTCTTGTCCTAGCCTGTAAAGTTGGCCAGAGTTGAATTTTCAGGATAAACTGCCTAAGTTGAGCCTTTTCTATCAGTCACTCCGGTAGTCCGTGTTCAAGCACTTGAACTATGTCATCTGCCCAATATGGCTTCATGTGAGCCCTAAACAAATCTTTTGCGCTGGATAAGCAAAATAGATGCGTGTCTGGCAATTCGTCCACAATGCCTTGTCTAGCTACCTCTCCCATCGTGGGGATTCGAGATAGATGGTCAACCATGTAATGTTGTTTCCCCTTATGCATCGTCACAAAGAAATCAACCTCCAAAAGTAGAAGAAGCCATCTAACAATGCGTCCTCTAGCATATGGTTTGTTAACCAGGTAAAACAAGACTTGATGGTCAACAAAGAAAGTAAAAGGCGTAGCCAAAAGATAATGTCGAAATTTCTTTATCGAAAACACCATGGCCAAAAACTCTCTCTCTGTTGTCAAGTAATTCATTTCAGTCTCAGTGAGCTCTCTGCTAGCAAAGCTCATTGGGTAGTCCAGATTGTGTTTACCAGGTTGGCACAACATAGCTCCTATGACAAATTTTGAAGCGTCGATGTGCACGTGAAACGTGAGTGTCCAATCTAGGGCTCGTAGTATCGGTGCTGTGGTTAAAGCCTTTTTTAGTTCCTCATACGCCCGTTGACATTTCTCGATCCATTCAAATATAATCAACAGCTTGTATAGAGGTCTAGCAATCAATGCTTAGTTTAACACAAATTTTCAATAATACCTTGTATATCCTAAGAAGCATTGAATACCCTTGTAATCAGCTGGGGGTGAAAGATCGACAATGACCTTGATTTTTGAGAAATCTATGGCAGTGCCATTCTTTGATACCATGTGTCCTAGGATATATCCATGCTTCACCCAGAACTAGTACTTCAAGGGGTTCAATAAGAGGCGGTATAACTGACATCGTTCAAAGACCACTCAGATCCTGTCTAAGTGTTCTTGCCAAGTAGAGTGAATGCACAAGTTGTCCATGAAGACCTCTAACTCCTTCGTCAGCATGTCTTTGAATATTGTACACATTAGTCATTGGAAAGTGGCTAGCGCGTTAGTCAATCAAAAAGGCATGACTATGTAGGCAAAGACCCCCCATTCAGTGGCGAATGTAGTCTTATGCCTATCATTAGGATACACTTGCACCAGATTGTATCTAGAGAAACCATCTAGAAAACTATAGGCCTCTTTTCTAGCTACTCTATCAAGCATGTGCTTGGTGTACAGCAGTGGGTACTTATCTCTCTTTGTAGCTACGTTTACCTTCTTGTAATTGAGACTCTAATCTTCCCATTCTTCTTTAGTACAATGACTATGGGTGAGACCCAGTCCATGTGTTCAATTTTGTAGATGAATTCATCTCTCATTAGTTTGTCAATTTCCTCCTGAACAGCATGAGTATGCTTTGGATTCATGAGATACGGTTGCTGCTTGGTAGGCGTTGCATCATGTGTCATGGGTATGTTGTGAGTCACCACACTCAGGTCTACCCCTTTGAGTTCTTCTAGGGACCAAGCAAAGACTTCTATATACTCTCGTAGGAGAGTAACAAGACTTGCTTCATCTTGCTCAGCCAAGTTATTGGCTATAAAGACAAGTCATGGGGTCTCCCCCTCCCTGGCTAAATTAACCTCCTTGACCTTGGCGAGTCCCTTGGTTGGTTCACTTGCTTGCCCCTATCGTTTGGCTCCTAGCAAGATTACCACCCTATCTCCCTTTTTGAACTTCATGAATCGTTTTGGTAGGTCTTGCAGTTTTCATTGTTTGTCTCTCTGCATTTCTTTGCTCAGTGCTTGTCGTTCCTCCTTTAACCGTCAACGGCGTAGGTGCATGGGTAGGTCCCCCTTAGTGCATCTAGTCTTGGGAGGCGGAGGTATTTTTGGGTCACTATCTGAGCTAACTAAAAAGAGAGGGGGAGAGATCTGCAACGGAGAGTGGATGGCATGGGATATGGAGGCTCAAGCTCTCTTCATGTTCATCTCGTTCTTCTTCATTCTTTCTTCTCTATTTCTCCAAAAGTCCACTACCACAAGTGGTATCCTCAAAAGATAGATACCCCAAACTTAAGGGCACTTTACATACACTTGTATTTTAGATACATACAACCATAGGATATGACTTAGGATATGTCATATTTATCAACACTCCCCCTCAAGCTCAGAATGAGCTTGCACACATAAGACTCCAAGTGTACTCTTGAAGAACTCAAACTTATCTTTACCTAATGCTTTGGTAAAGATATCAGCAACTTGGTCATTTTTTTTCACATGGACCAAGTCAATCTCTCCATCAATGACTTTTTCTCTAATGAAATGATAGTGCACTTCTTTGTGTTTTCTCCTTGCATGGTAGATTAGGTTCTTTGTCAACATAATGCTACTAACATTGTCACAATACATAATGACTCCACCATCAAGCTCTATCCCCATGTCATATAAGATCAATCTCAGCCATGTCTGCTCAGATGCTGCCAATGCAATGCCTCTATACTCTACTTCAGTGCTTGATAGAGCAATTGTAGGTTGCTTCTTACTACTCCAACTTACCATTGCTGATCTAAATGAGAATGCATATCCACTAGTAGATCTTCTATCCATAGAGCTACCTACCTAGTCTGCATCTGAGTATCCAAACAATGTAGGTTTGATTCCTTTTTCATAAAGCAAGCTAAATCCAGCTGTCTTCTTCACATATCTAAGAACTGTTCTCACTACATCCAAATGTGTTTTGCATGGTTTCTGCATAAACTGACTTATCAATCCAACAACATAACTCAAGTCTGGTCTTGTAATGGTCAAGTAGATAAGACTACCAACCATCTTTCTGAACATAGTGAAATCCTCAACATAAGATCCATCATCCATCAACTTAACATTTTGATCCAATGGTGTATCAACCAGTTTGCATCCTGTCATGCCATATTTTTCCAACATCTCCAATGCATATTGCCTTTGTATCAACCATATACCATGAGGTGTGTCAATAACCTCAATACCCAAGAAGTATCTCAATAAACCAAGGTCCTTTACATCAAACTCTTTATATAACTCATGCTTGACTTCAGTAATCTCCTTCTCAAGTGTACCTATAATAATGAGATCATCAACATAGATGACAACAACAACCATACCATCTTCTGTATGCCTCACATAAAGTGAATAATCAGCTTTGCTCTGCTGAAATCCCATATTGCATAAGAATTTGCTGATTCTATCACACCATGCTCTAGGTGCTTGCTTCAGTCCATATAAAGCCTTCTTCAAAGTGCATACATAATGTGGGTAGTTTGGATCCACGTAGCCCTTGGATTGATCCATGTACACGTCCTCTTCTAAGTTGCCATTCAAAAATGCATTTTTCACATCCATTTGATAAAGCTTCCAACCATAGATAGAAGCCAAAGCAATTTGTAATATCCCGAAGGCATAGGCACGCGCAAACTACCTAATACTGGAAGATAAATGAAGTGGATAATTCTTGTGATAAAAGCATATTTTTTTAATTTTCCCCTCTCCTCCAGTCGACTGTTGAGCTGGAGGAAGAGAGGATTAGTATGGTGGGCAAGCTCCTTGCTGGATCTTGCCAAAGCTAGTGCTTATGCGCCTCACCCAGTAGGGGAGGGAGGATTCCCCTCCCCTTACCTATTTAAATGGGGGGATGCAAGCGGGAGGAAGGGACAAAAGGCTCTGCGCAGAGAGTGAAGCCCTGAGAGGAAAGAGAGGGCCGCCATGAAGCTGAACGCCATTCTGAATGAAGAGGGAGAGGCTAATGAAGTGGCTGTCTGTGCCGCTTGAGAGAGGGGGGGCTGCCGTGGGGCGTCTCCATCGAGGAAGATCGCTGCCATCTGATTTCCCTACTCATAGTTTGCGCCCCAACCGCCAGTACACCGCCAAATCGGCGTTTTTTTTCCCCCCACGTGGCCAAGAAGCTTTAGAAGCTTCTTGGGGGGAAGCTTCTAAGGGGCTTCATAAGCCCCCTTCCCCCCCCCCCCCCCAAAAAAAAATCTGACCTTAAAGGTCTTATTCTTTCCTTCCCCGTGTCTTAAAACCTTCCTTAGGCCCCCTTCTTGTGGCCTCTTGAAACCCCCCTTTAAAATTCCTCTCTAAGGCTCCCTTAGGGCCTTTCCCCCCCAATAAAAGGTTACCCCAAAAGGGCCTTTTCATCCCCCATATTGTAAATCCCCATTAGGCCCTTTCCTATAGCCTTAAGACTACCCCCCTTGAATTCCCTCCTAAGACCTCGCTAAGCCCTTTTTCTTCCACACCCTCAAAATCCCTCCCTAAGGGTTCCCTTAGGGCTTTCATGTTTTTTTTCTTTCTTTTCCCTCCTAGCCGTAGTTCGTGTGGGATTGTCAAAACAACCCCTACCCCCTCCCTCGGGAATTTCAAAACCTTCATGTGCCTTTGCATATAACACCCCATCCACGAAATTTCCTCCCTAAGGACCCTTATACTCCCTTTTGTTTTACATCTCTTATTCCCTGTTCGTGTGAATCTTTATAAGGCTGTTAAGCCTTTCCCATGGCTTTAATCGATCTTAATCGCCAAAGATTTTGAAACACCCCCCTTTTTCGAAATCCCTACTTCAAGGAGGAAGCCTTCTAAAACCGCTTCTGACGGACGAAGCAAGTTATCGCAAAGAGAGCCACGGTGGAATTTCAAAGAGGAGTTATAAAGCTACATCCACGATGCAAAGGCTACATTCGCGATGCCTCCTAAGAAAGCCCAAGGCGCAGCCCCAGGAGAGTTGTCTCCTAGCATCCACGTGGACATCTCACCCCAAGCCCAGGTTTTCCTTCCTAAATTTTATTTGGTATTGTTGTAATTCAATCATGCAAGGATAATTGTTGGAAATAGGATACATTTTTGTCCTAAATGCTCACGACGGAGGAATTTAGTCATTAATATTTTCAATAAAACAAGCAAAATAAACGAAGCATAAATGCATTTCTAGCAAATAGCTTTATGCATTGCAATGAATTAAAATTAGATTAATGTCCATTAAAATAGTATACTTTGTTTAAACATGGAAGTATAAACTGCATATCGCATTATTAAGCCATATCCTCATCGCAATGAATCATCATGGGAAGTGCTAGGAAGCCTTAGGAAAGTGCAAAGTATGAAATGATTCTTATGATGCATAACTCTAGGCAATTACCGTTTGTCAACTACATAAATTATCAAGTAAAAGGTTGCTTGTTTAGCATGAATTTTGTTTGCAAGTTATAGGAAGGTTAGTTGGAATTAACCTAACCTATGCCTGACCTTAATCCATAAGTTAAGGTTGAAAAATCAATTTACACATAGACAACGAGTCATGTGTTTATGAAATGTTAAAGTAACTATCTTCAAGAGTTAAACAAATTGGCACAAACCTAAACACCTAAACCCCGGAGTACTCATTTAGAATGAGTTAAATTCCAAGAAATTCACCAGGAATTATTACATGACCTAATTGTACATATTGCTAAGATTGAAACTCCTATACCTTAAATACTTTCCCACATTCACCGAATGTAGGGACAGTGAAACATATTTGGAAAGTGAACTATGATTTGTCCCTAAGAATCTTATGAGATGGAACTTGGAACTCTACGACTAACAATGTCAGCCTAATGTAATCAGGAACAGATTGTTTCACGACTCCATTCAATGAGTAGTATAGTCTCATAGTTCGATGTGACACTTGCGCAAAAAGTGCGGAGTCATATGATCTTGTGATTAGATCACAAGGGAATGGCCAATTCTTGCAATGAGGTTGGCAGGTCCTTACGCAAGTTATCTTGCAAGAGGATGAATAAGCATCCTAATATAGCATCTTCTTGAGTAAAGAAAATTGTTTGGAAACTAAAGACTAGCCGATAAACTGAAATAACCTATGAACTTAAGGTTTGACCAAGTCAGGTTAATAGGGTACGCCCTAACCTAGGATATAAGGGATCTTGCCAAGTTACAAGTCATCCCAGATCGAGTGCTGGAAGGAAGGATTCATTCCTTAGCAGTTTGCCAACAAAAACGACCAATGGAAATTTTTGTGCTTGTTACAGACTTAAGAGCACTGTTTGATTTTGTTTGATCAATGAATAAAAAGATAAATGGATATCTAATACTTCAGGTTGAAGGCGTGAAGGGAGAGGCAGCCTCACTTACCCCTGACTGCATGCCTGACCCTAACCAAGGGGGTTGTTAACCGCGCCGGGAAAGTGGACCAAACCCGCCACGAGTGGTCTCTCCGTTGAGCGCTACTTGGAGCAAGAGGACGCTTGGGTGCCAGGGGGCTCTGGCAGTAAATCCCTCACCTTCAGGGCCCTGCACAAGAGGCTAACATGACTCGAGATTGGATCTCGAGGCCCGCATACTAATCTACGGGCGGAAACTTGGATTGGTAATCCCTGTGGATTGCTAGATAGCCTTTGGGCGGATTGTGGATAAGCCTATGGGCTAATTAAAGAAACTGATTGTGGATAACCTGTTAATAAAGAACTTGTTTGACATTGCTTTTATATGTGAAGTGATATGATTACGTGAAAGAACCAGTGCCTAACGGGCTAATTAAAGAAGCTGATTGATACATGTCCAACTAATGTGTTAGGTAATTAAATAACTAAAACAACCCGAGGAAAGTGTGGAGGATGGGCCATAGGTCCGTCCTACGAATGGGTGGTCCCGGTTGGCCGGGAACTTTTCTCAAATCACGATGGCAGCTAGAAGATTGTCAACGAACACAAACAGCAAGAGCGTTTACCTAGAATTATGATTGGTCCCAATTTACGTTGTTTTAGGGGAACGGCATGGGACTATGCCTTATGGTAGAGAGGTTGAGCTTTGCATCCCTCTCGTTTCCCATTCTCCTTGAACCAAGTGCACCATGAATCCACTTCGAACCTGGCGTTTCTGCGTAAATAAGTTTGCTCGGGTTCGAAGCTAGTTGCCGTTAGAAAATGACCATTAGGAAAAACCCAAATTCAGGTCGATCCTAAGTGGGAACGGCCGGAATACTTCCACTACGTGGCAGACGCAGAAAGCACTAGATCACAAACCCCGTAACATTCCATGGGAGTGCCGGGCGGAGCTTTCTAGACATCCTTTCCGATGGACTGCTAAGATGTGTCCTGAAGATACAAGTGGACACGTTACAGTTGGTATCAAAGCCAACCAACAACGGAATTGTTTTTATGAAATCTTAATAAGATAAAGTAAAGAAAATGTTGTTGTCCAAACATTTCCTTACTTTCAATGTTGTCTTGTAGAATTACGAATCATGGAACAAGTTCTTGGTATTCTGAGTCATGTTTATGACTGCAATGCATTCTCCGCATTATCGACAAAGGGTTGAGATGATGAACATCCTAGAGCAAATCTATAATCCATCACCTTTGTACATGGAACGAAGATGGATGGGTGCCTCAGGAATCTACTATATAGCCGCCCACCGGTTTGCTTATCTACAAACCAACCTAAAGAGGATCAAGTGGTTGGAAGACCTGAAAGTTGTGAAGCTGTTCATTTTTGTGGAAGCTCACGTAAACTCAACTCTACATATTCGAGGTCGAAGGGTTGAGATGAACTCATATGTATATGAGGAAGAAACCCGTGTGATCCTCGCCGACAGGATTAAAGTGTTGGGGCACCATGAGAAGAATGGGTTCCAAAGGAAAGGATACCCTGAACTTCCAATGACTTACCGATTCCTGAAGATCCATGACTCGAAACCATACTATTATACAGTTCCTGTAGGTAAATATAATACAACGTTGTTCTTCCCAAACTAAATGTAACAGTTGGCTTATGATCGCAAGAAATTTTGTATTCCGAAAGGGCTATGCCCATATAAATACAAATAAAACTTCTTTTTATCAATGTCTAATTGTGCATGAGAATTGATAAAAAGTTAAGTAGCTACATTGCTTGTGTGATAGCAGAAATGGAGATGTAATATAAATCAATAACGATTATCGTGTAATAACATTAAGAAACCTTTATCCAGGCACAACCCCAGGTACAGGTTCCTAGTTCGCCTCCTACATCCAGTACTACTGTAATCCAGGCGAAGAAGTTTCTTCTCAAGCAGATTAAGGCACCCGAGTTTGACGGGAGAGGCAAGTCCGTCCAAGTAGATGCTGAAATTTGGATTGAATCCACGGAGGATTACTTTGAAGCAGCCAGTACTGCAACTGCCAATCAGGCTATTCTCGCCAAGCTGAAGCTCATTGGCGAAGCTAGGCTTTGGTGAAAGCAATGGTGCAGGGATCAAGGGATCGCAGAAGGATTCATTACCTAGGAGAAGCTGAAGAAAGCCGTCCAGGAAAGATACCTATCACTTGCGTATCGCACGCAGAAAATGAATGAGCTCTACGAGCTAAAACAGCTGGGACTCACTCTTGACGCCTACTATTCTAAATTCGTCTCACTTCTTAAGTATGCGCCACAGATGGACATGACACAGCAGGTGTCCAAATTTTGTGTGGTTTAAACCCACCAGTAAATACCCGTCTTGAATCCATGCGTCCCTCAGATCTTTAGGATGCACTCATTTGAACTACTCCTATAATTCAGGAGGTGCAGTCTAGACCAAGGGGTAACAAAACTTGGTCTTATAATGACTCAAAGAGAGGAGCATTCAAGCCTCAAATGAAGAGAGTTCAAGGTCATAATCAGGGACAAAGAAAGAAAGCAAGCACTAATAACCTCAACAACTTTGTTCCTACTCAAAGCAATGGCCGAAACCTCCGTTGTTTCCACTGCAACGAGCTCGGTCATTTCAAGAGGCAATGTCCCAATCTTGGTGGAGGACATCGCCAAGCACCTTTCCAAGGAACGGGCCGTGGTCAAGGAGCCGCTACCCGAGGCAGAGGAATAACTGCTTGTGTTGCCAATAGGAAAATGTGCGAAGAAGAAGAAGAAGAAGAAGATCCCACCATGGAAGCAAAGTTTGAAAGGGTGACAATCCATGCCACTCTACACAAGAAAGGGCCGAATCGCCAATTCTGAGTGATTCAGACACTATCAAACTATCAATGTAAAAGTTTCAAGACCTTGATTGATTGTGGCAGTACACATTCCTTTATCTCACCAGCTTGTGCAAAACGATTAGGAATAGCCACAATAGAAGCACCTATCTTGCTTGTGGAATTAGCAAATGGTCGGGAGGTTTACTTGTACCAGGCAAACTGCTAAGGTGGAATTCTTTCTGGGAGGAAAGAAGACTTTGGTTAAATTCAGAGTCATGAATTTAGGTATCCATGAGTGTCTACTCGGAATGGATTGGCTTAAGCCTAATGACACCCACATTCATTGTGGAAAGGGCCAAGTTTCCTTTTGAAACTCTGAAAGGGAATCAGTCACAACTCAAGGTGAGGCTGGAGTGCCAAAAATTCAATTGGCCAAAGCATCTCAGATCATAAAAGGAGTTAGAAAAGGATTACATATCTATTTAATTAAGCTCAACAAGTTAGATCAGAAGCAAGACTCTAGTGAAGGACCTTCTTGGCTAAAGGAATACGCAGACGTATTCCCTGAAGAGTTGACAGAACTCCTACCTCAAAGAGAAGTGGATCATGAGATTAAGCTAGTACCAGGAGCTGCGCCAATTGCAAAAAGACCTTATAGAATGTCTATACTAGAAGAAATTGAGCTGAAGGAACAACTCAAGCAACTGCTAGAACAGGGCAACATCCATCCTAGCAGCTCACCATGGGGAGCTCCAGTACTGTTCCAGAAAAAGAAAGATGGAACGCTTCGACTATATATTGATTACAGAGGGCTGAATCAATCGGCTGTCAAGAACAAGTACCCTATTCCTAGGATAGATGAGCTTCTTGATCGTCTTCAAGGTGCAAAGATCTTCTCCAAGATTGACCTCAGGTCAGGTTACTATCAGATAAGGATCAAGGAAGAAGATATCCCAAAGACGGCCTTCAACACAAGATATGGGCACTTTGAGTTCCTAGTTATGTCATTTGGGCTTACAAATGCACCTGCTACCTTCAACAGGTTAATGCAGGATATCTTTAGGCCATATCTTAATCACTTTGTGCTCGTCTTCTTTGACAACACTTTAGTCTATTCTAAATAGGAAGAAGATCATGAACCCCAACTTCGGATTGTCGTTGAGACAATGAGGTCGCATAAGCTGTATGCTAAGATGAAGAAGTGTGCATTCTTCAAATGTCAGATTGAATATCTGGGATTCATAGTATCAGCAAAAGGAATCTCAGTGGACCCAGCCAAGGTTAGAAATGTGCTAGAATGGCCAATACCAACATCTGTCAAATAAATATGCAGCTTTTTTAGATTGACAGGATGGTATAGGGTCCTCATAAAAAACTATACTTTGATTGTAGCACCTCTGATGGACTTACTGAAGAAGCAAACATCCATTGCATGGTCAACTCCTGAACAAAATATCTTCGACAGATTGAAGCAAAGTTTGGTATCAGCACCTATCCTAAAACTTCCAAACCTCAATAAGGAGTTCGAGGTAGTAACTGATGCTACCACACTTGCCTTGGGATGTGTGATCATGCAGGAAGGTCACTCGATAGCATACTCTTCAAGGAAACTGAAGAGTCATGAGAAGAATTATGCTACCCATGATCTAGAATTGCTAGCTGTCATCCATGCTCTAAAGCTTTGGAGACACTACCTATTGGGTAACAAGTTTACGCTAGTAACTGACCAACCATTTGGAGCTGATTTTGGTGCTGAAATTCTCAGTTTTGAACAGTAAATCACTGCTGTACACAGTTGGGCTGAAGTCATTTTACTCATGTATACTTATGCCTATGCTTTTCGGGCTATGTTTTGAGCATATATGGTGATGTATTAATACTTGGGGTTTGACATAGAGCTTGATTTTGATTCGGGATCGTTGGTTTAGCTTGAGCTCGCTTTGCAAAGCATTTGGATGCTCCGTCTTGGATGTACTTATGGCATGTATGTTGCTTATGTCTGACGGTCTTGACAAGCTTAGCCTATGCCATTACTATATGCTAATTACATTGTTTGGAGCCTATTGCTACTGGAGCTTGATCTTGGCTTGACCTTGGATTCTCGAAGCTTACTTGAGCTATTTATTGGCTTGCCAGAGTTGTATCTTGGGATGTACTTGATGTCTTACATGCTTATGGATGCTACATATGGATGCTCTACTGCCTACATGTTCGGGATGTACTATTGATGTATTGTCTTGGACTTATGTCATTGGCACTGTGTCTTGCCTTGGCTTGAGCTCTTGAGCTCATACATATGGATTTTGTGCCAGTGGGAGCATTCTTGAATGCTTATCAGAAATTGAGCAGGTGGTACTTTTATGCATTGAGTCGTTACATGCTATTGAGTAGTTACAGACACTTGAGACTTTGGGACTTCTTACCTTTTGGGATGATACATCATATGTCTTGGTTCACTGTATGCTTATGAGCTAAGTCTCAATTTTGGATCCGTATCTTTGTGAACTAACACCTACTTGTGTCAAGTTTTGGTAGTGGCAGGAACACTTTTCCCCGTTGCCTGGGGGGTGTTCCTACTCACTGGCAGATGTTTGTATGACATACTTGGGTGTTGGATTCATGCTTATCGACCGTCAAATGCTTATGCTATGCCCGTATGATGCCAGCTTTGGTCTTGGCAGTATCTGATTGCCTTGGGATCCGATTTTGGCACTGTTAGCTCTCTTTTACTAAAATCTGAAATTTATTACATCAAGCATATATGTATGGATTGACATGGATTTTTCATGCTGAAACACTCTGAAATGATGTACTTTTACTAGTACTTGGTGGGTAGTAGCTTTGGTTCCACTTTCTTCGCCATTTTTCCTTGATTTCGATGATTCTTTGGTCATTTTCTGCAGTAAACAACAAGCAATTTTGAACTCTTTACAGTCTTCCAGCCTACATTATGGATAGTTCATCCACTGATCATGCTATTTTCAACATCACTAAGCTTGATGGTACAAATTACTCTTATTGGAAGAGCCAGATTTGGCAGGTGTTGGTGTAGAAATCGCAGATCAAACCTTTGAGGTTAAGTGAACATCCGCCTGCAACTATGCCAGATGAGGAATGGCTTGAGCTTGATGAGTTATGCAAGTCCACTATTGTATTGTCTCTCACAAAACACGTTCACTATAATGTCTTTGAGGAAGAACAGAGTGCATGGAAATTGTGGGAAAAGATCAAAAATCTCTATGACAAGAAAAATCTGCGCATGAAGGAGAATGTGACTATGTCTACTCACTTGAGCCAGTTCCATGCTATACTCAAGAACTTGACTTCGCAGGACATCACTTTTGCAGAGGATGTCACTCCTCTTTTCTTGCTTGGTACTCTTAATGAGTCATGGGATGTATTCCGCACTGCATTATATGCCTCTACTGCTACCTTGAAATTATCTAATGTTGAGAGTGCTCTTCTGTAGGAACAGGTTAACCGTAAGAATTTGGATGCCTCTCACGTGTCTCATGCTATGACAATTAGAGGCAGGAATGATGGATATGGAAAGCATGGCAGTGGTAGTGGCCATGGATGGGATTCTCAGAAATCTCGATCCAAGTCTCGTGGGAAGTCACATAGCAAATCCTGTGGGGCAGGAATGTAGATGTTACTTGTCACCATTGTGGGAAAAAGGGCCATATTAGGCCACAATGCCATGAATTGCGCAATGAAAGATGCAAAGATAAGGGGAAAGACAAAGTGCAAGATAAGTCTTTGGATCGTAGCATAGTACCTTCAAAGTCCAATGTTAAAATGGAAGAGATCAATGTTATGCAGCCTGAGAATATTGATGATGATGATTATATCCTAGTAGCCTCTTCTAGTGCTTCGCAGATGACAGAGATACACTCTATGTATGCACAATGTTGGCTCTTGGACTCAGGTGCGTCCTTTCATGTGACACCTTGCCGACAGTGGTTTCATTCATACCGTACTGTTCTGGGTTCTGTGCACTTGGGTGATGACAGCTCTCTTGATATTGTGGGCATTGGTGATGTTAGGCTACAGTTTCCTTCTGGCAGTAGTTTTGTTATGCAGGATGTACGTCATGTGCCTGCTTCGACACGTAGTCTCATGTCAGCTAGACAACTTGATGACGCAGGATATCATGTATGTTTTGGAGGCTCTGCATGGAAGATCACTCGTGGCAGACTTGTGATTGCGATAGGTGCCAAGGCTAGCAGTCTCTACCCCTTGATTGTATCAGCTTCTTCCCTTGATCATGTTTTGTATGTGGGTTCTATCCCACATGTATCTCTTTGGCATGCCCGTTTGGGCCATATGTCTTTGAAGGGAATGAAAATGCTTTCTAGTTTGCAGTACTTACCACCCCTTGATTATGCATGTTTTGATTCATGTGAGCATTGTCTTTATGGTAGGTAGACTAGGTCTATGCATAAGAAGTTTGGTAGGCCACGCATGAGTGAGCCCTTGGCTGGTACATTCGGATGTCTGTGGGCCCATTCCTTGTCAGTCTATGGGTGGTGCAAAGTATTTTGTTACGTTCATAGATGATTTTTTCACGGAAAATTTGTTACATTCATGATGTCTTGGCTGTGTTTCAGAGATGGCTTGCATTGGTTGCGAACCAGTCTGGGTATAGGCTAAAATACCTAAGAACAGATAATGGGGGTGAGTATGTCTCACGTGCTTTTGAGCAGTTATATGATGAGAGGGGTATTAAGCGTCAGTTGACCCTCTCGAGTCGAACCTTTGATCCATCGCTCCCTTTCAAATCTCAATGGTGGTGGCTACTCTTACATTTATAGGGGGTTCTAGCATTGGAGGCCCTTGTGGTAGGTGCGCTGGTATCGGTCGATTACTAGAGTTCCTGGCTATCATGTAGAGTGGTATTGATGGTGGGACCCTATTCTTTGGTGGTTGTTGAGATTATCTGACCTTTTGGGACTCACCGACTACCCTGGTAGCGTATTTGTAATCCTCCTCTTCATCAGAGAACGGTAGATCGATGGTGGCTAGCATATACATCCAATCCTGCTCGTCCTTGGGACAAGGGATATACCTTGTTAGTGGCCCATAGGATTTTCTGACTTGTGAGTCTCCTTCAACATAGTAGAGGTGGCATCTAGGTCGATTGGAGTGGTCTTCCAAGTGTCCATCTCAACTCTTATAGCCTCGTATCTATTGCCTAAGAATATGAGACCATTGCCCCAATCTTCTATCACTTGTGCATTTCACATCCAATGTTGAAATAGTAGGACGTCGTAGTCCACTCCCTTCACATGACTATGAAGTTCATTGAGAATCGGACTCCTGCTATCCTCAAGGGCTAGTCTTTTAGCAGTCCAAATGGTCTAACCTTCATTCCATTGGCCAAAATGACATTAAACCTTGCGGTCTCCACAAGTGGGTTACCCCAAGCCTCAGGACTTCATGGCTGAGTATGCTGACTCCTACTCTTGTGTCTATGATTCCCTTTCTTGTAGCATCTCCTAATGCATTGATAGGCAAGACTGCATGCATCTCTATGCCTTTCCAAAAAGCACTCACGTGCAAAGACCTAGGCACTGAGTTCAAGGTTAAACTAGGCATGTGCATTACTACATCGTGGTCAAGCAAGTCGGTCATGCCAAGCCTGTCATGTCGTTCTACCCACTACTTCAACCCTTTCCATAGCGTCGGGTTCTTCCTAAGTAGCTCTCCCAGAGATAGGGTCACAGAGGCTGATATCAATGTCGTGAGCAAGTTTTCCACTACCTACTTTTTGTTAGGCTCTACACTCTTTTGCCAAATGATCTTAGGCAATCTACCCACCTGTGGCATCGAGGATTTGTCTATGTGGTGTTATGTGGGTTGCAGGTGCATCTCTTGATTTGAACTTGATTTGAACTGAGTAGTCAAGACTGGTGTGCTCAAGCTAGAGAGCTCAGTGATCTCGTCTTTCATGATGGGTTTCACATCTTTTAGGTGCACTTGGGCTTCTCTCATCCACTCCTTGACCTTATCAACCATTTCTAATTGGTGCCTCGGATCGAGATATTCTCCAACCTTGGCACTTCCCTTTTTTGTTGCCTTAGGAGCAGATGTCTCTACTTTTGCGTCTGTGACTGGCTTCCCCTCTAGTACCATGGTGGCACTATCTGTCTTAAGGATAATCCTTGTCTCATCTCGTTATTTCCTTCTTCTACAACTTCTCTTCCCTATTGAAGCTGCATTGAGGTTGCCAGGTCCTTGTAATAAAATATTAGCCTACTTTTCTTGTGCTCGGGTCATGACATTTAGCAGAATTGGTGTGGCTTCAATGTCAAGTGTTTCAACTCCAAACAGTCCCAATGGTATAGATGGCATGATAGTCGAACTAATGGATGGTTTCTGCCTAGGACACTCGGCATATCAAGTGTGTGATTCCACACTCAGGGCATCTCATGTTAGCATTGTCTCGATTAGCGTGCTCCCTTTCAGGAAATCGAGATAAGATGTGTCCTAGATGATCACGACCAGCATGCAATGGATTCATGGTTTTGTCCTCCTAGATCTCTACCTTTTCCTCTGCCTAATGCCATCACTGGCACTGGTCTGAAATCCATAAAGATGGAACTACCCTCGTCGTCATATGAGACATAAGGGTTTACATATGCTTTGTCCTCATTCGGCTCCTCTACGTAATGTATTTGGAGCATCACTCATTGGTGGATGGGTCACGATGGATCCAAGTGGTCAAGGTATCCCTGTAGGGTTGATGTCCATCCTAGGGATAGCTGGATTTGAATCATTGGATGTTGGAAGAGCTAGTGGAGCTCCCCTTTCGTAATGTGGTGGTCTACTCCCTAGGTAGTAAGGCTGAATTATATGGCTATGGGTACAGAAACCGCCTTGATAATCCGCAATGCATTGCATCATGGCCAAACCTACCGCAATAGGCACACGATCTGGATCTAGGATCCATGCACTTAGTCAAAAGGTGGTTTCCTCCACAATGCATGCATTGCACAAGAGGTCGTGCGGGCCTTCTCATACTGTCTTGCAACTTGGCCAACTCTAGCTTCACATCTGCCAACTCTTGGCTTTGATCGACATTCTTTTCCTTGTCTTGGGTGCTTTGGCTAGATCTTTCACTAGCGATGGGAGGTCTTTCTAAGGTTCTAGAGGTAGTGATGTCTCGAGTTGTGGGTCTTGAGCTCCTCTCTTTGAGTAGATCATCCACTCCTATGGCTTCTTCGAATACCCTAGCTAGCACATCCCTTTGCAAGTTTGAGTTGATCACCAAGGCTTTGTAAAGCTCTTCACTTTGGATTCTAGTTATGAACAGGTGGAGACCGCTTTTTTGCTAGGTCACTCTATGGCTGGGATTCTCTTAAAGAGACTCCACACGTGGGTGACATAGTCTCGGATATCTTTGTCCTTCTGACTAATGTTCATCAATCTAACAATGAGATTGTTAGAGTATCCAACCTCAAAGAATCTCTTGATGAAGAGACTCTTGAGAGTATTAAAGTCATTGTGTTCAGTATTGTTTAAACTAGTGTACCACATCCATCCTTTGTCTCCTAGGTAAAGTCCAAAAGCTTGTGCACACTGAGCAAGGTCCGTGAGACCATTTGCCTCACATACTTGCTCAAACTACTCTAAAAAATTGTACGGGTCATTGTTGGGCTGATATTTGATGAGTTTCTTTAGCAACCATAGGTATCTTGGTTTGGCTCCTAGTCCTACTAGCAATGTAGTCGCTAGAGCTGCTCCACTTTGCTCCATAGTTGTGTTGTCTAAGAGTTGCTTTGTGAGAAGCCCACTTAGCGTAAGATCAGCCTCTAAGTTTCTCTCCCTCTTAGCATTCAATCATGTCCTAGCTCTATTGGCGAGAGCTAAGACACATTAGACTTCACGCATTTTTATGTCTTGTCTCAGCTTTTGAGCTTTTTTCTCTCGGTCGTAGGTGGCCATGCTTTGTATGCTTCCCTTGCAACCTTCTCTCCTCCTTGATATTGGCTAAGATGTCCTCAACTAGTCTACCATGATGCTCCATTTTGGTTTGTAGGTCATACGAGGTCATCGATTGTTGTTGGGTGTTGAGTGGGAATTCTTCCACATCAAGCGTCACTTTAGGGGTTGGCACTAGTTCCTGACATATTGCTAATTTCTTGAGAAACTAGGGCATCAATCAGATTAATCAATTTGGATAGAGATGTGTTCCTAATACTGCCTATTGTTGTTGCTCCCTAATTGGCTTGATGATTCAATTCTCTCAGTCCTCGATGATTGGGATTGTGGCCATTGTTCAATGTTGAGGGTCTTCACCTACTAGTGATTTGTTCAGCTTACCTTATCTTGGGTGAGTTCCTTGTTATTTAAAGCAATCCTTAATGTTATGGGCACTCAGATACTAATGGTGTGTGTGGTGCTCTTTTCCATGCATTATGCGAAATCGTGCTTTCAATTTTTCCAAGTGCACTTCAAGTGTTGAAAATAGTGTGGATGCAAACAGGAGATAATGAATGCAGCCTTCGCATTTGATCTAAGTTCTCAACCGAATAGGGATTTATACTCAATCACTGGCCACTCTCTCTAGTCTCTAGGGTCCGTGCTACACTACTCAACCCGGTCAAGGTCAAATGGGGGTCTACAGGTCAGTTTATAGCTCTAAGAGTGACTAAAAGCTGATGTGACTATCAGCGGTCATGTTTAGTCGTCCGGTTGTAATTTTGAAGGTTAATTATTGCACTTGTAAGGCTTTTGGAGCCTCCTTCGATTGTGGGAGGTATTCTGTTTTGCCCATAATGCACTAGATTTGTCAAATTCTCCTATTAAGCTTTTGGTCCGATTCTGCAGAGTCTGATTTTACAATATTTGATTCTCAAAATCAGACATCCGATTGTCAACTATTCGATTCTAGCATGTTTGAGTGCGAAGTGTCCGATTTCGATTGGTCTGATTTCTGCTTGTCAGAGTGGCCAATGGCCGAGTGTCCGAGTCCAATTCTGAAAGTGCCTGATTTTAATGAGTCTAATCATCTGAGTTAGATAGGGTGAATTTTCGATCGAAGATGATCGAAGACAAGTGGTGGTCCAATTTTCAGAATCAGATGAACAATGTCTGATCAGATAGGTCAAGGTAGTTTGATCATCCGAGAGGACAGAATCAGATGTCCGATTTTTCAATTCTGGGAATCAGATCCCTATGGACCGTGTTTGATTCTATCATGGCCGTGTTTCCAAGTGAGGCTTAAATCTAATAGATGGCAGCAATTTTGGGGATGCCGAGCCACACAACCTTCAAAAATGAAAGAATACACAAGAGGCAAGGTCTGTATATACCTGGGATGGCCAAAAAACTCTAGCATAAGTCGATTGATCTAATTGTTTGGTCCTAGACTCTCTCTTCTCTCACAAGCTCTCTCTCTCTCTCTCTCTCTCTCTCTCTCTCTCTACTGCGCAGAAGCTAAAATTGAGCCTTCCACCCCCCTTCCTAAGGTCTTAAACCTTTGTTCTAATGCCCGAGTATGCTACCTGTTAGTGCTTATGCCTTGTCAATGGATTGCAAGCCCATTTTCCCCTTAATTTTTCCCTATTTGGGCTTGTTTTACAGCAAAAACCCTAGGTCAATTTGTTGTAAGTTCTTGATCCTATCCTACTCTAAATGCAACAAAAATCAAAAACCAAATACTGAAATGATTTGTCCTACTTGTCTACTCATAAAAAACCCAAAATACTTACTTCTTTTGAAGATTAAAAATCCCAAATCTCCTACCTATATCAAGCACCGGTTCGGGAATGAAACCCTACTTTGACGCTTGATTTGAGATGCACAAGTGCTCAAGCTTGAATCCATTGTTCTTGACAATGGAACCAAAATGTAGAGGGAGCTCATGCTCAACCATCAAGACTCATGGACCACTATTTTCTTCAAGCATTTCAAGTGAGCACAAATGGCTATCTCTTACCTAGCCGATACGCCTTTCATCCTACGAGGGTGTAATGAGCTTATCTTGATGCTCGAATGAGTAGCCTCCTCCCTTAAGCAAGTCGGTAGCTCCATGATTTGAGATACGAGCTCAGGAAACCTCAAGCCTCCACCTTCAAGCTCCATCCTTCATAGCTGTGTATGAGACAAGAGAAGAGAAGAGAAGAGACAAAGAAGAGAGGAGATGATGGACAACTTCTTCTCCAAGATCCCTTACCCTCACACACTCACTCTGATGGACCTAAAAATGGGCCGGCACTGGCTCATGCACCAGCCGGACCTCGTCACTACGCACAAGACAACCCCTCGGCCTCGCGGCCAGGAGTGTCTATCAAAATCTCTGCCTTCCTAAACATTGCGTTTGTAATACGTTGTAGTCCAACTGATCCTAACCCAATATTACTCCTCAGAGGGAGTCCCTTTCACATAGCCAAAAGGCTCGAATCACATACACATGGGGTTCCTCCTACAACTGAATGCCGTCAACCCTCTGCGACTCTCCTACACCTTGGGGATTGGCCCCTCAGTGCGTCGCTCAACAAATAGACACATCGCACAAAAGTCGCTCAAGGTACCAAATAAGCGTGTCCAGGAATGTACCATTGTCCTTACTTGATTTCCCCTTTAGGATCCCACGACTAGCCTACAGCATGGGTATCTCACTGCCTCTCAATGTAGGTCATCTCCTCATAAACCAATTGCAATGCATGTCCAGGAGCTGATCACTGATACTTTTAAATTCTTTTTCATGCTCCATGCATTTGGTGGATGCCTAGTGCTCAAACATTTAGCAAAATAGTATCGTGCACAAGTGCAAAAACATTCTTTTAATGGTTTCCAACTACCGTTTGTGCTTCGTTGTATGGGCCTAGCACCGAGGTGATCCTCATGCTACTAAGCTCTTAAGTTTAATTATCCTCCGTCCTAAATGCTATGCATAGAAATCAGCAACTTTCCCATCATTTCACACGGCATTTAGACATATTTCAACTTCTCTACCCTTCCCCGTTTAAATATTGCATCGTTGCATAGGTTTATAGGGTATTTTGACATCATTTTATGTGTAGAAAGCGGAAAAAACCACACTAGAACAAGAAGGTGGGGTTGAACTGAGGCAAATCCTCATGCTTCGGTCCCCACAAACATTCACAAACATTGCTCTTATTTATCCTTATTTTTCGAAACCCAAAATGTATTTTTCCCCTATTTTTTAGGGTTTTTCCACCCTTTTCTTGTATTTTCCCTTATTTTCCTGCATTATTTAATTACTGAAAATTCAAAACAGGTTATGGGCTGTGGCCCTTAGTTCCTTCTTGCAGAAAAATGAAAGTTTAGTTGATGTTCCTATGTACTTTTCCATTTTTATGCCAAAAACCCTCATTTTCCCTTGTTTTTTCATGTTTTACGTGTTTTAGCATATTATTTTGAACCACAAGATGCATATTTTTCTGATTTCTTGATTATGACCAGCAAGAACTCATGAAAAACAGCAACTTGAACAATTTTTAGCCTACATGAACAACATTTCATCAATCAAAAGCCATGGAATCTCAATTTTCCTTTGAAAATTTTAAATTACCGCTTATTTATGTGTTTCGAGTTTCATGTCCATGGCTGTAGATTCGGAAATGAGCAGCACTTCATGTCCAGCACAATCACCAATCACCATTTCCAGCCCGTGGAGCAATCCGATCCATGCCGGACAAGCCTCCATCATTCTTTCTTCTTCCTTCTTCTTCCCACATGAATTCCCTCTTAGAAGAGAGAGAGGGAGGAGAGAGAAAAACTAGATTTCTATCTCAGCATTCAGGCCATCAATTGACGGGCGAAGGGCGGCGATAGAGTCAGCATTCAGGAGGGAATGAAGCCCCATAATCCATTGGGGGGGTTGTTTGCAGCAGGCAAGTTGCCTCTCCATCCTCCATGGCGCATTTTTCGGGCGCCATCTTCCTCCACGTTTTTTCATCCCTCTTCATTCTCTCTCCACGTTTTTTCCTTCATAAGGTGCATAAAATTTTTGGGGGGGGGTCCAAACTCAAAAGGCATGCTCAAATTTGGCCTCCCAAGTGTCCACCTTTTCATATCTTGACCGTTTCCTTGGCCATTTCCCCGTCCGGACTCCGAATTGAGCTCTGAAAAATCCTGGGCGTCCGGCTTGGCATCCCGCATTGGCCAGTAACTCTTGCCAACCCGCACGACTATTTGAAAAATTATGAAAAATCAACAAGTGTCGCTCGGGCACCTTTAAAGCACTTTGGCGCTTAAAATCGTCCTAGATCAAGCCGCCGCCTTTGACAGTGAATATTTTTCCCTTGATATTCATAATTTTTTGCTATTTTTAAGCACTTTCCGGCACCAAAATTCTGCTCTCATTGGCGACCACGGGATAGGGCGACTCAGCCTGTTGAATCCACGAACATATCTGCACATAAACAACCAAAGAAGCATCAAACTGATACAAAACAGATATATAATAAAACTCAGCACAATGCTCCCCCTACCCCTGGATAGAACCAAGGCATGACATCCACAAGGAATAGGCCTAGCATCATCTAATAGAAGATCCGAAGTGAGTCACTAACCAACTGCTCCAACACAGCCAAACTAAAAAACCTATCAAAGAGGTTGCCCTAAGTGGTAGTCTGCACTACTTACCAACTAAAGACAACACCACTAGGAGCTCCTGCAAGGCGAGGACTCCTATAGCCTGATCAAAGAGTATTTTCTTTCAGTACATTTCTTCTTTTAGGGTTTGTATTGGATGAACATACTTAGGCATGTAAAAAGGAGGGAGCTGAGCGTAGTGACTCAAGGAGAACAGGGCATCGGTTTCAGGACCTGTCTCGGCACCCAAGAACCTACCAAGCCCTCGCAAGGCGACACTTAATCCTTTTCTAACGCTCACTTTTATTTTCGCTCCAACCTTCCTTGTTTTGGTATTATTTTTCCAGTAAGAAGCCACCCCTAGGAAGACAAGGTATCGGCCCCGGGTCTGACTCGTCCCCAGGAACCTACCAGGCCTTCGCAAGGCAATGATCAACTGCTTATATATTTTCATTCTTTTTCTTTTCTTTGATAGGGGTTAGAACCCCTTTTTACACACCTTCGTATTTATAGTCATCTTTT
Source organism: Lygodium microphyllum (assembly GCF_053477565.2). Lineage (NCBI taxonomy): Eukaryota > Viridiplantae > Streptophyta > Polypodiopsida > Schizaeales > Lygodiaceae > Lygodium > Lygodium microphyllum. The sequence goes on from NC_141150.1 coordinate 48,870,157, forward strand.
GGGATGTTCAGGGTCTCTTGGCATCATCATTATTATCTTCTGGCAGGCTTCTCTAACTGCCTCACTACTAACAAGAACTCCTAGAACGGCTGCCTAGCAGGCTAGCAGGACAAGGCCACTAGGACTTCCTTCTAAAACGGGTCTTTCGATGCCTGACAATGTCTTTACAGGAGGCAGTGACTACTCCGACCTCCCTCAAACATACTTAGCCTAACCCTGGGACTTCATGCCTTAGTTGTCGGCCCCAACAAAAATGTATCCCCTTGACAAGTACAAATACACATATAACAGGAAAGAAAGGTACTCGTAAAGGAGAAATATCACCTGGATTGGCCACAAGAAGCTTTCATCACAGCAAAGACTCCTCCAGGCTCCACCAAAGTCCACAAACCACGGAATCTCTCCAGCACAACACTTAAAACAAAAATCCGATTAAACGCACCCGCACTAGACAGGGGAATGGCCCTCTTGGCCTAACGAGATCTGGACGTAATCTCCAAAGCAGCTAGCCTTCCTAGCTTAAAACTAGATAGGTCATTTTAGTCCACGTAATACTGATGTTCTTGGCATATACATCACACCCACTCAGACTACCCAGGGTGCCAAAGATAGCATATTATAGGTCCACTAGCCCCATCCTACTCATGCAGGTTAGCTAAAAGCTTGATCTTGTATTTTTTTTCTTTTTTTTCTTTTTTTCTTTTTAATCTTATGGTTGTCTTCTTGTAGAGCTACAAGTCCAAGCCTTCCCACAAATAACTCATCAATAAGACCGATCCCTTCTTGGGCACTATGAGCTGAATGAACAACCTTAGTGAGCTCGCATGTTCCACATTTATTGTAATCCGAATAACCTGGTCGTTCAAGCGGCTGAGTGGCTCCTTTGGGAGAAAGAATCATAGCTTTGTACTCATTCAAACCTCCCCCTATTTGGGTTTTCACGTAGATCAGTGCTGTGACCCAAACTAGGTAGAACTTCAAGCCTAAGCATATCACATGGGTGTGTCCCAAGGCAGTGTATATGGTCAGATGTATATCCAATCTTACCCTCTTGGGGGTTCAACAAAATATATCGAGATGGGCACCTTGGCCTTGCATCTGACACTCCTGCCATACTTTTGGAGATTTTGGGTCTTCAAACCCATCTCACATTCCCCTTAATATTCATGCACTCCCTCAATTTGTTGCACTGGTCTAATGAACTCAATGCAAACTTATCCCTATGGCTAAATGGCCTCACATCCTTATGACCTTTGTGAAGCACAGGTGGACTTTTAGCATTTTGCATCCTCTTTACAAAAGATGTCTTTACTTGTTTACGTCCATACTACAAATTTTCTTCCATAAGAACCATGCTTTCACTGGAAAGAACAACATCCACCCAGAAGCATTATTCACTTAGAGATGATAAAGGTCTCTCAAAAGCCTTACTAGCAACAAAATTAGAACCACACACAGAATTCTTATCAACACTCATAGGCCCATTGGTGCGATCCATATTTCCATCACAACTATCTCTCGTGGAAGTGTTGCAAGCCCTACTGGGACTTACATGGCTTGGAACCTATTCACTGAGAGGCATGTCATTACTACTCATAAGATGACCATTTTTTGTTTTGAAATTTTGGCCACCAAGGTTCCCCTCATAGGCTACCTTGGTATCAACAAGTGAGCTGTCTTCTTGCAGAAATGATTGGAAGCTGGGATGCACCTGTACTGAGTGGGGAAAACTCCAAAAGTTTTCCCAACATTTCTGAATATGACCCTCATAATCGATGGCATGCATTTTTGCTTCCCTTAATGACTTAGGATTCCGCAGTCCCACTTGGATTTGCGTATTAATCTCTAAGCCATTCAAAAAGAGCTCACATAGCACATCATCTGGTAGTGCACTGGCTCTTCTTGGCCAAAGCCTAAGAATACTATCAAAGGCTCTAGCATACTCTTTAACAGAAGGATAAGACTCTTGTCTAAACTGCATAAGCTGCCCTAAGACCTGAATCATAGGGAGCAGTTTTTCATACTCATCTAGAAATCTATCACAAGACTCCTCAAATGATCTGATCGATCCTCTTGGGAGGCTCCAGTACCATTTCCTTGCCTCTCCCTTTAGGGTACTTGGGAATACAAGCATCCGATGTATATCGTCAAACCCACTTGCAATACAAGTTAGGTCGTATTCTCTTAAATGAATCATCGGATCCTCATTTGGCAACCCATAAAACACTGGGAGATCCCTATAAAGAGGAGGACATTTAGTCCTCCCTTTTGGGATCAAGACTGGGTCATTAAAATCTTTGTATTCCTCTTGACCTAATACCAGTGTATTAGGGTCTTTGACCTCTTCCATTTCCACCTTTACTGGTGTGGAAGAGTCACTAATTCCATGAACTTCCCTTTCCACCAACTCACAAAGTGGTTTAGGGAGTCCAACACTATGCAATAGGGAATCTATCCCATCATCTGCTAGTGGTGTTCTAGTAAGCCTATTCTCATCTACCACCTCTTTGCTAGAACTTAGGATAGGTCCTAATGAAATCTTCCTTACTAACAATGGTTTTCCACACACATGGACATCATCCAATGCTTTATGGATCTTGGCAATCACACTATGGTACCCAACTGCGTCGAGCACTAGCATCAGATGTATCTTTAGATCATAATCATCATGTCCTCCTATGTGCATATTAACCATCATTGTCACAGTCTTTTCTATGACATTCTCATCATGAATTATCATAGATGACTGTGTCATCTTAGCACTACTTTCACTTTCCCTTTTCTCTAATCGCCATGGGCTATTAATCTTAGAGGTAGCTCTATGGGTATTTTCCCATAGGGACCCAAACTCAAGCATGGTATCACTTTCAGGGCAAAGGATAAAATAGTCAATCACCCAACGTGTTAAAGATCCCACTAGACTGTTCAAGATAGACAAAGTATCCTTTGGGTGTTGGGAATTTCTTGGATTGACCGTCATACTAATGACCAAAGTTTTTATCAGACTAACTTGATATCCACCGCTTCAAGGCGGCTATCGACCAATAAAACTAACAGGTCCCTTATGAGACCAAGATTCGGAGACCGCCACTTATCGGCAGCTCCCGGCAGACGCACCACTGATGGACCTAAAAATGGGCCCGCACTGGCTCATGCACTAGCCGGACCTCGTCACTACGCACAAGACAACCCCTCGGCCTCGCGGCCAGGAGCGTCTATCAAAATCTCTGCCTTCCTAAACGTTGCGTTTGTAATACGTTGTAGTCCAACTGATCCTAACCCAATATTACTCCTCAGAGGGAGTCCCTTTCACATAGCCAAAAGGCTCGAATCACATACACATGGGGTTCCTCCTACGGCTGAATGCCGTCAACCCTCTGCGACTCTCCTACACCTTGGGGATTGGCCCCTCAGTGCGTCGCTCAACAAATAGACACATCGCACAAAAGTTGCTCAAGGTACCAAATAAGCGTGTCCATGAATGTACCATTGTCCTTACTTGATTTCCCCTTTAGGATCCCACGACTAGCCTACAGCATGGGTATCTCACTGCCTCTCAACGTAGGTCATGTCCTCATAAACCAATTGCAATGCATGTCCAGGAGCTGATCACTGATACTTTTAAATTCTTTTTCATGCTCCATGCATTTGGTGGATGCCTAGTGCTCAAACATTTAGCAAAACAGTATCGTGCACGTGTAAAAACTTTCTTTTAATGGTTTCCAACTACCGTTCGTGCTTCGTTGTATGGGCCTAGCACCGAGGTGATCCTCGTGCTACTAAGCTCTTAAGTTTAATTATCCTCCGTCCTAAATGCTATGCATAGAAATCAGCAACTTTCCCATCATTTCACACGGCATTTAGACATATTTCAACTTCTCTACCCTTCCCCGTTTAAATATTGCCTCGTTGCATAGGTTTATAGGGTATTTTGACATCATTTTATGTGTAGAAAGCGGAAAAAACCACACTAGAACAAGAAGGTGGGGTTGAACTAAGGCAAATCCTCATGCTTCGGTCCCCACAAACATTCACAAACATTGCTCTTATTTATCCTTATTTTTCGAAACCCAAAATGTATTTTTCCCCTATTTTTTAGGGTTTTTCCACCATTTTCTTGTATTTTCCCTTATTTTCCTGCATTATTTAATTACTGAAAATTCAAAACAGGTTATGGGCTGTGGCCCTTAGTTTCTTCTTGCAGAAAAATGAAAGTTTAGTTGATGTTCCTATGTACTTTTCCATTTTTATGCCACCCTCATTTTCCCTTGTTTTTTCATGTTTTACGTGTTTTAGCATATTATTTTGAACCACAAGATGCATATTTTTCTGATTTTTTTATTATGACCAGCAAGAACTCATGAAAAACAGCAACTTGAACAATTTTTAGCCCACATGAACAACATTTCATCAATCAAAAGCCATGGAATCTCAAATTTCCTTTGAAAATTTTAAATTACCGCTTATTTGCGTGTTTCGGGTTTCATATCCATGGCTGTAGATTCGGAAATGAGCAGCACTTCATGTCCAGCACAATCACCAATCACCATTTCCAGCCCGTGGAGCAATCCGATCCATGCCGGACAAGCCTCCATCATTCTTTCTTCTTCCTTCTTCTTCCCACATGAATTTCCTCTTAGAAGAGAGAGAGGGAGGAGAGAGAAAGACTAGATTTCTATCTCAGCATTCAGGCCATCAATTGACGGGCGAAGGGCGGCGATAGAGTCAGCATTCAGGAGGGAATGAAGCCCCATAATCCATTGGGGGGGTTGTTTGCAGCAGGCAAGTTGCCTCTCCATCCTCCATGGCGCATTTTTCGGGCGCCATCTTCCTCCACGTTTTTTCATCCCTCTTCATTCTCTCTCCACGTTTTTTGCTTCATAAGGTGCATAAAATTTTTGGGGGGGTCCAAACTCAAAAGGCATGCTCAAATTTGGCCTCCCAAGTGTCCACCTTTTCATATCTTGACGGTTTCCTTGGCCATTTCCCCGTCCGGACTCCGAATTGAGCTCTAAAAAATCCTGGGCGTCCGGCTTGGCATCCCGCATTGGCCAGTAACTCTTGCCAACCCGCACGACTGTTTGAAAAATTATGAAAAATCAACAAGTGTCGCTCGGGCACCTTTAAAGCACTTTGGCGCTTAAAATCGTCCTAGATCGAGTCGTTGCCTTTGACAGTGAATATTTTTCCCTTCATATTCATAATTTTTTGCTATTTTTAAGCACTTTCCGGCACCAAAATTCCTCTCTCACACTCCCTCACACTCTCACACTCCCTCTCTCAAGCACACACAAGAAAGCAAGAAGGAGAAAAGAAGAGAAGAAGGAGAGACCACTTTTGCCACACACCAAAGAATAAGCTCCTAATTCACTTTTAGAGTTTATATACAGAACCCTAAATCCCTTGGATACCCATCCCCTTTTTTACATGACCGGGCACCTTGCCAAGGTTCTCTTTCTCTATTCCCTTCTAGTTGCCTTATCCCTTTACTTATGTCCATTTAGACTTTACAACTTGCACAGGAGAGAGTCTCATGCTCTTAAAAAATGAATTACATTGCACCATGTGCTTTCCTTGCTAGAGCCTTTGTAGGACCTTGCTAGAATATTCAGTACTTTCCTTCATCCTTGAGAGTACCTTGGAAGCCTGGTGCTCTTTATAAAATGAATTATATTGTGCCTTGTACTTTCCTTAAGAGATCCCTCAGAGGCTCTCCTTCATCCTTGAGAGATCATCCTTCATTCTCCAGAGAGCTTCCTTCATCTTGAGAGGACCTCACTAGAATTTTTGTGCTCTCCCGCATTTTTTCTGAGCTTGTCTTCTCCTTCACTGATGCCAAGAGGCATATTCCACGGTGGATTCCATGAGGTTTTGCAGTGGATTCCGTAAAATTTTATTACCGGGGCTCATACACAAAGTGGATTCTTTGTGCGAGAAGTCGATGGGGACGCCTATCCTTTTCGGGCGTTTTGTTAATTTGATGTGTACATGGGTAATTCCATAGCAGGTGATTTTGCAAAATACATATTTAAATTAATAAACGCTTATGAGTTTAGAGTGCGCACTCATGATAAATTAAGGTTAGGATTGATTTCTAACCAATTTATTTATGTAGCTGAAGACTGCTAGGTATTCACTTTTGTCCGTTTAATTGTATTATTTTTTCTAACAATTGTGAATGCTTCAATTGATATATAGAGCAAGCAGCGGTGGCAGTGGGAAGCATTGGAGGATAGCGTGTATTCAAGTTATTATCAATATTTTTTTGATGGGCGCGTGTCTTAGGCATGGCGCCTATATTTTGTCGCGCTTATTTATCAAAGCGCTTGATATTTATTTATTATTTTTGTATGCTCATGGGCGCACGATTTAGATATCTGTATTGGACATTGTATTTGGGTACGCCTGACTTCTTGGGCGCCCATTAGCTTTGATTCTTTATTGGCACAAAAGAAAAATCAAAAGCTAAAGCGTGCTATTTTGTAATTTGGGCTATTATTTGAGCTTGAAGATGAATAATATATGAAATACATGCTTTGTGGAACTCTCACACAACGCATGGGGGGAGATTGCACCCAATTGGTCTCTTGTTCATGTCGTGCAAGCTTTCTACATTGATTTGTGTGCAAAAAGTAAAGTTCTTTTGTTCTTGGGGACCTTCTGACGCTCACTACGTGTGCATATGGCATCCAATCTGTGCACGAGTGCCATGCCTAAGACACACGCCCATCAAAAAAATATTGATGATAACTTGAATACACGCTATCCTCCAATGCTTCCTACTACCACCGCTGCTTGCTCTACACATCAACTGAAGCATTCACAATTGTTAGAAAAAATAATACAATTAAACCGATAAAAGTGAATACCTAGCAGTCTTCAGCTACATAAATAAATTGGTTAGAAATCAATCCTAACCTTAATTTATCACGAGTGCGCACTCTAAACTCATAAACGTTTATTAATGTAAATATGTATTTTGTGGAATCACCCATGTACACATCAAATTAACAAAACGCCCGAAAAGGATAGGCGTCCCCATCGACTTCTCACACAAAGAATCCACTTTGTGTATGAGCCTTGGTAATAAAATTTTATGGAATCCACCGCAAAACCTCACGGAATCCACCGTGGCATGGAATCCACCGTTGCATACTAGGAGGCATATTCCACGATGGATTCCGTGCCACGGTGGATTCTGTAAAATTTTATTACCGGGGCTCATACACAAAGTGAATTCTTTGTGCGAGAAGTCGATGGGGACGCCTATCCTTTTCGGGCATTTTATTAATTTGATGTGTACATGGGTGATTCCATAGCGGGTGATTCCGCAAAATACATATTTAAATTAATAAACGTTTATGAGTTTAGAGTGCGCACTCGTGATAAATTAAGGTTAGGATTGATTTCTAACCAATTTATTTATGTAGCTAAAGACTGCTAGGTATTCACTTTTGTTGGTTTAATTGTATTATTTTTTCTAACAATTGTGAATGCTTCAATTGATGTGTAGAGCAAGCAGCGGTGGCAGTGGGAAGCATTGGAGGATAGCGTGTATTCAAGTTATCATCAATATTTTTTTTATGGGCACGTGTCTTAGGCATGGTGCCTATATTTTGTCGCGCTTATTTATTAAAGCTCTTGATATTTATTTATTATTTTTGTATGCGCATGGGCGCACGATTTAGATATTTGTATTGGACATTGTATTTGGGTATGCCTGACTTCTTGGGCACCCATTAGCTTTAATTACAAGAAAAATCAAAAGCTAAAGCATGCTATTTTGTAATTTGGTCTATTATTTGATCTTGAAGATGAATAATATATGAAATACATGCTTTGTGGAGCGCTCACACAAGGCATGGGGGGAGATTGCACCCAATTGGTTTCTTGTTCATGTCATGCAAGCTTTCAACATTGATTTGTGTGCAAAAAGTAGAGTTGTTTTGTTCTTGGGGACCTTTTGACGCTCACTACGTGTGCATACGGCATCCGATCTGTGCACCATTTAGTTTTCTGCTTGGGTAGAATGAGCTTCTTCATTCACTTTTTGACTTGGGCTTCCTTGGTCTTTCTCTACTTCCTTTTGGCTGCATGGTTCCTTTTGGCTACATGGTCCGTGTCCATGACATGTCTTGTAACATGTATTTATGATATCCAATCTCATTTGGAAGCAATTATGCCAATTCCTTCAAGACAGGTTTATGCCTGCCAAAACACCTTCTAACTACCTTTTGAAGGAGTTCTTCACAGCTTCCCAATGGTGTTGAAAGGAATTAGTATTGATTGGAGTTCCTACCTCATTGGCAAAGATGGATCAGCATTTTGTCAGAGCCACAAGGGGTAATTTGACCAATGTCACATTTGGTTCCTATCGTTCTATTTTCTTGGTGTATGATGTCCCTGTAATGGAAATTCCTACCTTACCAGAGCAAAACAGAAGCTCAACAGACCCAAACAGAACCAATTAGACACTAATAACATAACATGTTAGAACATTATATCTTCACTTAAACTATCATGAGCTTCTCAAACCTAATCAACCTCATCCAAAACACTCTCAACACTTCCAAAACAACTAATCATCATACAAAATCCATCAAAAATAAACTATTCAGTCCATATAAACAACAAAAATCAACCAAAAAAATCAATCATTTCAACCGTCAACATCCTCTATCATGTTAAAGTCCCTTGGTGGCTAAGGGTCTGGGATTTGAGTATGGCCTATAAGCTTAAATTAATTAAGTGTTCCATCATGCCAAAAATGAAAATAAAAGAGATAGATGATAGTCAAGATTTTAAGAGTGAAATCCAAGCTATTTTACAAGATGCAAGAGCCGTTTTTAAATATTTACAACTAAAAATGAAGAAAGATGAATCATACCAAGTCCATTTCACAAGATGTCCAAGGTGCAATTTAAGTGCAATCCAAAGGAAAAAATGCAAGGATTTCAAAAATAGTATTGTGGGAGAGTGTAGCATTGCGGTAGCATTTAAATGATGTATTTTAGCTAGCAAATTTTGTCCAAACACTTTGGTTTGTGAGGAAAATGTTGGGGGGATATGTGTTTGGTCAAAAAGGGCCAAAAGTCAAGTGGACATGGGACACTTTGAAGGGGGTGTGGAGCCTAAGGCTTCAAACGATGCATCTTTTTAATGAAACTACTTGTGGAGAGGGAGAAAAATAAAAAAGATAACATACAAATTCACACCATGCAACACCCCATGAGATGAACTTGTCCTTCCCAATCTTCACTATTTGGTACATTTGACTACATATTTGGGGCCTACTCATCAAACTCTTCAAGATGATACCATCCCCATGCGATGATGTTAAGAAATAAGAAATTTGAGACTCTAGGTTTTCTCTCTCAGATTTCAGTAGTTCTCTCTCCTCCCTCTCTATGCACATAAAACTAGTTTCCATGAGAAGGGCGATGGGAGATTGAGTGTGAGAGATGAATGATATGCAACATGGGAGTATTGGAGTACATTTCTTAAGTGTTGTAGAGGTCTTTCAAGCATGTTACTAGTTGTGGAAAGTAGTAGGGGCCTCTAGGTGCCCATCTTGTTAAGTATATGTTTCGATCATCTCGGATTTTACGCGTAAGTACTCAAAATTGATACATTATTTGAACATAAAATGATGAGTTGTCTTAGTAAAATTTTTGGGTCTATTCTAGTTTTTCTAAATTTTTATTCAATAATTAGCCAAAATTTAAAGAGAATATTTGACACATAGAAAAAAATATTTAAAAATATCAAGAATTAGGAGGAAGTCATGGAAACATTGCTAAATCTATAAAAACCTCAATGTATATTAGTAAAACACAAAACATCATGAAAAACATCATTCTACTTCATAAAAATAATGTTTCTCTCATGCTATCATTCTCACCTTTTAAATTAAGATTACATACTTAAAACATTCCTCACATGCTGAAATGATCTATTTTTTTATGTATTATCATGCTTAGGATGGATTTATGTTATATGTTTTCCCTAAGGTTGCAAGAGACTGGAGGACTCGATACCTTAGGGAAGTGTCGTATTGCCACATTGTGTAATTTGCATACATATAATACTAAAAGGATTGTTTACTTCACTTGCACAATGTTTTTCCTTAAATTCTAATTGTGTCAAAACCATACACTATATGTATGTAAAGCATTTTCTTTGTGTACACCACTACATAGCACATATATTCATGATGTGACTCAACAAGTGAGGAAATATGAAACTATACAAGGTTTGGGATTGTAGTGGGGGTAAAACTGAATTTGAGTGGAGATAAAGTGCTACATTCTATGATACATAGATGAGGGGTAATAGGTCAAATCCCTAACTAGTTAAGGTTACTCATTCTTAAAGGCCATGGTATTCAGCCTCAAGGAGGTGCCTAAGTGATGTTTATGTGTCATATTAGACGTCATTATATGGGAAAAAATCTTGTATGGAGTTTGGGGCTTAGCAATTCTTGATTGGACTACAATCTAGTATGTTAGACTAATGAGAGAGTTCTCTAGCCCTTCTTCGAATCACTCATGGCTGCAAGGCCTTAAGGGGTTGGCTTTTGAGTTCTAATAGTGTGTTGAGCATGAGAGAGCCGCTTCGCGCCCATTTTAGGTCCTGATATTGACTAGTAATGTTGAACTATTGTAATGCACTAAAATTTCATGCAATTAAATACTCAATAGATCCTTTCCATAGCTTTAATTATGTCTCAATAATGAGTATAAAAGTCACTACTAAGGAGGTGTTGTATGCTAATTCATAGGTGGGAAATGCTAGAAAAGCCCTTCCAAAATAAGCTTAAAAACTTCCTTTGTAGTACATGAAAACTCCAGGACAATAACAAGGACTAGCTTGATGGTTAGTCAATTACATTGAAGCATGCATGGGTGATGATAATATCGGGATAGATGACTTATCAAAAAGTTTTTCTTTCAAGAAAATAGTTGCACCTCATATGTAGCCAATAGAGCTAATGAAGTCTCTATAACCTTGTTTCCATGTATGCCTTGGTAGTCACCTTAGTTGTAGTTGTAAGTTGCATGAGGGACACTACTCAATGTGATACCTATCCACCAGCATGTTCCCGTTCCCCCCTCCTCCCCCTCTTCGCATGCCACCCACGTTTCAAAGCTATAGGAGGGACTATGTCCCTAAAGTGATACATGCCTGCTATTCCTCACCCCCCCAATGCATTAGATTTCAAAAATTATTTGTAGAATCTATTATAGAAAACTTCAAACAACACTTTTGTGATAATGAGATTGTAGGATGTTTTAAAACACTTGCACCATGCTCATTTCCATCTAAAAAGGAAGCTTTTCGATACAAACTCAAATCAATGGTAATTCCTTTCAATACCATGCAGAAAAAGCTATAAATAACTCCTTCGAAAGATAGTTAGAAGGGGTTTTGGTACGCATAAACCTATCCTGAAGGAACTGGCACAATTCCTTCTAAACAGGATTGGAGATCATGGACACACTAATTACTGAAGTAGTGATAACCCTCTTAGGATCCAAGACATCCTGGGTCTACTTTTGTAACAACTTTAGAATATCCTCGTTAGAGAACAATTAGAGAGCAATAGGAAATGGTTCCCCACGATATGGTAAGGAAAGAGCTTTGCCTAGGCTCTTAGGCGTCATATGGATAACTGTACCATGAACAGGACAAGACCTCTTGTTGTAAAAGGCTAAAAAATTTGATCACATATATCAGAATCCTCTAGGATAAGTGGCAATGAAAGTGTCACAAATTCGGATAATCCGGCCTTAACAATACGGTCTGAATCCAACAACAATGAGTAATCATGCAACACCAAGTGAACATACTAGACTAGAGGAGAAGTATGAGGCGCCATTCAGATGATTTACACATACATCACACTCACACACAGACAATCACAAAGAATGCCTGCAAAACAACAAAATAACAGTAGATAAGATATCGACCACACAAAATCATACGAACTTGACCAACTGACTAACCATCCCAAGCAATCCACATCCTAGAAAAATTTCAGCATGACCTCTGCACTTATGCAACCAAAAGCTTCATGCAATGCATACAAACAAAGCACCCAATATCCTCATATCAAGCAAAAAAGAAAAAGAATACACATAGTATCCATGACTCCAATCAAATGACCAACAAAAATACTGGACTAAACCAAACCAAAATTGACTATTGACCAAACCTCAACTAATTAAGAGGACCAATAGGGACTTTGACTGATTGCCATGTCACCCACCCCACATAAAGCTTCATTGAAAAGAGAAATGTGCAATGTGCAAGAAAGGGGGAATTTTAATTATATGTTCCTTTTACAAATTAATTATCAAAGGATAAAATTTTATGAATTGATAAACCTTAATTTAAAAATGACGGTTCTTATTAAGTTTTACGGTGCTTATTAACATTCTCGGACTACGTCCTGACTCAAGGTCTCTAAATGCAAGTTTCTTTTACAAATTAATGTGTGTAGCACTTTTTTTAGTGCGTGCACTTGTGACAATGGGTGTATTTTATTATAAATTAAGAAGGTGCATTTGGCTCATGAGAAGCATGTGCTATGTGAATGATTGGTTTTTTTAATTAATTAAAATGTGTGTTTAGAATGAATGCGTGTGGCAAATGTGATCAATAGGTTTTTTAAAATAATTAATTATGATGTTTGATGCAAAAAAAAAGAAAAAAAAAAGAGGAATGGGGTACTTGGAGGAGAGTGTGTATGAAAATGAATTCTGAATGTGCAATTCAACAACTGGTGTGATGGGAAAATCGCAACCACAACACAATCCAATAAGCAATCCAACTAGCTAAAAAATGGATATCATTTTAAAATATCGAAACACCATGTCTAAAATTTTCTTTCGTCGATGGGTGGCTTGTATTTATTTTTGTATGTTTATGTTGGTTTGGCATGGTTCTATTTGTTTTTTATGTTTTCATTCCTTCCAATCAGCAAAATGTTCGTTGAAAATTAAACATGTGAATGCACTTTAGTTCTTGGCATTTACAATAAAATTTTCAACTATTGTACGAATTTTGAAAAGAAATTTTTAAGAATTTATTGCTTTTAAAACTTAATTTATTTTCGAATAAATATCTTTAAATTGGTGTTGGAAATTTTGGCTCATTTCAATGATCCATAATTTGTATTAGATTTTAAAGTTTTTTTAAAGTTCTTTTATAAATTTTTATTTTTTATTAGTAATGTTCAGTTGATTTAAAATTTTTCAAATTCTCAAGTAAATTTTTATATTTCTAGTTTCTTTTGTAATTTATTTCATTTTATTTAGATTTTTAATAGTTTTTAGACATTTTTAATGTGTTTATGGTTTTTTAGACTTTAAAAATATGCAGGAAGAGGGTACTCGGCCATGAACTGCATTTGGCTACGTGTAAACAACTGCAAGCTCTCCACCGCACGAAAAAACCCGCAGGCGCATCCTTGCACATTAACGATTGCCAGTACGAATGCGTACATGTGAGCATGAAAAACCCACATGCGAACAAGACCTTGTGGAGGCAACATGCGAACAACATAGTGGAAAAGGCGGTCACAGTGCTGGAGGAGGAAAATGAGACAGGGGAAAGGTAAAAATGGGTGGGGGAAGGGTGAAATGTTTTGATTCTTGTTGTGTTTTTTTTATAATTCAAGAGTTTGGGTTGTGTTTTTTGTTTGTTTTTTTTTTTAATGTGTGGGTCGATTTGGGTGTGTTTTCTTATTTTGTTATTATTATTATTATTGGAAAAAAGATTTTTTTTTTGTATTTATGGTTGAAGAAATGGGGTGGGGGGTTACCTTAGGGGGTTATTAGGGAGAAAGAGAGAGAGAGGGGGGGGCGGGGGGGGGTCGCGATGGTTGGGGGCAAAGGAGTTGCATTTTTTTTTGTTTTTGTGTTGTTTTAAAGGAATAAATAAATTTATAGTTTGTTTCTTTTGGGTTTTTTGTTTGTTTGTGTTTTTGTTTTGTTTGAAAAAAGAGGATCCCCCCTATGTCCTATGTTCGAACGCGGGGGGGTGGGGGGGGGGGGGGGGGGGGGGGGTGGGGGGGTGTAAAAGAATTTGCATTGGGAACGACCAGATGTAACAAAAAATCTGAATGCCTGAACGTGACATCATGAAGACCAAACACACACATTGAAGCAAAAACTCGATTGTTGACGTGATCGTGAAGGGAATAAAATGTAAAATTAATTGGAAAATTTAATTCGAAGAGATCAGAGCATCGGATCAAGATGCCATAAAAAGTAAAACCAGGCAAGACGACGGGGGGAATGAGATGGACAATGTGTGTGGCGCGTTTGGCAACAAAAAGGGAGGTTCATGTGGAAAAATATAAAAAACCAACCATAAAAACTTACACAAAATTAATTTCATAAAATCCGTCAGTCGGAACGAAATGTGGAAAGAAGAAAAATCGTCTTGAATGAAGAGACGAACAGGTTCATCATGTTAGAATAAAGTTTTGATAAGAATAAGACCCATTCATATAGAAAAACCAGGAAAAACACATCCAAAAATTTGAACAAAAATTTATTTCCAAAAATTCGTAATTTGGAAGATGGGGAAACAAAAGAAAAAATGTATGAGGGATGACGATCGATAGGGGTGGCAAATCAAAACACAGTTTTGACATAAGAAAGGCATATTCACATGGAAAAAACAATAAAAACAGGCACAAAAACACACAAAAAATTTAATAACATAAAATCGGTGGGTTGGAACATGATGGAGTAAAAAGAAAAAATGTGCAATAGAAAAGGCTATCGAATCAAAGTTGAATTCGCAGGAGATTAGGGTAGGTTCACATGGAAAAAGAGCCAAAACCACACATGAGAATACTCAAAAATATGGAAAATTTAATAACGGAAAAACCGTGCATCTGAATGATGAGCAATAAAAAGGAAAACTACCAAGGGGAAGGTGTAGGTCAAGGTGTTAGATCAAATCATTATCCTGAAGCAAAAACAGTATATTCGCATGGAAACACATCGATTTGATAAAAAATTTCTCAAAAATTAATAACACATGAATCAATGCTCGAAACAAAGGGGTAATAAAAAGGAAAAGTGGCTAGTTCAAAGGGACAAACATGGCTATAGGATTAGATTTGAATTTTGATGAATATAGGATGTGCTCTCATGGAAAAGCGGCAAAACAAAGGATAAAGATAAATGAACAAGGAACGGTCCTAGGGTAGGGTGAAAATGGGATGGGTGGGAGGGGAAGGGACCCATCAAAACCAATTGCAATGCATCCAAGATTACACCATGTGATATGCACAATGCAATTCTGAATGCCATAGTGCTCAAACAGTTTATGATTTATAACTCAACATTATGAAGTGTAGCAAACATTTCTTTCCATGATTTCAGCCTACACGTCATACTGCATTGTTAAGGGTCAACCTCGAGCATCCTACTCGATCCCTTTAAACTTAATTTATAAACATCCTATATGGTATGCACAAGCAAATAGATCAGAATTTCAAATATTATTAGCAACTAATCAACATCAAAACCCTCGAGTAAGTTACTCATGAATATATGTGTGCATCACATGGGTTTAAAATAAGGTATTTTCAAAAGACCATTTTTATACATTTTTTACATACAGAAGGGTGTAATATAAAGGGGTTATTTACAGATTGAATAGAAAAGGGTTATCTTTTACTTAGGAAAAATTCACAGATAAGGATATTTATAAATAGTCCTTGAACACATGTGATGTAGAGGATATACATGTAGTAACTTCCCCGAGTCAAAACCTCTCTTTCCCCCTACCATTTAGGTTATACATCGTTGATAGGTGTAAATAGCGGTTTTTTCATGTGTTTTTCTTGTAAAAGTGGTAAAAACGGACTTTAACATGAAGACAAGGCTAAATTGAGGCTTATCCCTCATGCTCCAGCCATGCTATACATCCATGAACATAGAGCATAATTTTTCTTAATTTTCTAGCGCAAAAAACTAAATTTTCTTATTTTTTCACTATTTTTCTTCATTTATTTAGATAAAAATTTTGATATTTCTGATTTATGAGTTGGGACTGATCACAATCACTAAGCATTGATTTAATATTCATTTCTACTCCATAAGAACCCCAAAATCACAACAAAACATAAAAAAATTATTGTTTCTATGAAAACCGCATAATTACGAGTTTTGCGTGTTTTGATATAAATTATTAGACGAATAAATTTTTTGATTTTCTTTAAGATTCCTAATCAATTTTAGCATTATCAATCAAAGGCATTCATTTACAAACAATTTCATCAAACATCTATAATGAAATGAATGAAATGATTGCTTACAACATAGAAACCCCACTTTTTTTTGAGGCACATATTTAATGGTTGGGAGGCCATTGACTCTCATTTTTGGCTGTTGACGCTCTCTCACAGCCCGATCTATGATCTCTTTCACTCCGGTTCCATTATTCCATTAGCATCTTGCATTGAACTTCTTCCCCTTCTTCCATAGAATCATGCGTGTGAATAGCCATCAAGAGGAGAGAGGAGAGAGAAAGAATAATTTTGTAGCTTGTCCATCAGGTAGCCATATTTTGATTGGCAAGCAACAAAGTAGAGCAAGAAAATTAGAGAATTGATGGCCATGATCAAATTGATAGGTTCCTTTGAGGCCTCCAACCCCCCTCCACTCAAAATGTCGCCATGGAGGCGGCCATTTGTTGCTCACCATTTGAAAAACATCCCCCCTCGCATTTTTGGGGCCTACGGGCCCCGTAAAGGCCCATACCCATTTGTTATCCAATTTGTTGTTCACTTTTGACCTTTACATTACCCGACTTGTCGCATCTCTTGCGCCTGACTGATTTCAAATCTGAAAAATCCAGCATATTCAACTTGACATCCCAACCAACTAGAAAGCTATCTCTCTTCAATCTGACTGTCAAAAAAATTACTAAAAATCTGCAACTACCGCAATTGCCGAAGTTTTGCATTTCTATCTTCCTCGATCTCTAAAAATTGTCGAATCTTCATGTTCTACTTCCATCAGCTTTAAATTTCTGCATAAAATTTGCATTCATATGCTCCTTTTTGGCACTTTACAGGTCTTTAAATGCTATTCTCATTGGCAACCATGAGACAAGGTGACTCAACCCGTCAAATCCCATGAACTGATCTGCATAAACAACAACCATAGAAAGCATCAAGATGCCACAAAAAATATACGCAACAAAAAGCACAAGAATAGCTCTCACCCTATCCCCTAACAGAATCAAGGCATGAGAATCCACAAGGGATAGGCCCAGCATAATCTGATAGAAATCCAGAGTGAGTGGCTAACCAATTGCTCTAATACAGATTGGCTAAAAAGCCTATCAAAGAGGTCATCCTAGTGGTGGTTTGAACTACCTACCTAACTTAGGACAATTGGACCAGGACCTCCTACTAGGTGAGGACTCCTATAGCCTGGTCATCATATTTTTCTTGTAACACATTTTCCTTTCAAGCTTTTCATACTGGAGCATGTAAAAAGGAGGGAGATGAGTGTAGAGTGATCCAAGGAGAACAGGGCATCAGCCTCAAGTTTTGAATCGGTACCCAATAACCTACCAAGCTCTTGCGAGGCGATACTTAATCCTTTTCTTTCACTCACTTTTATTTTCGCTCCAACCTTCCTTATATTTCTTTTTTGCTAGCTACTACCCCTAGGAAGACAAGGCATTGGCCCTGGGTCTTTGACTCGTCCACAGGAATCTACCAAGTCTCTGCAAGGCGATAATCAACTACTTCTAGGAAATTTTTTCCTTTTTCTTTTCTAATTGAGGGGTTAAAACCCCTTTTTACACACCTCTGTAATTTTTTATCTTTAGATATTTTCAAAACTTTCTCTTCTTTGCTATTTTGGTAGGCTTCTCTAACTACCTCTCTCACACTAGCAGGGACTCCTAGGACACCTACCTAGCAAGCAAGAAGGACAGGGTCACAAGGACTTCCCTCTATCACAGGTGTTTAATGCTTGACAATGTCCTAACATGAGGTAGAGGACTACTCAAATCTCCCCTAGATATACATAACCAAACCCTAAGACTTCACGCCTTGATTGTCGGTTCCCACAAACGAAAAGAAAATATCCCCCACATATACATATAATACTATTAGCTTAAGAGAAAAACTCGGAAAGGCGATGATACCACCTAGAATGGCCACAAGAAGCTCCTACACAACAAAGGCTCCCTCCAGGCACTTCATCCAACCTGTGTGATGTAATCACTAAAAAAGAAAACCATTAAATGTACCTGCACCAAATAGACATATGGCCCTCGTGGACAAGGGCCTAAAGAGATATAACATTTCACAACCAACAGAATTGGTCCTCTTGGTCTTATGGAATAAAACATTAGAACCGGGCCATGACCCTCTTGGCCTTATGAAATAAAACATTTTACTACCATTGAGTACAACATATTGTTGAAACAATCCCTTGGTCCTAACATTACTCTGCTAAAGCACAAAGACGACCAAGGATAAGGCCTCTTAGGCCCTACACTAAGTGCATCAAGTTATTAGCTAACTCCCCTACATAAATAGCAAGGGGTGTGTGATGAATATGATGATACACAATCCTATGCATCCATGACATAGTAGGAAGGTACTCACTTGCTACCTAACTCATAACCCAAACTAACCATTGGTGACCGAAATATGACGTGTTAGCAAGAAGAAGACCCTAAAGCAGTCCAGGGCTAATGTTAGGAGGTAATTGTAAGGGCTCCCTTGGACCACAATTAAAAAAGGCAACTTCTACAAAAGCATTATTAGCCAAGGAATTCGCAAAGCGATTCCATTATTGAGGAACTAACTGACAAGTCACCATCTCAAAGATATGCAAAATATCCAAGGCTGCATGATGGTACATCCGTAATATGGGATCCTGCACACTGTAAGTCCAATTTAGTTGATTGATTACTAACTGTGAGTCACCTTTAACCAATAATCAGAAGATACTACCACATCGACTGGCTACATTCAGCCCCATGATCAAGGCCTTGTATTGTGCCATATTATTAGTAAAAGAGGGACCTAATAGACTCCCATCTTCATGACAACCCTATGTTGGGGATCTTTAATGACCGCACCAACGCTCACATGTTTAGCGGGCCCTCTGGAAGCTCCGTCAAAATATAGAGTATAAATCTAGGCTTCATTAATAGGTCACATCATAATAATCAGCTCACTCATACTTATGATAATCAAAATCAAGCCAAGAGAGAGAATATATAACAATCACAATCCCTCCTTCCTCGTTGAACTCGATAGGAATGCTAGTTAGAAGTCATTGACAATGGTGGCAGTAGACCTTAATCTCCCACGTAAAGGATCTATCTTGCCACTCAATAACTTGATACCCTTTGCTCCACGAGGATCACTCGACCTTGGTGGTAACGTTTCTCAAGATATGGATGCTTCAAATAGGGAATGATGCATCCCATCCGCTCGTCTTGGTACCTACTACACATTAAAGCTGAATCCTAAAGGATGTACATAGGCACCAAGCCTAATGTTAGCCCTTACACATAGTAAGGCTTCAACTTATTAAAGTTAACTTTAGTCTTAAACTCTACCCCCTGCAAATCTCCTAGAAGGGCCAAAGAGACATTCTTTCCTAAGTACAATCTTGTATAGTCCACCCATTTGGGTCCTAATTTTCCTAGACAGAGCTCCCAACAAGCATCATAATATAGCACTAACTGACCTTTTGTAAATTTGTACTTCCTAGCTCGAAGATCATGAAGGGCTTTCATTCTCCTCTTTCCTACTTCTTGATGTAGTAAAGCTTGCAACTAAATCTCATCAAGATGTGCTAGAGACGTATACCATTCCTATAACACTTCTTCCTCTCTTAATGAATGATTTAGGGCAAAATGCATAGTGGGGAGCTCTATTTATAATGGAAAAATGCACTCCTCCCCATACACTAGCTTGAATGGGGTGTGACCTATGGCTCTCTTGAATGTCATGTTGTAAGCCCACACTGCCACATATATAATTTCTTATCCCAATTGTGCTTGCATTCCAATACTATCTTGGATAAGATTCCTACCAGTTGTTTATTTGTACTCTCAATTTGGTGGTTCCCTTGAGGATTATACAGGGTAGTTTTGTTGTACTTAATCTTCAAAGATTTAGTCAAGGTCACTATAACCTTGTTTAAGAAGTGTGTCCCTCAATCAGACACAATCTCTTTCAGTGGACCAAAGCGACAAACAATTTGCTCCATAATGAAATTGGCCATTTACTTAGCATTGTCCTTCACAGTTGCTCGAGCTTCAAACCACTTTGTAAAGATTTCTTGTAGTTGAGGAAGGGTATACTAGTCCCACAAAATCAATTTTCCATTTTTCAAAGGGTAACATAGCCAAAATGGGATTTAGAGGTCGCCTACGATTTTTTCTTGCATCATGTCTTTGACAGACATCACAACGCTTTAACATAACTAAAAGCATCTTGGAAAATCGATAGCCACCAATATCTAGTATGGAGAGGTTTTTAGGCTATAAGCCAGCCAACAAAATGCCCCCCACATGTTAAATCATGGCACTTGTTAAGAATAAATGATACCTCATCAGGTACTACACAACAATGATAGATATCATCTAATCCTCTTTGACACAAGAAACCCACTATAATCGAGAAGCATAGCGATTGTTGCTTGATCTTTCTCTTTTCAAACTTTGATAAATCATCACCAAATCCTTTTGTAGATAAATAATGTGTTATACCCGCATACCAAGAAGGGATGGAAGCTGTATCGATTTTAAATAAACCTTCAATATCACTTCCCTCAGCCAGAATTTCCTTTGGCTCCCCGAAATCCACAAGACATTCTACAATGCCTTAAAACTTCCGTGGCTTGCTCCTAATCTCATAATCAAACTCTTGCAAAGTGATTAGCCACTTTGCTAAATGGTCAGGTGGTTGTAACGTATTTGACAACAATTTGAATCCTTCCTCCTTTGTAAAGAATACTACCTTCTGCGTCGCAAAGACCATTCCAAGGCACAATTTCTCCATGTATGTATAGTTAACTTCAAATATCCCCAATTTTCTACTAGCAAAGGAAATTGGATTTCTCCTCCCAAATTTGAGCTAAACAACAACTGATACTATGCATTGTGGATGCTAAAAATATATAGAAAACTTCACCTCTTTTGGGTACTTTTAGGATTGGTGCTTTTGCTAATTCCTACTTTACATCCTCAAAGGATACTTGATAGGCTTCATTCCACTCAAATAGACAGTTAAAAGATAGGAGGTTTGTCAATGGCAACACTCTTTCCGCCAATGCATTGATAAATCTTCAATAATATCCCACTGATGACAAAAAGTTGTGCACCTATTTTGGAGTACACGATAGGCTCATAGAGACTATAACCTTTATCTTTTCAGGTTCAGTTGCAATACCAGCTAAACTACCCACATGGCCGAGTAACAACCCATAGGGCACTCCAAATATGCACTTTCTAGGGTTAAGAGCAATACAGAGCTATCTACAATGCTCAAAACATTTTCTCAAAATAATCAATTGTCGCTCCCTTGTGGTGGCTACCCCCAGATCATCAATAAAGACTTTTAACTTCTTTGGATATAACCAAAGGTCTTATCAGCTATTCGTTGCCAAGACCTAGGTGCATTGCATAGACCAAAGGCCATCACATGATATGCAAAGGTACCAAAGACAATGATAAATGTCGTTTTCAATTTGTCTTCCTTCACAAAAGCCATTAGGTTATATCCAACAAAGTAATCATAAGCAAATAGATTTTCCTACCCACTAACTAATCCAAAATCTGATCAATGAATGGCAATGGGTAGTAATCCTTAATGGTTTGCTTATTAAGCTCTTTGAAATATATGCATAGCCAAATCAAATTGTTCTTCTTCTTATTGATAACAATTGGTGAACATCATTCCATGTGTTGACCGAAAATATCAGGCCAACCTTTTGTAGCTTTGTCGATTCTTCAAATAGTCCATCCCTTAATTTGAAAGGCATACGCCTTACTTTCTATCTCACAGGGTGGCTTCCTTGCTTCAAAGGAATCGTATGAATAGCCAAACTAGGAGGAATGACTCTCTGAGCTCATCATAACTCCAAGTAAAACTATCGCAAAATTCTTGATTCAAGGACACATAGTCCTTTCTTTCTTCTAAACTGAGCATGGACCCTAATTTAATTGGCTGTGATTCATTTATCATACCAAGGTCAAGCTCAATTACATCTGCATCCCTTATCCTCTCCTGAGCCTCCATTGGCTCATTCAAAGTCACTTTGTATATATCCTCTGTAGTAGTGGACCCCTCATTGGATTCGTCACTTGATGATATCTCACTAGCAGATGGAGCACCTAGTGTATCAAACTCTCATGAAGATAATGAAACTCTCTCACTCCAAGCAGATTCTAGATAGGCATCTACTACTACATGTCTAGCACCTCAACCAAAGATCAATCGCCCAACAAGTATATCAATCTAACAATATACTTGTAAGACCCATGGCCTACCTAGCAATACTTGATAGCTAGGTCGCCCTGCAAACCTAATGATCATAAAGTCCAAAATGCATTCTACATTGGCAATGGTCACATGGACTTCAATAATGCAACCTTCGAGTTGTTTTAAACTATCGTTAGCCATTCGGAGGATCATTTCTTTTTTTAATTCTAATCCCAGTCTCTCCATCAATTTTGAACTCATAATGTTGATAGAGGATCCTATTTCCACAATAGCATGGTCCACTAATATTCCATCAACATTGCTGCTCTACCCTCAGACAATGCTTTTTAGCATGCTTAAACCAATCATCTTGTACTTATGTTATTCCCAAGGGCTCAATGATATAGCGAGTGCATAGAATCTTCTTAAATTCCTTATGCACTCCTGGAGTGCTTGAGGTTTCCATTGATAGGTTTTGCCTTGGCTTTTTCGACTTATTTACCCTTTTGACATCTCGTAATAACCCGTAGATTAGAAGCTTCAATGCCATTGATGCAAACCACTTATATAAGAATAACTCTGGTGCCACTAGGTAGCTCCTCTGCCATAGCATTCCCTCTTTGTAATATTTGTTTTGGTCCTTCATTTTGCTGGAGATTATTCCCTTGCACTCGATGATTAACTAGACATGGCTATTTACTTCCTTGCTGGAGAGAGCCAATCTTACTCCAGCATGTACTAGCTAAATGGCCGAACGTCTTACATATGTCACATTTAACATTTGGACAATTCCTAGGGAAATGTTAGCCACAACACCACTAATAGTTGAATCTTGAGGGGGCACCATCTTCAGGGCATTGATTCCCTATCAAATTTTGCTGCTTCTTAAGGAAATTGACATCAACACCTATTTGTCTATATTGTTTGCTAATCATATCAATATAGTGCTTCATCATATTCTTAACTTTGCCAAGGACATTCGAGGCACTTGACTCATCGCTGCAATTGTCTACCTATCGTTCTATTGGCCTAACCACTTGATTATGGCTTAGCTGTTGATTCCATGGAACAACAGTAGGATTTATCATTGGGCTTCCAAGAGTCGGTGGAGCCATATGACTAATCATAAGCATGGTCACACTAGGAGGAGCTAGCAACATGGGCACATATGAAATTATGCTTCCTCTCCCATTATTAGGAGGACTCATGGGCATCCCTTGACCTCCATTTGTCAGCACTTAAGTATTTCCAAACCCTAAACTCGGATTCTAGTTTGCTCTAGAGGCATAAGCCGCTTGTTATCGTGATTCTACCTCTTCTGCTCGTGTAATAGCCATTTCAATGTCGACAAGAACAACACTACTCAACTGCACTTGAATGTTAAAGTCTAGCCCATTCAAAAAGTATTACAACTAAGCAACAACTGGAATAGGAATATAGGTTTGCAACTTACGGAATGCATCCTTCAGTTTCTTAGCATACCCACGGACATTCTCGTGAGGTTCTTGACGTGTAACATTGAGGACACGTAGCCAATAATGACCTCCCCTTTCAAGGGCAAACTCTCTTCAAAAGGCCACAAAGAATAAGTCAATCGTAGTTATGGTTCCAACCTCTAAGATGTGATACGACACTGCAACTCGTCCTTTCAAAGTCATTCTAGCCTTTTTCAATTCTGCATTGCAATCTCTATGTCTTTATGCCTTCTTTCTAACTAGTAGATTATGAGAGCTAAAAACTTTCTCCCTACTCATTCCTTCTTCCCATGGTAAAACACTCCATGTAGTAGCCACTCTCTCTATAAACATAATTAGATTTTTTCCATCATCAAGTGTCCTTCATCTTGAATTCAATAGTTAAACATTAACTTTTGGAATTCATTGATGTAAAGTTTCGCATCTTTCTCTGCTAACCCATTAAAAATGGGCAAAGGAAACCCTAAGGTTGGCAAGTCTAGCGTCCCTGTTTGGATTGGAATGGGTTGCGCTGCCATGGTAACAACCAGACTCATGTTTGAACAATCGGAACTATCACTCCACTCGAAGTGGATGAACTGATCGAAAGGGGGGAAGTACTAGAGCTTCCCCCCCCCCAATGGACTATGCATCGAGCTAGGGTTACTAAGACCCCGCCGTTGTAAGGATATTGGACCACTCCTTTGTAGAGAATATCTTCTATTTATTTTAGCCCGCTGTCTAGCCCATTCTCTTTCTTACTTTTGAAGCTCGACTCGATGGTCTTATGAGTCTATCTCACAAATTTTTGGCATACACTAATGGATTGGTCCCAATTGATCAAGATTCGAAAACCGCCACTTGTTAGCAGCTCCCGACAAATGCACCACCTATCAAGACCTAAAATGGGCTGGACACTGGCTTTAAGCACTAACCAGCCTCTCTATACTCAAAGAACACACCCTCTCAGCCTCGTGGCGCGAGGAGCGTCGAAGGGATACATTGCCCTAACCTTTAATATCATAAATTTTGTGTTTGTTGTGGATTGTAATCCAACAATTAAACCTTCCCCTCACTCTTCAAAGGGAGTTCCCACACATATATCAGTATCAAACACCTCGTAAGCACAATTAGAAGGAGGCACCTCTCGGCTGAATGCCGTGGTCCCACTACGACTCTCTTACACCTCAGGGATTGGCCCCTTGATGCGCCGCTAATAGAAATAACATAGCCGTTACAAACTCCACTCTTATTTTAAAATATTACAAGAGATAATATATTTTCTCACTTAAGAATTTCCCAAAGAACCCGAATGCCTGAACCTACAACTAAGGTACCTCACAACTCAGCGTGTGTCATATGAATAAGAAACCAATTGCATTGCATCCAGAAATTACACCAAATGATATGCACAATGCAATTGTGAATGCCATAGTGCTCAAACATTTTATGATTTATAAATCAGCATTGTGAAGTGCAACAAACATTTCTTTCCATGATTTCAGCCTACTCATCATGCTGCATTGCTAAGGGTCAGCACGAGCATTCTCGTGCTGCTTGACCCCTTTGAACTTAATTTATAAACATCCTATATGTTATGCACAAGAAAATAGATCAGAATTTCAAATTCTATCAGCAACAAATTAACATCAAAACCCCTCTTCCCCCTACTGTTTAGGTTATGCATTGTTGATAGATGTAAAGAGCAGTTTTTTCAAGTGTTTTTCTTGTAAAAGTAGTAAAAACAGACTTTAATATGAAGATAAGGCTGAATTGAGGCTTATCCCTCATGCGCCAACTGTGCCATACATCCAAGAACATAAATCCTATTTTTTTAATTTTCTAATGCAAAATACTAATTTTTCTCATTTTTTCACTATTTTTCTTCATTTATTTAGATACAAATATTGATATTTTTTATTTATGAGTTGGGACTAATCACAATCACTAAGCATTGATTTTTTATTCATTTCTACTCCATATGAACCCCAAAATCACAACAAAACCCCCAAAATTTATCATTTCTATGAAAACTGCATAATTGTGGGTTTTGTGTGTTTTGATATAAATTATTAGACAACTAAATTTTTTGGCTTTCTTCAATATTTCTAATAAATTTCAGCATTATCAATTAAATTCATCCATTTACAAACAATTTCATCAAACATCTATCATGAAATGATTGCTTACACACATAGAAACCCGATATTGGAGGTACATATTTAATGGTTGGGAGGCCATTGACGCTCAGTTTTGGCCGCTGACGCTCTCTCATAGCCCAATCTACGATCTCCTTTACTCCGGCTCTATTATTCCATTAGCATCTTGCATCCAACTCCTTTCTCTTCTTCCATAGAATCACGCGTGTGAATAGCCATCAAGAGGAGAGAGGAGAGAGAAAGATTGATTTTGCAGCTTCTCCACTGGGTAGCCATTTTCTTATCAGCAAGCAGTGAATTAGAGTGAAAAAATCAGAGAATTGATAGCCATGATTAGATTGTTAGGTTTCTTTTAGGCCTCCAACCCCCGTCCACTCAAAACGTCGCCATACAGGCGACCATTTGCTACTCACCATTTGAAAAATGCCCTCCTCCCCCCCAAAATTTTTTGTGAAGAACACTCTATCTACTAGCTTCCAGTGGGTTGCGAATTGAACAAAAAGGATGTTGTTAGTGCACCAAGCATACCACGTATCTTGCTATTGAGCAGCTACTAACATATTCCAACTCTTTTCCTTCTTGTTCTTGTGAATTTCAACTGACCATGACTCCTGAAGCTTCTTCACAGCTTTCCACTTGATGATATCTAGAAACTCTTTAATGAAGGCTAAATCTCCCATGGATGGTCATTCTCTCTATGTCTACTCTTCAATTTACTTCCAAACAAATTTCCACCAAGATGCACGTCTTTGGTGCTTCAACACGGAGAGGAAATAGTCCACTATATAGAGCCTGCATCAAGATGGAAGTATGTTTCCACCATTATGGAATAGATTTCTTGTAGAAAGTAGTTTTGACAATGAGAATTTCCAATTCTTCAATTGTAGAAGGAAATTTGCAAGCATCAAATGAATTCTTCTCCTCTCAACAATGCCATTTCCTTCATTTTCAACCCCTTCTAATGCTTGTTGATGGTAGTTTTTCCCAGCGGGCTATGCACCAAAAACATGGAGTCCCAAGATGAACACCAAGAAAATGCAGAATCTAGTGCAAGAAAATCTATATTGTATCATCAACAAGCATTCATATCATATCTTATGTGACCACAACAAGGAAAATAACACAATCTTCTCAAATCTTCACGGAGCTTCATAAAAACAATTCTTCCACAGCTTTAACTTGAACAAAATCGATTGTGCTCTTCATATTCTTCATAGATTTCATCAATAGACCAAAAAAGCATAAGAGAATATACCACTTTGAATGGAAATAATCACATAGCATTCTTCTTCAAATGTTCCATAGCTTTCTCTCACAATCTCACTCATAAATACATTGTTTTGCATAGATTTGGCTATCTCTCACACACACACACTCTCTCTCACACATGCTCTCTCTCAATAGTACATTGGGATAATGAATAATAATAATTCATAACCCCTCTTTGGTCGTGGATACCCCTCCCAAGAGTTATGTCTGATATGAAAGGTCACCAGAGCCACTATAGTGTCCCTTCATAGCTCAATAGTGTCATTGTCACTTCAGACTTTCAATTGCATCTTCAACTACTTTTTCCACTTCTTTGAGCAATTTTGAACTTGTATTCATCTCTTTACAAGGTTAGAAAAATTTCCAAAGCTACATATCCATCCCACATAACACTTATAGAGGCATACAAAATAGAATAGATCAGAGACAGAGGCTCTACAGAAGCTCCGTAGAGGATCTACAGAACCATACAATAGAAGGTCATCAAAAAGCCTTTACCTTGACTAAAACCATAAAAAATCATTCAATAAGCTCCAAACACTCTCAAACTCCATCAATTATAATTCCATCCTCTCATACAGAAGGAAAAAAGAGCAAAATAGAAGCTCAATAAAACCAATCAGAAACATGCCTTGATACACTTATTAACAAGGGAGCCGACTTTAATATCCTTACATATGATCATTATACTCTCATTGGTCAGCCCCCCCAATTGTAGCCTACTAATGCTAAATTCAACCCATTTGGGGGATAGTCCTACTCACTTGCTGGGAAAGTGCAAAATAGCAATCTCTATCAAAACTGAAAGCCTACCTATGATCATTTATGTGTTGCCTAACACTAATGCCATCGATAAGGAATCACTACTAGGATGCGCATTCAAGAAACAAGCACACTACAATGTCGACTATGAATCACAATGCATTCACCTCACCATTGGAAATGTTCAGATAGTGAATAGCTTTCAATAAGGGTAGCACGGCTCCATGGCAAAAGGAACATCCGCTAAGGGAACTACAAGAAACTAGGATATAGAAAGATGGGGTGTCAACTAAAAGGCTACTAGAGGTGGAAAACCAACTCCTTGGGACCCTTCATGGTAGGAACAACTGAAAAATGAGCTGAACTGTCACAAATAAGACAAGAAGAAGATGTTGGCAACCTAGAGAGAACAAGAGAAAGTGGTGACAATGTTATCACAAGAGCTGGAGGAGAAGGCCAAGGCCTGGGAAGAGATGAATCTTGGAAGGATGAGAGACTTAGCCAAATGCCTTGCCCTAGCAAAGAGAGGGAGAATCATGGTGGAAGCAAGGGTTGAAGTAGTGGAGGAAGGGCTAGAAGTCTAGCAACATGCCTTCCTGAACACAATGCTTCATGTAACTCAAGCTAGAGATGAGGACTCCAAACCATGGTTAGATCTAGGTCATTTTGATATTTAATGTGTATTGTACATAGTTGACTTTTGAGACTGTGTGTTGATGGAATGGAATGAACTGAAGGGAGCATGTCTGCTACCCTGTTGCCTATGCCTTTTTCTCCATCTCTCTCTTTGAACTGTAATATGGTATCAAAGCTGCATTCCATGGCTAACTTGAAAATGGACTCTTGACTCGGCTGGCTCTGGAGATCGTCACTCAGAAACATTACCCAACATTCGAGAATCACCTTGCCTTGTACGTCCCAATATCTGAGTTGTTCTTCTTCCTTGATTGGCATCACCAAATTGACAACTGATGTGTAAGCTAGATGGCACAGTCCTTGCACTTTGCATGAATATGGGTCGCCATCAAGTTGGGCATGATTTGCTGCTAGGATGAGATCAAACAAGGTAGCCTAGTCGATCTTGACAAACTCGGCATCCCATGCCTCCACCTCCTCCTCCTCAGAGAGGCATGGCTTGTTGTCATTGCTGCTTTTGGAAACCTTGAGGGCATGGTAGCGACAATACTCAATGACCGTGGATAGGATCTTACTAGAGACATTGAGGAGGGGGATGACGCTCTTGGTGCCTCAGGTTGACTGCATGGATTAGAGCAGTTCACCTGTCTGTGAACATTTTGTGCATCCTTCACTGTATTGGTCTTTGGCACTCAGCAATAGTCAACTATCAGATTGCTACTACAAACAAAGCTGTGAGAGCTATATTTTCTTCTAGCAGACAATTCCTGATTGGTTGACTCGTGGCTTCACTTCTTAGCAGAAACAATTAGTTGTTCCAAAATCCGGTTTTCATATTTGAAGAATCATGGCATATTGGAGCTTCATCTTTTGGAAGCTCATGGGTTGTTGGATTCAGATACATTTGGAAAGTCTAATCCCTATGTAGTTATCTATTGCCACAAGGAAATCCAGAAAAGCCGAGTGATTAAGTCTACTACCGATCTTGTTTGGGATGAGCAGTTCACCTGCAATATAGATAATGAAGTGACTGAGGTTCTGATCAAGTTTTTTGATAAAGACAATGCTCGAGCTGATGATCCACTAGGAACTGTTGTGGTTCCATTACATAAAAGTCTTCTCTGAAGGTGGTATTCCTCCCACAAAGTTCAAGGTGCTTGGACAGAAAGGGAAGCCACAGGGTGAGATCGGTGTTGCCCTTAAATTCTCATCACAGGGTTAGGAAGGCATATGTTGGTCTGTCTACTGTGCTAGACAGACTGGTTCTTCTTGGTGCTTGTGGTGTACAAAGTGCAGAGCACTTGGGTTTTGTTTTGTGTACACATTGAGCTAAAATAAAGCAGACATTTGGGAAAGAAAATTTTGTACCAAGGAGCTGTTCATGTGAACCTAAAATGCAATAGTGGTTATTGCTGCAGTTTTACAGTAAAAACTTATTGCACTACATGTCACTGAAGTATATTGCATGTTGGCATTTTGGGAAATTGACTGGTTTTGTAAAGGTGGAATGTCTTGAGCATTAAATACTCAATTTTTTGAAATGATTTACTACAGTTTTTGCAGTGGGCCTGACTCTTAACAGTTTATGGTAAGACTATGTGGCATTGTTGCCTAAAGAGCTAGACAAGAATTGGTGCTTTGCCACATGTTTGGAAGTGTATGATATCAGTGTGAACTAAAATTTACTGGTTTTTTGCAAAGCTAAAGACCTTGAAAATGGCAAACACAAGAGAGAAGGATACTATCACTTAGATAGTTGGTGAAAAGTTGGACTACAACAATTTCATTCTATGGAAATTTAGAATGTCTAATTTTTTTAATTGGAAGAGGCTATTGGGACCTAGTCACAGGTCTTGAAGATGAGCCTAAGCTATCGAAGGATAGACCTCCAACACAGGATTAGTTAAAGGCACACACGACTTGGTTGGAAAAAGCCAGCAAGGTCTTGCATTGGCTGTCATAATGTGTATCAAACACAAAGGCTATGCAAATTGCAAACTTTACTTCCCCAAAAGTTGCTTGGGACTTATTGATGAAGAATTATGGGCATGTCTTTCATGCGAGAAAGACACAATTGAAGCAAAAATTTAGCCAAATATCCAGGAATGGAAGGTATATTGAAGACTATGTCAGTGAGATCAGATCCATTGCAGAACAACTAGGCTCAATTGGAGCTGAAGTTGAGGATGATGATTTGGTGGCTACTACCCTCCATGGACTTGGACAAGAATATAAGCAGTTTGATACTTCCATTTCAGTGTGTCAGAGGAGCAGCTTGACTTTGATGAACTTGTGGCACTTCTATTGCATGAAGAAGTCAAACTTGGACTCAATACAAGTTCCAGTGGGTCTAAAAATAGCAGCGACAATGTCTTCTAATCCAATCAAAGGGGTAGAGGTGGAAGAGTAAGATCAAACTTTAGAGAAAGAGGTGCTAGAAATGCATATGCAGCCCATGGACAACAAGCTATTGGATGGCAAACTAGGCAGCCTCAAGTAAATAGAGGTGCCTCAAATGCTTGTGGAAGAGGAGGTTATTCAGTTAGAAGAAGAGGCACTTGGTAGCAGCCTCAAATGAGTCATGGACAGCAATCAAATGCAAATAAGGATTGTCACTATTGTGGCAAATATTGGCATGTAGCTAAGGATTTCTATAAGAAGAAGAATGATTAGAAAGCAAGAGGGAAGCAACATGGTAATTATGCTTCTTCTAGTGGTATGCAGGAGGATGACAGGTTGTTTTCAATGCAACATGTAAAGAAAGGGTTGCATGTACAAGGCAAAGCAGATGATGTATGGTATAAAGACTTAGGGCCATCTAACCACATGACTCCTCATGGAGTGTGGTTTGACACATTGGTAGAAGGTGCTCATGGATATGTTTGCACAAGGGATGATACGCAGCATGACATTATGCATACATGTATTGTTCCCTTGATGATGCATGGTGATAGGAAGAAGAGTCTCTATGATGTGTTACATGTATCCTCCATAACTAAAAACTTGCTTTCTGTGGGACAAATGGCTGAACAGAATCCACAAGTTAGATTCAATAGAGATGGATGCTACATTGAAGAGTATGGTCAAGGATGCAAACTCATGCTAAAGGCAAAAAAAATGGTAGGATGTTTACATTGGATACAAAAATTCCAGCATTGAATGTTGCTACGTACTCACATGACAATGCTATGTACTCACATGACAATGCTACAATAAGGGACATTGAGATATGGCATAAAAGGATCGGTCATGTAAATGCTCAAAAGCTTAAGAATATGCAGCATAAGCAAGTTGTAATTGGACTCCATAAGTTCAAGCATGCAGAATTGGGACATGTATGTCAGTCATGTCAATTTGTGAAGCAATCAAGGCTTCCATTTATGAGGCATGTAAGCACTACTACTAGACCATTACTTGTACATTTTGATGTATGGGGACCCTCACAGAATGCATCTCTTGGGGGATCATGTTACTATGTGTCATTCATAGATGACTATAATAGGTACACATGGTTGTATGTGCTGAAGCACAAGAGCGATGTCATGGATGCTTTTCAAGATTTTAAGAGACATGTGGAGAAAGAATTGGCTTGTTACATCTCATACTTGAGATCTAATAGTGGAGGAGAATATGTTTCTAAAAACTTTGATCACTTTTTGGCAGCTCATGGGATTAAAATGCAATTGACATGAAGGTAGACACCACAACAAAATGGTGTGGCAGAAAGGAAAACACGGTGATCATGGAATCGGCAAGAGCCTTGTTGAATGAGAAGAGCCTACCAAATGCATATTGGGCAGAGGCTGTAATGACTGTAGTGTATGCCATGAATCGTACACCAACAATAGGTATACATGAGGTAACTCCTCATGAGACGCTTTATGGGATAAAGCTAGACATTAGCCATCTTAAGGTTTTTGGATGCTTGGCATATGTACATGTTCTAGATGAAAAGAGGAAGAAGCTTCATCCAAAGGCAGAAAAGGCCATCTATTCATGAGACATTTGTCTCAAGAGATGTGGTATTTGATGAGCTGAAATCATGGCATGAGAAGAAGATCACTTTGATGAATGATGATGATGGTTTTCAAGAGCCTTATATACATGCATGTGCAAATGAAAGTACAAAATTTTTTGGGCCTTCTAAAGATGCTACTTCATCAGCTAGTCCTTAGACAGGTAGATTTAGGACTTTAGCATCTTTGTCCACTGGCACGAGAATGTCAGTGAGGGGGAGAAATGTGGATAAAGGCAAAGGAAAACTTGATGATGTTACATGGCTACTCACTTGTGGTTATGATTTACCTGGCACTGACAGCTTGGATAGTGATTTTGGTATTCCATCAGTTGTGACTCCTAGTGTGAGACATAGATATGTACCACCTCATGAGAGAGGAGAGACTCATACTGCACCTCAATTGAGGAGATCAGAAAGAGTCAAGAAGGCTATGGATAGGCTTACATACAGTGGTTATACAGTGAGCCACTATGCATATATAGCAAAAGTCACTAGCTTCAAGGAACCCACAAAGTTTTCTGAAGCTATCTTGGATGATCATTGGTGTAAGGCAATGGATGAGGAATATTCAGCATTGGCTGAAAATCACACTTCGGATTTGGTTGATTTGCCTGAAGGAAAAATGTCTATTGGTTGCAAATGGGTATACAAAGTGAAGTGCAAATCAGATGGCAGATTTGAAAGATACAAGGCAAGACTTGTGGCAAAAGGGTATGCACAACAATATGGTCTTGATTATGAGGAGACATTCATCAATGTTGCTAAAATAGCAACTGTTAGGATAGTGATTGCTTTGCCAACATCTAAAGGATGGAGTATGTATCAGATGAATGTGAAGACTTCTTTTCTCAATGGTGATTTGGTTGAGGAAGTATACATGGATTAGCCCAAGGGCTATGTACATCCAAATTTTCCTACATATGTGTGTAGATTGAAAAAAGCATTATATGGGATGAAGCAAACACCTAGAGCTTGGAATGCTAAGATAAGTACATGCTTATAGAAACTTGGTTTCACTATGGGCAAGGTTGATCATAGCCTATTCACAAAGAAAACAAGGGCTGCTTATAGAAGCTTGGTTTCACTATGGGAAAGGTTGATCATAGCCTATTCACAAAGAAGACAAGGGCTGGTTATGTGATACTAGTCATCTATGTGGATGACTTAATCATTATAGGTGATGACATCACAGGAATTGGAGAGATCGAGGAAATGTTACATGCTAAATTTCAGGTCAAAGATTTGGGTGAACTGAAATATTTCCTTGGGATTGAGGTTGTCTCTACACCTCATGGTACTTGGTCATTGGAGAAGCAATATGCACAAGACATGTTGACCAAGTATGGTATGTTGGATTGCAAAGCATTGCGCACTCCATTGGAGCAAATTGTTAAGATACTTGCATATGTTGGACATTGGAGCCCCAAGAGGAACACCAAGGAAAAGGGAATTCTCATGCAATACAATCTATCTTGTAACATCAACAAGCTTTTATTTCATTCTTTTGATCATCAAAACAAAGAAAACAGCAATCCTTCATGCAGTATCATAGTAGATTTCTCCCACGGATTTGATAGAATCAACCATAATCTTCAACATCTTCATAGAATCCATCAATATAACAAAGAACACAAAAGAATACACCATATTTGAATGGAAATCAATCACATAATATTCATCTTCAATATCTTCATAGTTCTCTCTCTCAATCTCTCATATACAATTACACTATTTTGATAGATTTGGCTACCTTTGGCTCTCTCTCTCTCTCTCTCTCTCTCTCTCTCTCTCTCAATAGTACATCATCTCCTCACTACAATACTCTCATAATAACTCTCAATAATCCTTCTTAGGTCGTGGATGCACCTCCCAAGAGGTATGTCTGATATGAAGAGTCACCAGAGCCACTACAATGTCTTTTCATAGCTCACTATTGTCACTGTCACTCAGTCTTCTCTTCAGTCTTCAGCAGCTGCTTCTTCCACTTGTTTTAGCTCTTTTGAACTTAGATTCATCCTTTCCAAAGGTTAGAAAACTTTCTCAAAGTCACACATACATTCTACAGAACACTTACAAAAGGTCTACAGAATAGTTACAGTACAGTACCAGAGCAGCTACAGTACAGTTACAGTACAGAGACAGAGCAAAGACAGAGGCTCTACAGAAGGTCTACAGAGGGTTACAGAAGGTCATCAGAACCTCATAACTCATACTTAAACCATTCCATACTATCAAAAACTATTTAATAGCCTTCCAAAAGATCTCAATCTTCATTAATCATAAATCCATGCTTCATACAGAAGAAAATAAGAACAAAACAGAAGCTATACAGAGGGTACACAGAACCTCAACAAAACCTCACAGAACATCATAGAGCTTCATATCTCTACTAAGAATCATCATGACTTCCAAAACATAATCAATATCATCCAAAACACTCTCGAATACTTCCATTAAAAACCATACATCACTCTAAATCCATCAAAAATCAATCATTCAGACCTCAAAAACAACAAAAATCAGTCAAAATTCAGTCTTTTTTCACTCTCAACATATCCCCACATTTAGAAAGGAAGCATCCTCGCAACCTAAGGAAAATAAGAATATAAGTTCATTAAAGAGCTCAATTTTGATCTTCTAGAAGATCTTCAATAATCTCTCTAAAACACAATCCCAACTTATTACCTGTATCTGATAGAAAAATACTACTAAAGGAAAACTTCATTATTCATTAACTCATCTGATTAATCATTTAAAAACCATAAGAAATTGGTAAAGGATATAAGAGGTTCTCTTCAGCTTTCCACCATCCACCAGTAATCGGTTGAAAAGAGCTCTCAAACAAATTATTCTCAATCAGCTCAAACTCATCACATAAAATTATTACAACATAGACAAAAACACTACACAACCATCTGAATGACACCTCCAAAAAGAGATATATATCATTAAGAATCATCCAAGATACATTGCAAAGGCATCAATGAATATGATCCCTTTTGATGGCTTGGTGGTTTCAAAAACGATCCATGGAGAAGGATTCATCTACAAATGTCTTTGGAGGATTTTGAAAAAACTGCAGGCAGCACATCCTTTCTGCTAGGTAGACATAGGGCATGAAAATACAGGACATCCAACTGGTGGGAGTCAATGTTCACATTGGCATTCAGACAAAGTTTTGGAATGGCCTTTTGATCAGTATGGGAATGCCTATACATGTATGCTAGATACCAAGCAAAATGAGCTGTCAATCTCACCGAAGGATCTAGAGATTGTGAATATTGGTGAGAAAAATGAAGGTAGTTCTGGTATGCTTGACTGGCAGTTGTCCAATCTCCTAGAATTATTGGCCAGTTTATCTGAGGTCCTATAAGAGAATCAGTCGAGCTCCATCCTCTTCTTCTGAGAATCTGCTGATCAAACCCTTCATATTCACTAACCAACTGAGGGGGTTGAGAAATAGAAGTGGTAGGAGATGGAAGTGGAATAAGTAAAAGAGGATGAAGAGATGGGTAGGAAAAAAAGGAAGAAAAATTAACAAAATCCAAACCGTTTGGCGGATAAAAATCCCTTATGTTGAACCTGCGTGATATGTACATATATTTATGACTTATCTCCTTGAGGCAGATTTTGCATAGCACTTTCTTAGAAGAGGCCTAATCATGGCCTATTCTTTGTATAAAAGTGCTTACAAGGCTTTTTGGCTACTTAACAATTATATTATAATGCCTATAAAGTAATGTTTTTGCAAAAGACAACATGCATTAGAACTTTTGATTATGGTCCTAGCTCTTCTACCTCCAGAGCTAGATACTTCCTTGCATTCTCCTTTTATGCTTTGTTAGCAAAATTGAATAGATATCAAATCCATAATTGGATATAAGAGAATAAAATTTTTATGTTACACAGATGAAAAGCACCTGAGGACCATGATATAAAGGCTATTGGAAGGTAGCCCTATGTACCAATATTTTGAAAATAATATGGCTATTTAGATTTCATAGACATTTTTTGTATTCTTCATTCTTTGAAGCTACCTTAAAAAAAACCAATTGATTAACTCCTCAAGAGCATTGCTCTTTGTAATTTCTACATAGCGTCTTGTGCTCCAAAAGTAACCTTTATGTGCTTAATAGTGAGATTTTTCCATATCTTGGCTACTGTAACCTGCTAAGGGCCCTTGCTCTTTCACAAAATAAGTCCCATAAATAATAAGAATGTGTTGCATTATACAAAATGCAAGAGTTAGTTGGTATCATTTGAACTTTATTTTGAAAATGTAGAGATTGAATTCTATTTCTATCTTACCAAATTCTAACTAGTAAAATCAATTTTCCCTAATGCTCCCTTTATTGTGTGAACAAGGTCTGTAATTGAATATCTATACACTTTTGGATACTTGAATGATGTCTTTTGCTACCCAAGCACTTTTAGAAAGATGTCAAGGTGTCACCAAACCTCCATTCGTAAAAATACAACTCAGGGTGTGTTGGCCATCATTTATCGTGATCTCATACAACTCTCTTCAACTCCCACACCACATTCACTTAGTTTTCATCATGACTTCTTAGAAATTGTATAGATTTTGCAGGACCCATAAAGATATCTGCTAAGACATCTCTTGTTTTCCTTGGAACTATTGGATCTTTAACCCCCATGAAAATCCATTCTTAAAAGTAATGCCTCACATTTATTAATGCACTCATCTGACAAGGATATTGGCTTTATTGAATATGCATAATCAATATGCAATATGAGAAGCTCATCAATTATTCTAATCTCTACATGCAAAGTACAACTATAAACATACATGAGAGAGAATTTAGACTATGTGTTCTATGTAATAAGTACACAAGGGTAATTTTCATTAGCCCCATTGCATATTCCAAGCATAAATTAGTTAGTACTAATATACCATTCTACATTGAAATTACCAACCACTCATTTGTCATTCTACATTGAAATTACCAACCCCATTAACTATTAATATTTCAATGTTCATATGTCATTCTAGATTGAAATTACCAGCTCCATTAACTATTAATGTTTCAATGTAGAATGGCATATGAGTGGTTACTCATAAATATGTACATTAAAAATGTATATAAGTTGATTCAAAAGAAGATATTTTTAAAATAACAAATTTACACTTTTTTTATATACATAAGGGTGCCATATAAAGGTCTCATTTATATATTGAATAGAAAAAGGGGTGTGTTTTATTTTGAAAAATCCCCCATATATGAGTAAGCGTGAAAAGAATAGAATGCAAAGGACAAAAAGATGATGTATTGTCTATCGAGAGTCATTGATAATACTATGTTGAAGCATATAAAAAATGTAGAAACTTCACATGCATCTTAGACAAAATTTGAGAATATTAGCAAATACAAAGGTATAGAAGATTCAACTCAAGAAAGAGTGGAATACCTTAAAAAAAGGAAAAATATCTATCAATGAGTATGTTTTGAAGGTGAGGAGTATTGCAGATGCTTTAGCAGTGATTGATGCAATGCCTAATGATGATGATTTGGTTTTATCTACTTTGGGTGGCCTTAATAATGGTGGAAAGGCTTGGAAATCATTTGTCACTTTTATATATGTACGAAATGCATTTCCAAATTTTGATAAGTTGGTCTCTCTCATGATCACCAAAGAGATCAATATACAAGGTGAATCATCTGAAGGAAGTGGTGAACATGTCCAAGCATTTTACTCAAGTTCATGAAGGGGATATGGCAGGTCCTCTTCAAGAGGTTGTGGTATGGGATGCCTAGAGAGAACCAATAAAGTAGGTTAAATTAGCAATTTGGTGAAATGTAGGTTTTAGGAGGCCATGGAAACTTTAGAGGTATTGGGAGCTCTAGAGGAAGAGGTATATGAAAGAAAAAAGGTTGTGGAAATTGTGGTATTATTTTTTATTTTTTGAAAAAATAAATGATATTACAACTCATTGTTATACTAAAAAGGATAATATTTACAATGGTAAATTATAACAAGGAAAATATCCATCGTCTTCACGATAGAATGAAGACAAAAATGAGCATCTATTTGTTATACAACATATTATGAATGTTATTTCATGAAAGAAAACACATGATGATATATGGTATATCAATTCAAGTGCATCTAATGATATGACCAATCATTCTAAATGATTCAGAGAGATGTAAGATTTACAAAATCTAGGTTATGTGTAGATGAGTGATGATTTATGTCACCCAATTTCACACATTTCGAAAGGTTCCCTGGTTCTTGCATGATGGCTAGACAAAGAGTGGTCAGATGTATTACATGCGCCATCAATCATAAATAATTTAGTATATCACTACAAGGGAATGGGGCAATAGCGACACCGATTAGCGACGGCGGATATCGGCGTCGCTATAGGCGTCGCTATTGGCGTCGCAATTGGCGTCGCTATATGCGTCGCTATTTGCGTCGCATTTATAGCGACGCCAATTGCGACGCTGCAGGGAAAAAAAGCGCGGCCGAAACCAGAGCGCCGTTTTCATTTTCTTT
This sequence comes from Lygodium microphyllum, assembly GCF_053477565.2. NCBI lineage: Eukaryota > Viridiplantae > Streptophyta > Polypodiopsida > Schizaeales > Lygodiaceae > Lygodium > Lygodium microphyllum. The sequence continues at coordinate 48,909,466 of NC_141150.1, forward strand.
TCTTCGCCTTTTGAGAGCGAGAGCGAGGGAGAGAGCGAGGGAGAGAGCCAAGGATTTGTAAGAGAAGAGGAGGAAGAGACTTGCTGCCGCCGCCGCCGCCGCCGCCGCCACCGTTGTTGTTCGCGAAGGAGAGGAGGAGCCCTCGTTGCAAAGAGAAGCCGCCCACGCTCGCCATATCTCATTGGTGAGTCTCTCTCTCTCTTTCTTTTACTTGTTGAAGGTTTAAATCGTTCTCTTTTGTTTGTTTAGGAGAGGAAAAGCAAGAGAAGGAGAGGGAGAGGGAGAGAGAGGGAGAGAAAGAGAGGGATAGGGAGAGAAAGAGAGGGAGAGTGCATTCTCTCTCTCTCTCTCTCCCTTTTGCTTGTTTAATGTTTAAATTACTTTCTTCTTTGCTTGTTTAGGAGAGGAAATGAGAGAGTAAGAGAGAAAGAGAGGGAGAGGGAGAGGGAGAGGGAGGGGGAGGAAATAGGAGAGGGAGAGAAAGAGAAAGAGAGGGAGAAGGAGGGAGAGTGCATTCTCTCTCTCCCTCCCTCTCCCTTTTGCTTGTTTAATGTTTGAATCACTTTATTTTTTGCTTGTTTAGGAGAGGAAATGAGAGAGAAAGAGAGTGAGAGGGAGAGGAAGGGGAAGGAAATGAGAGAGGGATAGAAAGAGAAAGAGAGGGAGAGTGCATTGTATCTCTCCCTCTCCCTTTTGCTTGGAGGATGTTTAAATCACTTTATTTTTTGCTTGTTTAGGAAATGAGAGAGAAAGAGAGATAGAGAGGGAGAGAGAGAAAAAGAGAAAGAGAGGGAGAGGGAGAGGGAGGGGGAGGGGAAGCAAATGAGAGAGGGAGAGAAAGAGGGAGGGGGAGGGGGAGGGAGCGAGGGAGAGGGAGAGGGAGAGGGAGAAAGAGGGAGGGAGAGGGAGAGGGAGGGGGAGGGAGGAAATGAGAGAGGGAGAGAAAGAGAACGAGAGGGTGAGGGAGAGGGTGAGAGAAAGAGAGGAAGAGAGGAAGAGGGAGAGAAAGAGAGGGAGAGGGAAGGGAAGGAAATTTAAGATAATATACGTATTGATAATGGTATGCAATGTGCTTTGCATACGGCCATGTACTTCATCAAAATGAACCAAAAATTATTGTTATAGAAGAAGAAACCCTTAAATTGAGTATAGGATAATTTCTCTCAGGTCTTATGACTATGAATAGAATTGATTGAAATAAATTTTATTACTATAGTTATAAAATTTCATAGATGGCGCGCATTAATTTTAAAATGGATTACTTATACTCAAAGCCGAGATATAACAAAAAATTATCTACCGGGACAAACAAATCGTTGAGCATGATACAAGGCCGAGATATAACATCGGAAAATCTCTCGACTACTATATACAATGCAAGGTTTATGGTCAACTTGCAACTTGACGTACATCTCCATAAAGCTATCCATTTAAGCCTCGTTTGCTGTAATGTAGATAAGATGGCAAACGAAGAAGGTCCTATTGTTCAAGACCGCGAGTCGTATCTTAATCAACGTGTCCCATGTCCTTGCTCTCAATGCAAGTTGGCAATTAGACGAAAACGCCGATTGTCTATAGAACACGTACGACGATTTGGCGAGTTTCAATCTGAGATCATTGATTAGGCGATTGCAGATTTTCAGCAAACGGTAATTTGAAGTTAGCATTTTTCATGCATTGTACTCTCAAGCTAATTGAAAACCATACACAATAAGATTGGGTCTTGTTGGCAAATTTTGTATCCAGGGGGGTGATGTCTCGACCCAAGGGGGAGTGCACCCTTTGCGGCCAATTAGAAGAGTTCGTGGACGTGCGATGGATGGATTGCAGGAGCCAATCGACCACTCGCAAGGCCCATCTATATCGTCAATGCCAGAGGAGACAGACAACCTTCCCGACTTGCCTACAATCTTGGAGCCTGAGATGGAGGCAATGATCGATGCATTGATTCCCATGGATGTTGAGACATCTGACCCGCTTAGAGAGGAAGCATCCATACCATTATATGATGGGTGCCGAGTATCTCGGTTGAAGACATTGCTTGCACTCTTAAGTGTGCAAGCAAAATACGGTTGGAGCGATACGAGTGTGACTGAGTTATTCAGGTACCTTGCACACAGACTTCATTGTTTTTTTTTTAAACAGTATTATTGCAAACATGGATGGATTTTTCAAGGTGTTTTATGATTTTTTCAGGTTATTGAAATATCATATATTGCCACCTGCAAACACCATGCCTGAGTCTCGTGATGATGCACGACATGTTTTACGGAAGCTTGGCATGGACTACAATAACATCCATGCATATATCAACGACTGCATATTGTTTTGAGATGAATACGAGACTATGGAGACATGTCCAAAGTGTGGTGCTCACAGGTATCGACAGGACTTGCAAGGGCAGACCATCCCTCAAAAAGTCCTCAGACACTTTCCGCTCATCCCCCGCATAAACCACATGTTTCGCACGTCTGCCATGGCAAGCTTGACAACGTGGCATGTGCAGAATAGGTCTACGGATGGAGTGCAACGAATATCAGCAGATTCGCGCGCATGGAGCCACATTGACTCTACCTTCCTAGGCTTTGCGCGAGAGCCAAGGAATCTTCGGCTCGGTCTCGCCATGGATGGTGTGAACCCATTCGGTCTGCTCTCGACTTCTTACAGTGTGTGGCCTATAGTGCTTGTCAACTACAACATTCCTCCATGGCTTTCTACGAAGAAAGGACATCTCATCCTTAGCTTGCTCGTCTCGGGCCGCTACAAAGTAAAAAATATGGACGTGTATCTTCGTCCATTAGTCGATGAGCTTAAGATTTTGTGGGAGGAGGGGGTCACGGTGCAAGATATGAGCAGGCATGATGGTCGGCGGTCAGCCAACATTTGAGCCATTCTCATGTGGACGATGCATGACTTTCTGGGATTGGGAGAGTGCTCAGGTGAGCAGACCTTTGTTCTCGCCGGTAATATCTATATTTTATTTCATTCAATCAAGTATTCACTAGGTCGTGGATCGCCTTGCAGGTCTCGTTACCTCAGGTTATCATGCATGTTCATTGTGTGGGCCACAGTTAGACTCCCGAAGGTCACGAACCATGAAGAAGATGGTATATCAAGGACACGCCGCTTTCTTGCCGGAGGATCATGAACTCAGGGAAGGTTTTCTTGGATGACCTCCAGCACGTATGAACGCTGCAAGCTGGTACGAGCTGAAAATGGTAAACCCGGAATCACATCCAAATGGAATGCGACGGTTCTCAGTTTTCTACGAGTTGCCATATTGGACCCACTTACAGGTCAACCACTTGTTGGATCCCATGCATATTTTCAAAAATGTGGGCAGCTTGCTATGGGACCACATCATAGGAAAGAGAGACACTATAGGGTCACGAATGGATTTAAAGGAGGTAGGTAAGATGGAGGCGCTTTGGCCGCAGTCGAGTGCTGAAGGGGGAGTGCAGCTTCCTCGCGCTCCCTAGGTTTTGTCTACCAAAGAAGAGCGCATTGTGAAGCAAGTAATCAAGTCTATCCGCACTCCGACGGGTATGATACGTTCTCTCAGGTCCGCATTTTCTAAAAATGACCAAATGTCTGGGCTAAAATCCCATGATTGGCATAAGATATGTCAGGTTTGTGAACAGAATGGATTTTAATTAGCGTGGACATTTTGAAATTTGAAAAGTGACCATTATTCTTAATGCTTTCTCATTTGTGGCAGTTTGTCCTACCGATCGCAATCGTGGGATGCCTAACTCCAGAAATTCGCGGGGCCATTTACAAGCTGTCGACTTTGGTGCAATGGATCTCACAGAAAGAGATTAAGACGTCCTCTATTGAATCTGCAAGGCGGGGAGCAGTTGAGACGGTCTGTCTCTTTGAGAAATACCTGCCCACTAGCATGCTCACGATACAAGTTCACCTTCTTGTGCATCTTGTGGATGAAGTGGAGATTGCTGGACCTGTCCATACGTGATGGATGTTCTTCCTGGAGCGCTTCATGAAAACCCTGAAAGGCTTTGTGCGACAACGAGCTCGTCCGGAAGGTAGCATGGCGGAAGGTTGGTTGGTGTCAGAGGCGTTAGTGCATATCTCACAATGGCTACCAACGGTGGAACCAGACAATGAAATGCTATGGACGCTCAAGGACGATGACAGGCTGACTGGAGATGTGGTGGTTGGAAATGGGGTAGAAAAAAGAATGGATGCCTCAATGGAAGAGAAGGTGAATCGCTTTTATATGTTGCACCATGCCTCCATGGAGACGTGGCTCGCCAAGTACCAGATTGCAAGGCAAGATCGAGAGGAAGCGCGAGCTGAATTCCGACGCAGTACGCGTCACCGACTGATTCGATATCCCGAAGGCATGGAGGAGATGCCGCGGTTTATGTCAACATGATGGTTGCATGGAGCCTTGATCGTAGCATCCAGCGAAGGGACAGAGGTCTCAATGGAGGAGTGGGAGTTCTCGAGGGGATGTAGTCCAAAGGTAATGAGGGGTTTAGAATGTGTCGTATCTAAATTTGTTTGCTACATCTAATTTGAGTGTTTCAATGTGCAGTACAAAATATATAGTGCAGTGTGGTCGCGCGGACGGCATTTTCGGGTGGAGCGTATTGACAAAATGCGCTCCACAATGGACTGTGGTGTCATGGCAAGGTTTGAGCAAGAGAGCCGGCGACGAGCAACGGATCCGAACACGGTTCTGGATGAGATGGAGTATTTTGGGAATTTGCAAAGTATTATTACGGTGGATTACCGTAGCTTCTCCATGATAATATTCGATGTGTAGTGGTTCAAAGTGGTACTTGGAGGAGCTGGCGCAACAGTTCGACGAGGTCCATCTGGATTTCTCGAAATAGATTCCAAAAAAAAATGGATGGATTTGCGCGACACCTTTAGCCGGAACATTGTGAACAGGTACAACTAGTCATTTGCTTGCTAATTGTAATACGACATGGTTTATGTCACAATGGTTTGAAGACGGTTTGTAAGTGTTTGTGAACAGGTAATCTTATATCCAAATCCCCGACAACCTCGATGGTGGTATGTTATACCTTCAACTCCTCGAGGTGCGAGAGTATATGATCAAAGCGATGTTCCAGGCATAGATGAAGAAAATATGCAAATCAAGGGATCGAAATTACAAGTGGTGGAGGCCACCGCAAGCTTGGAGCCCGCATCGGCTAACAATGATGGAAATACAGAAGTCGTAGAATTTTTTGAGAACGAGGCAGACTCGTTCTTTTGTGGTGACATGTCTATCGACCTTCCAGTGTATGCAGAGTTGTGTCAGGAGATTAACATGGGACCATAGAATACTTCATTTTTGGAGAATTGTATTACTCAATTCGTTGTTTAGATCTTCCATAAAGGTAGATAAGATATGCATTTTAAGAGGGATTTCTCAAAAATGATTTATATTAATGTGCTTTGTATAGTTTAAATTGATTATTCTAACATTATTTTTTATCTGTGCAGGTATCGACATTTTCAGGATGAGTCGAGGGATGAGCGATGAGGAGTTTCAGGAGATGATGGCACGTATGTCTCCAGATCAGCTCGCGAGATTCAGAGAGATAGCAGATCAGGAGCTGTCTCGTTCTTCGTCAGGGCGCTCTACTAGATCAGCTTCAGCGCGACCAGATGCTTCAGCTTCGAGCAGACGATCTCGACTCTCGCGACTTTGGCCAGAGGGAGGGACTGCGACTGCAGGAGGATCAGGGGGTGCTGCTGTGGAGACACGGACGCGGTGTCTCCGTCTCGTCGTTCAGCTGGAGCTCGGTCACCTCCAGGATTTGTCACACCTATGGGGACGTCCACTCCAGTTACTCCGGCTTTTGCGCAGCCGTCGGCAAATGTTACGCCTTTTGGTGGCACCCCCTCTGGTGGCACCCCTTTGAGTGGCACTCCGGGAGAGGGTACCCCCGTCGGTACACCGGATGTTCAGGGGTCTCCTTGATATGCCCAGGAGCGTGGATGGAGATGGGAGAGGGCCCATACAAGGCACACTCCTAGGGATTATGGATACCTAGTGGATGGCAGGTCAGGAGCCATCATCATAAATGATGAGGGGAGGAGGGTGATGGCTCGCATGAGGGAGTTGTGCCAACAAGTTTTTCGGCACAACGTCCTGGATCATTGGAGGAACATACCGGAGGGGAGCAAGGAGTACATAGTAGCATCCTTGCACGAGGAGTTCCCGGTGCCAGCCGCAGTGGATAGATTCTCTACGGGCTGGATGATGGATTGCATGCGTGCATACATGTCACATAGACGATCCGACGCATGCAAGGCAATCAAGAGTGGGGCTCCAAAGCCCGAGTGGTTAGATGCAGACGACTGGCGCTGACTGAGGGAGGAGGCTACAAATTCGCCAAGACGTTGGAGTCAGCAGCGAGAGGCGGCGAGGGCACGAATCGAGGCCGTATCGGTACATCATCTTGGGAGTGGCGGCCACAGGACATATTTGGAGGACTTTGTAAGTTTCTCTTTTGTTTTGCTTATTTGTTTTTTTGAGATATTCTTTGTACTGACAATCATGTTTCTAACAGTTAGCATTTTGTTTTCTTTGCAGCACTCCATTACAAATCGTGATCCGCAAGGCCTTGAGACTCGATATGCAGAGAGGCACGGTCTCAGATCATTGATCGACCGATTGTATAGACGCGGCGGCCCAATAAGTCACTCATCTTTCTTGTCCGTAGTTACCATGAGATATTTGAATGCATTATTGTATGGTGGATTGATATGTTGTTTCTTTTTCTGCAGAATATGTTTGATGCTCCTTTATAGCGGGAAGAGCTTTCGGGGAACGACGATTTGTAGCTCGCCCTTGGATCCTTAGAGCTCACATACCTTTAGTTTTTAGTCGCCCGATCTATGTAGACATTTTCTATGTATTAGTGATATTTTTTTATGATTGTACCAATCACATTTTATGCAATATCATGTATTTATTTCATCTATCAGTTTTATGATTTCAGTATACATTCTTTTTGTTTGCAAACGCTTTGTATGCAGCAGTGCAGAAACTATTTTGTATGGCTCTCATACAGCACACAGTGCTATATGTGGCAGGGCAGCTTGCTGCCCTGCCACAAATTTTTTTTTTCTCTGTTACCGTCGCTATTTGCGTCGCAAATTTACTGCACGCGTCGCTATTGTCGTCGCTATCAGCGTCGTAAATTCTCTGTAACCGTCGCTATATGCGTCGCATTTGCGACGTAAATAGCGACGCATATAGCGACGATTCTATGGCGTCGTCAATAACGACGCTTTTTGTGACGACGGGGGCAAATTTTGTTGTTTGTATTTTCGTCGCTTTAAACGTCGTTATAAGGTCTATATCTTGTAGTGTATATTGGCCAAATGGTCAAGCAAGGGTTGCAGGTTTAATTTGATACAAAAGTTTATTTTGTAGAAGACTTTAATGATAAGTATAGCTTGGTCGCAAAAGGAAGTAGAGTTGGCCACATGTTCACTTCAGATACTAGAACTCCTACTATGAATGTTGCTATGTATGCTGAAGAAAAATAAGTGGTTGTAGACATTGATATATGGCATAAATATATTAGACATGCAAATGTGCAAAGGTTTAATTCAATGCAATCCAAAGGATTGATTACAAGATTGCCTACTTTTAGAGTTACAGAATTTCATAAAGTGTGCCAAGCATATCAAGAACGTATCTCTTAGTAGTAATATATACTTTGTCATGTTTATTGATGATTGTTCAAGAAAGCTATGGGTATATTTCATAAAGAAAAAGAGTGATGTATTTGAGCACTTCAAGACTTTCAAGGCTGATGTTAAAATAGAAACATGATTGAAAGTTGAGTGCTTGAGATCAGATAGAGGAGGAGAGTACCTCTCTAATGAGTTTAGTTTTTTGAGGTCTTATGGGATAAAGAGAAAGTTTACTTGTAGATATACCCCACAACAAAATGGGGTTAAAAAAATGAAAAATATACATAGTGTAGAAGTTGCATGGGCATTGATGGCTAAAAAGAATATGCAAAATACTTTTGGTCTAAAGCCATTTATACTATTGTTTATATTATGAAGACAACTCCCACAGTTGCACTTCATGAGATGACCCCTCGAAGAATTCTTTACATGCAAGAAGCTTGATGTGTCACACTTGAAATCGTTTGACTGTATTGCATATGTTTATGTCCAAGATGAGCTACAAAAGAAGCTTGATCCAAAGGCTAAAAAGTATATTTTTATTGGATACTCTTTAGAGTAAAAATGATATCATTGTTATAACCTTCTCATAGGTGAGTTCAGAGAGTGCACAAGGATGTTATTTTTTATGAGATGAGTAGTTGTTATGTATCAACACAATATTAGTGAGTTTGGGAATCTCCCAATTCCCATTTTTTGAATACTAAAAAGGTGGCACATGAATAACATGCCCATAAGTTTCTCAAAACTAGATGATAAGACCTATCATTGGAAAACGCTTGAAAAATGGAATCTATTGAACTATAGAACACTCAATTTGGAGTTATAGTGTTCAATTTATGACAAATCCAAATATTTGACCACGTGTCCCAAACTTATGGTAAATTCCCATTGTGTTTATATAGTGGTGATGCATTAGATGATGATGATGATGATGATAGTTATATGTAGAAAGAAAAGTAAGAATTATGAAGCCTTAGTGGACCAAAAACATTATTTGGTACTACATCTATAGTTAATCCTTGGTCTAGGAGAATAAGGAGTAGCCCCACATCTTCAAGAGTATCTACAAGTGTCACAATGTAAATACAAAGGGAAGAAAAAAGTGTCAGATGATAATCATGCATCTACTAGTCATTTGATAGGAGGTAATCATACATCTACTATGCATTTGGGATTTGTTAGAGATTATAGTGGTTCAGAGAGTTTGGATAATGAGCTTGGTATTCCTTCAATCAAAGAGCACATGGTAATATAAAGGCTCCACTAAGAGATCCAGTGGTATGCAGTTCTAGTAAGGTTAGCTACCCTATTAAAAGATTTAGTTTTAAAGGTTATGAAACTTATCATTATGATTATATGATAAAGGTGGTTGAGGATGTTGAGCCCACTTTCTTTGAGGATATTGTTAGTCATGCTCATTAGAATGCATCAATGGATGAGGAGATAGTTGCATTAGAAGCCAATAAGACTTGGGATCTAGTACCATTATCTAAGGGCAAGAAAGCTACTGACTGTAAGTGGGTTTACAAGATCAAGCATAATGTAGATTATTCTATTAGCATGTATAAGGCTAGGTTGGTTGCAAAAGGCTATACTCTAACATGCAGTATAGATTAGGAAGAGATATTTAGTCCAATTGCTAGAATGGAATTGTTAAATGTATGATTGCTTTGGCAATATCCAAAGGTTGGATTTTGTAGCAAATGGATGTCGAGAATGTCTTCTTGCATGGTGAGCTGCAAGAAGAGGTATATATGGAGCAGTGAATAGGTTATGAGGATTTAGATCATCCCACATATATGTGCAGGTTAAAGAATGTGCTCTATGGGTTGAAGCAAGCACCTAGAGCATATAATAATAATATTGGACTAACCACTCACTTTATGTGAGAAAGGGAGATACAGGCTTGGTCATCATAGTCATCTATGTGAATGACCTGATCATTACAAGTGATAGTGACAGTGGGATTGCTAAAGTTAAGGACCTTTTGAAGGAGTTTGAAATGAAGGATTTGGGTCAGCTGAGGTACTTTCTTGGTATTGAGATGATCAGATGTGATGATGGTATATTATTGTCTCAAACGTAATGTAGCTTGGATATGTTATCCAAGTATGGTATGAGATCATGTGAGCCTCTTTTAGTGCCATTGGATCAAAATGTGAAGTTGACTACTAATATTGGATATGAGATAGAAAACCCTACTATGTTCAAGAGGATAGTAGGGAGTTTGATTTATATGACTATCACAAGGCCAAACTCGAGTTATGATGTTGGTCTTATCAGTCAATTTATGGGGACGCCTAGAAAGTCTCATTTGGATATAATTAGACATATATTGATGTCCCAAGGGGTTCACCTTATAGAGCATGTAAGATACCACGTGAGTACAAAAGAAAGAGTATTATATTTAGTAAAATTTCCAAGATTATATTTATAAAAGGGGGTTTTAAATTAGCATTTGAAACAAATCCATAAGTTTAGTAAAGTAAAAGGGATTATTTTAAGGCCTTATAGCATATAAAGAAAGGGTATTTCTTAATATCCTTTGAACACACGTTATATAGATGACTTCTTATAGGTGGACTCCCTCGAATTGAGGTATGTGAAGTCCACTTTGCATTATGGATGTTTTTATGAGGCATATAAGGACATACATGTGTTTGGATACATAGATGCAGATTGGGCTGTTTGATAGAAGATCTACTAGAGCAGATTATTGTTTTCCCTTGGTAGTGGAGCAATTATGTGAAGTAGCAAAAAGCAACCTACAGTTGCTTTATTGAGTATAGAGGTTGAGTATAGAGGTGCTGCTATAACAACATGTGAGGTGAAATGGCTATAAAAGTTATTGGATGATTTAGATGTGCAAGGAGGTGGTACAGTTCTCATTCATTGTGATAGCATGAGTAGCATACAGTTAGCTAGGAACCTAGTATTCCATGCTAGGAAAAAACACATTGAGGTGCATTACCACTTTGTAAGAGAGAAGGTACTTGTAGGAGAGATTGACTTGGAATATGACAGCACATGGGATCACATAGCTAATATTTTTACAAAGGCATTGGTTGCAGAGAAGCTTCAAAATTTCAAAGCTTACTTGGAGATGCAGAGATATAGTTGAGCTTGAGGGGGAGTGTTGAGATGGGAAGCTCAAAACCTATAGACATTAATGATGGACCGCCTAGCTAGATGGGTATGCATGTCTAAACTTAGCACATTGGTGGTCATTATGATCCCCACATGACCACCACTAAGTTGTCACTTATTATATTTAGTTTGTTGCACATACCAATAGCTTGCATAGTTATAGTTCCAGTCAATTAGTATAGTCAATTATGCAATGCTTGACATAGTAGGCCGCTTTCCTTTATATTGTATCTTATCTATAATTTGTGTACATTTTATTGTGTATGGAAGAAGAAGAAAAAACCAACAAGATAATGTTTTGGTCTCCATATCTCTTCTTGTGTTCTTGAGTGAGCTTCCTCTTGTGTGTATGGTATCTATGTAGTGTAGCAACTCGAGCAAGTCCCTGCACCACATGATTCTTCACAATTTATAGAGAATACGATAACATTTATAGGTCAATACTTACATCTGAGGATTTCAATCATAAATATATGTATGAATCACGTGGATTCAACATAAGGCATTTTTAAAATACCATTTTTACGTAATTTTTACATATAGAAGGGTCTCATATAAAGGGGTTTCTTATAGATTGAATAGGAAAAAGGTTATGTTTAATTAAATAAAAGTTCATAGATAATGATCTTTACAAATAGACCTTGAACACATGTGATATAGAGGGCATACATATAGTGAATTCTCAAGTATGTACATTGTCACATCTCTCTACTACATTTGGTTTTAGAATCGCGTTTGAGTCTTTCATTAACTCTTTGAGAGTTTGACCTCTCAAATCTATATTTTTTTGGGATTAAGAATCCTCAAAATCCTTTTCATTCATGTTCTTGTTTTAAATCTAGATTCTCTCCTTGTTCTCTTGGATATTTATTTTTAGTTATAAATTGATAGGCATGTAAAACATAGCTTAGTAGCATACATCTACAATATTTCTCCAAATAAGAACTCATGGCAACGCTAATGGAGTAGCCTAAAGTAACATTCTTTAGTTGTTGACATACCAATATTCCAAGGATCTACTTCAGTTCTATCGCTTACAAAATCTACTCAAGGGACCCCCCACCTGATAATAGACATAAGCAACCTTGTGTTAACATGCTAAATTCAATCCTCCTTTGAAAGTGCTAATCAGTGGAACCATGATTATTTTATAATTAGAGCTGCTATTGTCATGTGTAATGGACCATGATGAAGGTATATGTTGCTATGTTGAATCTCCATTTACATTGTATAGAATAGTGATTTATGGTAAGTTGCAACATGAACAAAGATAAATGTGGTCTATTGTTCTACTTGATCATTGCATATTTTCTTTTCAAATTTTTTGAAAAAAGATGCAATCATCAAGGAGAACAAGAGGGTGTTAGGTCCTTTGTGAGGAGTCATAGAGCCACTTCAAATGGTAGGAGATTCATGGAGCATGTGATATGGTAGGAGATTCATGGAGCATATGATATGGAGGTTGTTACTTGAGATGAGACTTCCAAGGGAAGGTATCTCACCAATAAGTAGGTGGAGACTCCCCAAATGAGCATATGAGGGGGAGACCCATGGAGAGTAGGTATGTTATTCTAAGCATCCTAGCTTAGATATAGGGGCTGACGATGACTCAAATAACAATGATGACAGCATAGTCTAACTCACATTTTGATATATTAGCCAATTTCTTGGGCTTTTCTTGAGCCTTGCTTTTATTTATTAGCCACCTACTTTGCATTTCTCATTATTTTTTTCAATAATTGTTACTTTAACATTTGCATGCACGTATTACTATTATTGGTACAATATTGTTCAATCTCATAGTATTCTTTATTTGATTTAATCTCACAAATAATTTTAGCTAGAAAACTATAGAAATTTTGTCACTAATCTGTCATGCTTATGTTCTTGAATTGGCCATGTGTTGTTAGAAGTATAGCATGCGAACCTTGTGTAAGCAAGGGTGTAGTAGGAAAGGTGAGGTGTGAGATGTGAATGGCTATATAAATAGCCCAAAGGGCACTCTGAAGTAGATGAGCGAGTGTACTTTAGTTGTACTTAACTTACTAATCAAGATCTTTTTCTTGTACTTGAGCTCCCTTCTCCCTTGTGTGCAAACATCCCCACATTGCCACTCTGATATTTCAACATGGTATTAGAGCCATCTCTAATCCAGTGAGCTTTCTCTAACTCCGTCTTGATCTAAGTACACATGAGTGTGTGGTTTCTCACTTGAAACTCTCAACCTTCATAGCCAAAACTGGACCAACACTTAGTGGAGGACCTAGTGAGGTCAAAGGAGGCCATTTTAGCCCACAATTTCTTCTAGATAGTTATTTTTTAACTTTGGGCATAACATCTTAGTGCTTTAGAGCTCGACATTGGGCAGCTAGGAGGAGGATGGCATTGAAGACATCGCATAAACCAGGCGCAAGTTTTGCAGCGTAACATTTAGCATGGTGCTACATGTTATGGATGGCACAATGTTGGTGGGCTCCATAGGGATTTTAAATCCCCCCAAGTGGGCTATCAAACCCTAAAAGGTTTGAACTAATTCCCTCTCTAGTACTAATCACACAGAGAAAAATCCTAACTATCACCTGTCTAATAGCCATAGCCAAGACGCTCAAGCTTTCTTCATTTTCACTTTAATCATCCTAGAAGTCACTAACAATGATTCTAATAACCAATCAACCATCTTTGGAGCTCATTGCAGGTCTGGAGGCTCAAAACTTAGAGCTTCTTGTCCCAAAGGTGACTCTTAAGCCGACATTCAATCGGACTCCAATACAAGCATTTCATCAAGCTTGGATACTAGTGTTTTTAAACACTACTAAGAAATCTATTGATCATCACTTGTTGGTTAATCTGTGATATAAAGGTTTTTAGGTATTAAGCATATTCATTAAATTCTTAACTATTCTCATATTTCTTGAGTAGAGTTGTAAGTGTTGAGATGACAAGCTCAACACATGCGGACATCTGACTCATTACTTATTATATTTAAGTTGTTACACATATTTACAGCTGGCATAGTTATAGCGCTAGTCGACTAGTGTAGTCGGTTATCCATTGTTTGACTTAGTAGGCCACTTTCCTTTATGTTGTATCTTATCTATACTTTGTGTACATTGTAAAGTGTGTGGAAGAAGAAGAAGAAATCAGCAAGAAAACGTTTTGGCCTCCATCTCTCTTCTTGTCTCTTGAGTGAGCTTCTCCGTGTGCATTCTGTGTGTGTTCGGCGTAGCATCTTGAGCAAATCCCCCCACCACGCGATTCATAACATGGTATCAGAGCCGCACCACTGAGAGAGGCTGATTTTGAAGGCTGAAGTGAAGGAGAAGAAGTAAGGTTCGAGCAAGCAAGTCACGGGTAAGAAGCTCTCCCATTCTTCCACTCTCTCTCTTGGATAGTGCCTGTGGAGGCACCGGAAGCAGGGTCGAGCAAAAATCTCAGATTGCAGTGAGATTTGGTGTGCACGAAGAGCACTGTGTATTCTGCAGATGAGCCCTTTAGGGTATTCCCGCAGTTATTTTGGGCATCTGAGGCCGTTTCAGGCCCCATTTTAGAGCCGCAAGGTTGCAGACAGCAGTTTCAGGATACACTGTGACTTCGACTGTATTGACCAAAAGCAAGTGCACAGGTTACAGATTTCAAATCTGTAAGTTCAAAGTTGTTTACCAACAAGTAAACACAAGGTTTATCTACAAACTGGTTGCAGATTGCATGTATTGTTGAGCAGGTAGTGAAAAAGGTTGTCTGGTGTATTGCTGTGCACTACAGGTTGAGGGTTGCAGAAGTTTTTCTTGCTGTTGGTATTAATTTTGTGATAATGGCAGAGAACAGTGGAAGCCCCATCATTGAGAAGCTCGACAAGAACAACTACCCTTCATGGAAGTTTCGTGTCACGAACTTCCTTATTGGAAAATTCCTCTACGAGTTTGTTTCAGGTGAAGAAAAGAAACCGGAGGTGAGTGATCCTCCAACTGCAGAAGAGACAAAGGCACGGAAGGAATGGAATGAAAAAGATAAAAAGGTCATGTATTGGTTGTCTGCAGTAATTGACAATAATACGTGGGACACATTAGAAATGCAGAGAATTCATATGCAGCTTGGACCATACTTGAAAGTATGTTTTCTGTAAATACAAAGGTACGAAAGATTCAATACATTAAAGAAAGGGAAGATGTCTATCAATGAGTATACACTTAAGATAAGGAGCATTGCAGATGCCTTGGCAACGATTGATGCAATGCCCGATGATGATGATTTGGTGTCGTCTATCTTGGGTGGACTTAACAATGAAACGGCTTGGAAGTCTTTTGTAACTTCGGTATATGTCAGAAAGCCATTTCCAGATTTCGATAAGTTGGTCTCCCTTATTGAAGAGATCAACATGTAGAGTGAGACATCTGAAAGAAGGGGTGAACAGGTCTAAGCTTTCTACTCCAGTTCAAGAAGGGGACGTGGCAGGTCTCTTCAAGAGGCCGTGGTACATGACGTGGTAGTGACAACCAGCAAAACAGATTGAATCAGCAATTTGGCGATATGCAGGTTTCAGGAGGTCGGGGTAACTTTAGAGGCAAGGGGAGCTTTAGAGGAAGAGGTGGATTGAAGAATAGAGGTTCTAACAACTCTGGTATTGTATGTCACTACTGTGGCAAAACAGGTCATATTGCAGACCAATGTTATGCTAAGAAAGATGATATTCGCAGTGGTAAGTTACAGCAAGGAAACTATGCATCGTCTTCACGAAGAATGAAGACAAAAATGAACGTCTGTTTGTTATGCAGCATATGCTGAATGCTGTTATAAGAAAGGGAACACATGATGATGTTTGGTATATTGATTCAAGTGCATCCAATCATATGACCAGCCATGCAGAATGGTTTGGAGAGATGCAGAATTTGCAAAATGCAGGTTATGTGCAGACGAGTGATGATTCATGCCACCCAATTTCACACATTGGAAAAGTTTCCTTGTCAATGCATGATGGTAAGAGAAAGAGTCTTTCAGATGTATTACATGTGCCATCTATTACAAAGAACTTGGTGTCAGTCTGTCAGATGGTAGAGCAAGGGCTACAAGTAAGATTTAATGCAAAGGGCTGCTTTGTAGAAGACTTCAATGACAAGTGCAGGTTAGTTACAAAGGGAAGTAAAGTTGGACGTATGTTTACTCTGGATGTTGGAATTCCTACTATGAATGCTGCTATGTATGCTAAAGGTAAAGGTGTTGTTGCAGATATTGAAATTTGGCACAAACGCATTGAACATGCAAATGTACAAAGGCTGAAATTAATGTAGTCCAAAGGGTTGGTTACAGGTTTGCCTACATTTAGAGTTGCAGAATTTCATAAGGTATGCGAAGCATGTCAGTTTGGTAAGCATGCAAGACAACCCTTTTCACATGACAGATATGTAAGCAGAAATATTCTTGATGTTGTGCATACAGACATTTGGGGGCCTACACAAAATGTATCTCTTGGAGGCAGTTCATACTTTGTCACATTCATTGATGATTGTTCTAGAAAGCTGTGGGTATATTTCATGAAGGAAAAGAGTGAAGCGTTTGAGCACTTTAGAACTTTCAAGGCTGCAGTTGAAAGAGAAACAGGCTTGAAAGTAAAGTGCTTGAGGTCAGATGGAGGGGGAGAGTACCTCTCGAATGAGTTCAGTGATTTTCTAAGGTCTCATGGGATAAAGAGACACTTCACATGCAGGTATACCCCAAAGAAAAATGGGGTTGCAGAAAGGAAAAACAGGCATATTGCAGAAGTTGCACGCGCCTTGATGGGGCTGAAAAGAATATACCTAAGCATTTTTGGTCTGAGGCTGTTCATACTGCTATTCATATTATGAACAGAACTCCCACAGCTGCAGTTCATGGTATGACCCCCGAAGAATGTTTTACAGGTAAGAAGCCTGATGTCTCACACTTGAAAGTTTTTTGTTGCATTGCGTATGTTCATGTGCCAGATGAGTTGCGGAAGAAACTGGATCCAAAGGCTGAGAAGTGTGTCTTTATTGGATACTCTTTAGAGTAGAAAGGGTATTGCTGTTATAACCCTGTCACATGTAAGTTCAGAGTGAGCAGGGATGTCATCTTTGATGAAATGAGCAGTTGGTATGCATCTAGTGGTGATGCATTAGATGATGATGATGATCATGGCACTCATGTGCAGGCTGAAAAAGCAAGAATCACGGACTCTTAGTGGACCAGAGACATCATCTAGTAGTCCTTTGTCTGGGAGACTAAGGAGTAGCTCTACATCTTTAGGTGCATCTAGTAGCACTACAGGTAAAGACAAAGGAAAGAGTAAAGTGTCAGAAGGCATTGATACAGTTCTTGATGGAGACTCCAGTGGCTCAGAGAGCTTGGATGATGAGCTTGGCATTCCTTCAGTGAGGACACCAGGTGTACAGAGAGCTCATAATAATGTAAAGGCTCCATTGAGTGATCCGGTGGTACGCAAATCTAGTAGGGTCAGATACCCTGTTAAAAGATTTGGTTTTGAAGGTTATGCAGCTCACCATTATGCTTATATGGTGAAACTAGTTGAGGATGTTGAGCCCACATGTTTTGAGGAGGCTGTTGGTCATGCTCATTGGGATGCTTCAACAGGGATGCTCGTCAAAATTTGTAGGCAGTGATGGCAGAAGACCTTGATCTCCCAAATAAATGTCCCGCCTTCTTGCTCAATCACCTTGTATCCTTTGCTCCACCAAATGAGCTTTCCCTGATGATACCTTTGTTCCAAATATGGGTGTTCTAAATAAGGGATCAGACGACTCATCAACCTTTATCACGATTTCCTTGCAGATGTTTGATCGATCTCTCCTAGACCTGCAAGGCAGTCATAGCATTAGTGCAATCACAAATAATAAGGTTTAATCTTATTAAGATTAACCTTATTTTTAAATTCTATCCCCTCAAGGTCAGCTAACAAAACTGTGGATTTATTATTTCCTATTCTAACGATCCTATAGGGCCCATCCCATTTGGGCTCTAGCTTGCCTGGAAATAATTCACGTCGTGCGTCATAATACAATGGATAAGGAGATGGCTGCATTAGAGGCCAATAAGACTTGGAATCTAGTATCATTGCCAAAGGGCAAGAAAGCTATTGGATGTAAGTGGGTTTATAAGATTAAGCACAATGCAGATGGTTCTATTAGTAGGTACAAAGCTAGGCTGGTTGCAAAAGGCTATGCCTAGACATATGGCATAGATTATGATGAAACCCTTAGTCCAGTTGCTAGGATGGCAACTGTTAGATGTGTGATTGCTTTGGCAGTAGCCAAAGGTTGGAGGTTGCAGCAAATGGATGTGAAGAATGCCTTCTTGCATGGTGATTTGCAGGAAGAAGTGTATATGGATCAGCCAGCAGGTTATGAAGATTTAGAGCATCCCACGTATGTTAGCAGGTTGAAGAAGGCGCTCTATGGGCTCAAGCAAGCACCTAGAGCATGGTCTGACAAGATCAGAGAGTATCTTGTCAATATTGACTTTTATGTTTCTGATGCTGATCACTCACTTCATGTGAGAAAGGGAGATGCAGGTTTGGTCATCATAGTCATCTATGTGGATGACTTGATTATTACAGGTGATAGTGATAGTGGGATTGTTGAAGTCAAGGACTTTTTGAAGAAGAAGTTTGAGATGAAGGATTTAGGTGAGCTAAGATACTTTCTTGGCATTGAGGTGATCAGATGTGATGATGGTATATGGCTGTTCCAATGACAGTATGGCTTGGATATGTTGTCCAAGTATGGTATGACAACATGCAAACCACTTTCAGTCCCATTGGAGCAGAATGTAAAGTTGAGTGCTAATGTTGGGGATGAGAAAGAAAACCCTACTATGTTCAGGAGGATAGTGGGGAGTTTGATCTACATGACCATTACAAGGCCAGACTTGAGCTACGCTGTTGGTTTTGTGAGTCAGTTTATGCAAGTACCTAAAAAGCCACATTTGGATGCAGTTAGACGCATATTGAGATATGTGAAGTCCACATTACATTATGGACTTTTCTATGAGGCAGGTACAGATGTAGAGGTGTCTGTATACACAGATGTAGATTGGGCTGGTAGTATGTCTGATAGAAGATCTACTAGCGGATACATGTTCTCTCTTGGTAGTGCAGCAGTTGCTTGGAGGAGCAAAAAGCAATCTAGACTTGCTTTGTGGAGTACAGAGGTTGAGTATAGAGGTGCTGTTGTTGCAGCATGTGAGATAGTATGGCTACAAAAGTTAATGGTTGATTTGGATGTGCAGGTGGAAGGTCCAGTTGTCATTTATTGTGACAACATGAGCAGTATATAGTTGTCTAGGAACCCTGTGTTCCATGCCAAGACAAAACATATTGAGGTACACTACCACTTTGTGAGAGAGAAGGTACTAGCAGGTGAGATTGACTTGGTGTATGTCAGCACACAGGGGGTCAGATAGCTAACATCTTCACGAAGGCATTGGGTACAGAGAAGCTTCAAAATTTTCGAAGCTTACTTGGAGTTGCAGAGATGCAGTTGAGCTTGAGGGGGAGTGTTGAGATGACAAGCTCAACACATGCGGACATTGATGATAGACCGCCTAGTTAGATGGGTCCACACGTCTACACTTAGCACGTCGGTGGTCATTATGACTCTTACATGGCCACTAACTCATTACTTATTATATTCAGGTTGTTACACCTATTTACAACTGGCATAGTTATAGCGCCAGTTGACTATTGTAGTCGGTTATGCATTGTTTGGTTTAGTAGGCCACTTTCCTTTATGCTGTATCTTATCTATACTTTGTGTACATTGTAAAGTGTGTGGAAGAAGAAGAAGAAATCAGCAAGAAAATGTTTTGGTCTCCATCTCTCTTCTTGTCTCTTGAGTGAGCTTCTCTGTGTGCATTTTGTGTGTGTTCGGCGCAACATCTTGAGCAAGTCCCCCTTCCACGCGATTCATGATAGTAAGACTATATGTCAGATTTAAACACATAGACCATTTCTATCTCTTTATCTAATCTTTTTTTTTTATACATTAGTTACTTTCAACTTGATACTTACTTTGTTTGAAACATCATTTCATTTGCTTTCGCTCTTATTGCCTACCTTGTAAAAGATTAGACACAGCCATTGCCTTGTGCAATCAGTAAAACCTTTCTATCATGGCCTATGTTAATATAAAGCCTCAAATCTGCAAGTTTGATGGGAGAGACTTTCACCCATTGTAGGTATTAGTGAAATGTAAAATTATGGAAAGGGGTTATTAGGCCTTCGTCAAAGGGACCAAATCCATTAATCCATCTAGCCCTATAGATATCGAAGATGATGAAAGAGCCAAAGCCATAATAATGTTGCACGTGGATGAATCCTTAATCCACCACATTAATAAACTTCCAACTACAAAGGAGAAGTGGAACGAGCACGAGAAATTTATGGTACAAGAGGAAAGAACTCCAAAATCTTTCTCAAAATACAGTTCTTTAGCTTGGAATACAAATAAGGAGAAGACTTGGGAAAGTTCATTTCCCACATGAAGGGACTGATGGCCCAATTAGCTTCAGTCCAAGCTCTAGTTGTTGCTGAAGAAGATTCCATTGCCATATTTTAAAAGTTGTAAGAAAAGTCTTTTCAGCTCTTGTTACTACCCTAACAAATGTACCAAATTCTACACTTGAAGGTGTCATTTAGACTTGTCTAGATGAGTAGAAAAGAAATCAAAAGGAAGGCAACACTAGCTCAACATCTACCTCAACAACCCATGATCAACTCTTAGTCCATACTATTTATACTAAATGTTTCTTTTGCAATAAAAAGGGACATATTGTAAGAAACTATTGGAGAAAATATCCCAACATGATGAAGTGCAACAAATATGAGCAAATAGGATATATCACTAGTAAATGTCCTAACTCCTCTGAAGCACCAAAAGAATTGAAGGCCAACTATGTCTCCAAAGCACTTAATGGCTGCTTTTTTGGATCTTTTGTATCATCTTTCCATAAACATCATTGTAACCTACTTTATAAAGGCATCCCACTTATTCATTGAGGGGGTAAACCATTCACATGATATGTAGTCCAATGCCACCTTGGCATTTGGGGGGGTGTTAGAAGTATAGCATGGGAACCTTGTGTAAGCAAGGAAACAAGAGGAAAGCTGAGGACCTGTGAATGGACTAGAGGATAGGGAAAGCCCTAACCTTAGCTTCTAGTGGCTATATAAATAGCCCAAAGGTCACTCTCAAGTAGATAAGAAAGTGTACTTTAGTTGTACTTGAGCAACTTACTAAGCAATATCTTTTTCTTATACTTGAGCTCTCTTCTCCCTCTTGTGCATACATCTCCATGTTGCCACTCTAATATTTTGACATATTTGTGGTGCATCTATAGCATACTCATTGAGTAGTAGGTGGGGATGAGAGAGAGAGAGAGAGAGAGGAAGTGATAGATACTAAGCTAAGAGTGAGGGAAAGTGAGAGAGGGTATATAAGTAAGTGAAATAGAGAGCATAGATGATTTAAGTGGCTATATGTCGCCAAATGGCTATACTTTTATTTTTTTGGATTTTTTTTCAAAACTCGAGTAGGTTGAGTTATAACTCCAAAATTGTTTATTCGCCAACATTTCTAAGGTATATCGAGATTTTGAAGGCTCTTTCGCCATTCCTGAGAAAAAAATATTGAAAGAAATATATTAAATTCACCACAGTGTTTATAAGTTATGGGATATATATAGAAACATTTACCACATGTACATATGTACTCATACACATAGTACATACATAGACACATGTCACATACTACTTATCCTTCAACACAATATTAGTGAGTATGGGAATCTCCCAATTCCCATTTTTTGAATACTAAAAAGGTGGCACCTAGATAACATGCCCATAAGTTTCTCAAAACCATATGATGTGATCTATCATTGGAAAGCACTTGAAAAATGAAATCTATTAAAAGCTATAGAGTGCTCGATTTGAAGTTATAGTGTTCAAGTTACGACAAATCCAAATATTTGACCATGTGTCCCAAACTTATGGGAAATTCCCATATTCCCCAATATCGTGTTCTTGCTCCTTCTTTACATACTCATACACATGACTCACACACACCATTCCGCACACACATATTACTCAACATTACATCTACTCTTGTATTCGTACATACGTA
This sequence comes from Lygodium microphyllum, assembly GCF_053477565.2. Lineage (NCBI taxonomy): Eukaryota > Viridiplantae > Streptophyta > Polypodiopsida > Schizaeales > Lygodiaceae > Lygodium > Lygodium microphyllum. Next base: position 48,931,449 of record NC_141150.1, read on the forward strand.
TACACAATTCGTAGAACCAAAATGTTTGAGGTACTCATGGTCCAATAACTTGAGCTAGCCAGATCTTTGAAGCATGTATCTTGAAAGTTGCAAAGCAAGACATAGCTCTACCTAAAACCCATAAATGCTAAGGGACATTCCCTCTTCATAGACTTGATCACAAATAATACCTCCCCTTCAATGAATGGTTTATCCAAGAGCAAGCTAATTTCAGCAAGGTGCCAAGGACTCTCTCCATTTCCACATCCAAGATTTTAGTAACACACTAGAACCAATCAACAACACACCTGGGCTCAACTCCTAGGGATTCCACCTTATAGAACATGTAAGATACCACATGAGTTCAAAAGAAAGGGTATATTTATTATGCTGACTTACTGTTTTCTAAAAACAAAAGGGATTTATAAATGTGCTTAATGTAAATTCCCATTATGGGTATTTTTATTTGAAAATTCTTAGAGGCACAATTGGGGGGGGGATGTGCCTGAGATGTGTTTATTTGAGAGCCCCAAATAAAAGTCATGTCTCCTTTACCACCACTTTCTCTCTTGGTATACAAAGTGTTGGTTTATTTTCAAACCACTAGCATGTTTGCTTGGGATCTCCCTACTTCATAAGGAGCCTATGCCTCTTTCAACATCCACTGTTAGCTATTAGTTTGTACCTTTCTCATTCAAACCAAAGGCATATAGTCTATAAGAAAAAAACTAATGCTTTCTCTTTGTAAACTCCTCAATGGAAACCCTCAAATAGCATTGTACCTTCCCTCCAAAAAAAGACAAAAGAAAAAGCTATGCCTACAAAATTATACCATACGGTTTTGTTGAAATATACCTCACTTTTACCAATGGGTGGGTGCTTTCTCTTCTAATCACCTTATCATCCTCTACATGCTAAGACAAATTGCTTCAACCTATGAGGATACACCCTCCTCCATGATCTCTACAAGGATTTGAGACCTAATATCCTTCTCATAGCTAGATTTGGGAGGGCTACAATTGCATCTCAAGCCCCCCTCAAGTCTTTGGGTCCTTGCTTTATCTTTTGATCTTATGCAGATGTGGAATATCAAGAGTATGCTTAATATATCAAAAGTATGCTTGAACTTCATGATCAACCATAATTTTTAGAAGAATACAATATTTGAAAAGAAAAGAAAAGCATTCATCAGACACTCTTATGTTAGGCCACCAAATATGGATGCAATGAAAAAATTTAGCTAGCTTGGTCGTGTGTGTCATGAATGGTACACAAGACATAGGGTTCATTAATTGAATTTTATCATAAAGAAATCCTCTCATCCCTAATGAAAAAAGAGAATAATCTTCACTCTATCATGTGTTCCAAACTCTTTGAATGAATTAGATTAGAAGCCCACTTTAATTTTGTGGAGATGAATTGTTTTGCAAAGGGAAGAGAGGGAGAGTGCGTACGTATGTAATTTTGTGAAAATGTGTTATTTCGTGAAAGTGGAGCAAGAGAGAGAGAGAGAGAGAGAGAGAGAGAGAGAGAGAGAGAGAGAGAGAGAGAATAGAGTAGAGTAGAGTAGTTTATTATCATCCACGGAAGGCCAAATTATGACCCATGGGACCTTTCTAGATATACAATGATTCTCCTCCCCCATGGTAGGAAAGGATAGCTACGGTGAAAGAACGATTTATGCAGCTGGTTCTCTTAAAAGTGTAACATGCAGGTGATGAGAGCCCCTAACTTTGATATAGGAGCAGTAGTCAGAAACTGGTGAAGTGGCCCATGTAAAGGGATATCAAAGTCAGCCCATATGTGTGTATATGCTGAGCATGTCATAATCATGTGCTCCTCTGATTCTACACTCTGTAGTCCACACAATTTGCATAACTTTGTCTCTCTTGTTTGTCTACTCCATGCACATGTCTCGATCAATAAAGTGTGTGATCAAGTTCGAAGTCGTGAAATACTCCGTCTAAATACCACTAAGAGTGGGTTGGCTATGTATGGCTGCATATGTGCCTCTGCGTGCATGTAGGATTCCCAACATGAAGGATAGATATGCATACTGTAATAAGAAAGTTTGCCATTTTCTCCCTTGCTTTGATGTTTTGCTTGATACACTCGTAAGAGGTATGATTGAAATGTGTCCATGCATGTATCTTTTCGGATGATGCCATATCTAGATATCTATCCACTCCCTACACTTTAAACCATTTTTGCATATCCAACCATCCTGTGGAAAGCACTTTACTTTTCCACGTTTTTTGTAGGCGTATGCTAGCATTCCATGCCCGTTTGGGGAGCCTACTATCATCCATTTGACGTACTCGAGTGGCATATCTCAGTATTCGGATCATAGCATGTACCTCAATTGGCTGACGACCAATTTTCAAAAGCATAAGTACATATGGTGTGGTGCTTTTGATGCCCAAATGTCTACGAATAAAAGCTTTTTGTAGCTTCTCAATGTCATTCCATGCAGATGAGGAGATGCTCCCCTCCACACTTCCACTCCATATAATCTCGTTTGTAGAACATATGCATAAAAAATCATACAACATATTTTTCAGCATTTAGTATCTGTACAGTTGCAGTTGTTTTCAAAGTGATAATACTTGCTTTTCCCTATCGTTAATTGCTACTCCACATATGTATGCCATCTATGGTCTAGAGGTATCTCAATCCCCAAGTATTTGAAAGTAGATACTATCTCTTTAGAGTGTCCCGTGTAATGTACTTTTGGTGGAGTCTTTGATTGCTTGGTGCACACAACCATTAGCTTTGTTTTTTATACATTTACCATCAAACCACTATCTTGACAAAATGGTTCAAGAATCCCCATGAACTGCTACATACGTTCCCCAGTATATGTAAAGAAAACCACATCATTTTGCATAAAGTAGGAACAAGATGGCAAACATACCAATATGAAGGCTTTTGGCTTCCTCTTCATTCATAGTTGTGAGAAGTATTTCCTCTACTTATCAATGCATAAACCAAATAATGTAGGGGAGAGTGGAAAACCTTGTTTGACTCCCATATTACTCTCAAATACTTGTGACATCCCATTGCGACCTCTGCGGCGGCACACCACTCGTTGATATGTCCTATAAATTAAATTCGCATGCATAGATCATTTGGGACCCCTAATTCTTGCATTTGTTACCATAAGCCAACCCTTGGTACGGTGTCAAAATCCTTCTTAAAATCCACAAAATAGCAATACAAGGTTGCTCCCTCAAGCCGACTCTCATCCATAAGCACACGTAAAGTAACCAAATGGTCTATGATGTTATGACCAGGGTGAAAACCTGCTTGTCCATAAGCTCGTTTGTTATTAATTTTTTGCCCATTTACTCAATTGCATTTGCAGGATAATGCTGAATAGCTTTGCCATGGTTGATCTGACCATAATCGTGTGGTATTTTGTGAGTAAATTGCAATCTCCTCCCTTATACAACAGTTGTATCCGATTCTCCTGCCATTCTTGGGGAAAACCATATGCAAAAGCCTGATGTATCACATGCAACATAAACAGTCTCATCTCCTTTGTTGTCCATTTCAACATCTCCACATTCAAGTGCAAAGTATCATATGCTTTTCCATTAGCCATCTTGTTGAGGGTTTCCTCCAATGTTTCTAAAGTGAACAGAGCACTAAATGGCTATGTATGTACATCACATTTGATCGGTTTTACCCCTTTATGCATGTAAAGTTCCATAACATACAATAACATGTCAGCATCTGTAAAACCCCCATAATATTTGATCGTTTGGCTTTCAATTTTCTCCATGCTTGCCTTGGACATTTCTCAAACTCCCGAGCATCTTCACTTTCTTTGGCCGCTACATATCGTCGTCACTTTTTACGTATGAGAGTGTTATATCATTTTTCCACCTCACTTCGTTCTTGTCCCTTAGGGAGGATTTTCAGCTTTCTATGTGCAGCCTTACATTCATCATCAAGCCATTTCTTGCATGGCAATCCTTTGACATTTTTGTGACTCCCCTTTGGTTTCCCAAAAACCTCTATAGCTGTATTTAACATTGCATCTCTCAAATCAGCCCATGTGCTCCTAGTAAGATTGCTCATAAGACTATCTAGGTGACCAGCATATGCTTATTTCTTGTGTGAGAGGTATTCACTAATGTATGTGGTTTGAAGCTGTTAAAGGAATGCGAGTTAAGTTCATGTGCGAAGCACAACTGTACTCTCCTAGAATGTAACCTGTTGGAGCACTAATAGATTGTTGCATCTTATACATTCTTATCGAGATAAAGGGAAAGTTATGATGCACTTTGTAGGCAACATGGTTTATTGATGTATTGCATGCAATTGATCAATCATTCTTGCAATGCTTTGCATGGCATAGTTGCCATAAAGATTCATCATAGAGCAAATGTAAGCCAATGGGTTGGTGGTGGCTGGCCCTTGATATCAAGGTGAGGATTATCCTAGCTATCATGGATTTTGACTACTATCCAATCGATGTAGTCTTCAAAATCACCTCCATTTCAACTCAAGGTATCCTTTCTAAAGAAACATAAATTCATTGACTAAACTAAACAAGCTTTGGCTTAGGTTGGTTGAAGGAAAGTTGAACGTGCTCTTAGATTAGAAGGCTACATGTTTTTATCAAATTGCACTTTCAAAGAAAGATGGCAGAGATCAAATTGCATTTAGAAGAAAACATACGGTTGGTGTTTTTAGATGTAAAGAGTTTATTTTGTATGATATTGCTCTTAATCATAAAGATGCTATTCTCATGTGGCTCCTAGTAGAACATATTGAAGATTTTCTTATAGCTCAAGAGACGAATAAGATTGAAGGTTTGAAAATCCAATTAAAGGGAAGATTGTTGATAGAGGGAGATACCCCCATCCCTCTCTTTTTTTCAATACTCTTAAGATCAAGTATAGAAAAGATATGACAATCATGATGGAAGAGGAGAATGGATGCTCTTGTTTTGATGGCCTTCACATGTTTTGTAGGCCTCTACTGATGCTCTCCACAACTTGCTTAATCATAAGGGAAAGCTGGTTGTTAAGATAAAGAAGAGGGTGGATTTTAAGAGGAATGACAAAGCAATCATCTTGAAGTCAAAATACAACTAGAAGAACTTATACCCACAAACCTCTTAGAGAATAAAAGGTAGGCTCTTAGATGTCTGTGTTCATATGGAAGATATTGGCTAGAAAGCTACTAATGAAAGATGCACTTGCCGATTTTAGAAAGTTTTAGTACTATGCCTTGTTTGTTTTCGGAAAACATAAAACTATTCTACACTTGTTTTGGCAAATCCCAATGGCAAAGACATTGTAGACTAAACCAAAAAATCGGATCTCCCAAAGCGGGTCTTAATGCTTCTACTAGCATGTGTCTATCACTTTTTCAAGGACAAGGGTGCCTTGGATGGCAGAACCCTCAAGCTTTGGAATGTTGTAAGAGTTGTGATTTTGAATCACACATGGTTTCGTAGAAACATGATTCCTATGTAGAAAGCTAGAGCCCCATAGGTGTAACTTTTGTTTAGATCATGCATATTTTGAAACCTTAGCCTTATTGAAAACCTTAGGCACTGCCCCATGCAACCCCCCCCCCCCCAACTACTGTAGTGAACTGTATGCCAAGATAGTAATGCAAATGGCTAAGATTTGTAACATCAAATGAATGTTGTGATTTGACCTTCAAGTCCACAATACACATCTCGTGGAGCCCAATCAATAGCATATTGTCCACATAAATAATGAGAATCAACAGAACATTTGCATTTATGTGGACAAAGAGCATGCTCTTAGTGTGAGTGACTAAAACCAAGAGCAATCAAATGAGTGTGCATGAGGTGTGCATCTTGTTATAGGTGCTTGTTTCAAACCATACGAGACCTTATGCAAACAACACCTTGCTCCTAGTATTTGAGATATCATTCAAGCTACTCTCCAAGAGCTAGGGTGATGGTTTTGGGGTAAAACCATAGGATATTTCTTGATGATGTAAATCTCTATTAATAAAAATCCTATTGTTTTAAAAAAAAAGGCACTTAAGCCAATGGCATTGTGGCGTAGCGGTTTGGGTGTGGGTTGAGTTATGGGGGTGTGTGAGTTCAAACCCTGTGCACCACATCCCAAAGGCACAATTAAAAAATATCTATTTTCTTCAAATAGGCACTTAAAGGATTGCAATTTTCAAATGCAAAGCTAATTGCATTTACATTCCCTCACACAACAAAAAATTTAAGCAAAAATGTCATAAACCTTGAGATTGCACAAGATTTTGTGCATCTTTGTTGGCATGTGTGTGTGTGGGCATCATGAGCTAGCACTGTGCCCCCTACATCTAATCCTCCCTCACAATGCTCATCCAGTAGGAGCGAACCAAGCCCCAGCATTCAGCTAGCCCACAAGCAGGGTGCAAACCCCCCCCACAACAAAGATGAGGATGACAAGAATGTTTCCGCGATGAAGATTGACTTCAAAGCTACTTACCTCAGATCTCAGCTGCTTCAAAAGGACCCTAGCCGCCTCAACTAGAAGCAACCTACCCAATCTTGTCATCTTGGGTTTCGTGCTTCTCAGTGTCCTCATCCTCATCATCATTTGCAACCACGGTGACTCCTTAGCCCTCCTGTGTGTCTACTCAGGCCCTAAGAGTGCTGAGAAGAATCCATACCCTGAAGTAGACTTCAAGAAGGTGCACAAAGTGGTAGATATTGAGAAATTCCATGTTGTCAAGGTAGACAAATGGAGTGTGGTAACAACCTCTGACTCTTTCACCGATCAAGTTCAAGCTATGGTGAAAATGCAGGGATGGCATGTTGTTGCCGTTGGAGATACAGACACACCAAGTGATTGGGAAGTGAGAGGAGTCATTTTCTTGGAAGTTGAGCAGCAAGCAGCTCTTGGTTATAGGATCCTTGCCCACCTTCCATATGTTTCATATGTGAGGAAGAATGTTGGATATTTATTTGCAATCTAGTATGGTGCAAGGTGATCTATGATGCAGATGAGAATGCATTCGTAATAGGGGGGATCTGAGCAATGACTTTGACTTGGAGCCATCTAATAAGAGGAGCAATAATTTATTGAAGTATTTGTCATTTCATAACAGAACAATTTTCAACCCTTACATTCACTTTGGCCAAAGATCTGTTTGGCCTAGGGGCTTCCCTCTGGAATCTATAAGCAACATAAATTTAGAGATTTCTTATGGATATGTGCCAAGTGGAAAACAGTCTATTCTCAGCAAGGATTAGCCAATGGTTTCCTTAACTTTGACGCTATTTTTTATAATACTCAAAAATCAGAATCTAAGTTGTTTGATATCAAGTTTGATACACATGCCCTTCCTGTTGCACTTCCATAGGATATGATGGCTCCCATTAATCATCTCAATACATTGTTCCATTCTCAGGCTTTCTAGGTGCTCATTCTTCCTCTATCAGTAAATCTTGGAGTTTCAGACATAATGAGGGGATATTGGGTGCAAAGACTCTTATGGGAGATTGGGGGTTATGTGACACTATATCCACCATTGATTGACTGGCAAGATACCTTGAAGCCACATTTCTTTGAAGATGAGAAGGAATTACATGACAATGTTGACACGCTGGCTGACTTTTTGGTCTCTTGGAGATCAAAGAAGGCAACCTTCTTTAAATGAGTTGATGATCTAAGCTATTCTATGGCTCAAGAACGTTTTTGGATAGCTCAAGATGTGGATTATATTGTGTCTTGGCTTAAGGATCTTGTTTCAGTGGGGTGCACCCAACCAAGAATGTTCACTCTTGAAATTGACAAGGGGAAAGCTCTGACAGATCACTCAGTACGTTGGGAGTTCCTACCTCTAGCACTCCCCTCCACACACCTTGGTTTGGTTGAAGCTTCAAGAGTAGGCTTTGAAGTTGGAAATTTTCTCAGATGGAGAAAGTTTTACGGGGATGTTGTCTTAATCACGTTCTATGATTCGCCAGTCAATAAAATAGCACTTGGATGGAGAATGCTTTATGGCATAATTTTCAACACTGTGGTTATACTTTTGGAACAAAGTGATCCAGCTTTTGGAGTTGAAGCAGCTGAAGTATGGCAAGCATACAAGTTACTGAAAGAAATACTCTTTTACCTCAATGTGGATATACATGCTAAACATTATCAGTACATTCAAATAACTTGTGTTTGTAGTTTATATCATTTGTTTGTGAAGGTCTAGCCCATAAACAAAATCTTGCCTTGATGTCTTGGGAGCATTTTTACTTCACAGGTTTATGAATGACATAATTATTGAGAAATGAAGCTATTGCCCTAGGGGGCGCCTTGTCTTTGGGCTTCTTTAGTCCATCTTGTATCGATAGAGTTTTTCACAACTAAATCATTGAAAGTAGTAGGTTCTATTTATATGTTGCAGTGTTAATGCTTCTGAAACAAACTAGGACGCCTTCAAAGACATGCTATGCATCAGTAATTGAAAGAAAATGAAACTCAAAATAGGAAAGGATGTCTAAAGCGGCCCATTTTTTGACACTAGCTTCATTATACAAATTGCCAAAGAGTGGAGTGATAGAAGCTTGCTTTGATGATGTTGAATATAGGACAATTAGAGGAGAACGACTTTATTACCACAAAGAGTTGTTGACCCATGACTCATGCAACCATGCTTGGATGATGTTATAGATGAGGAAAAAAACCCCATTAGTCATACTCTTGCCATTATGAAAGCGTGCCAATACATCTTCAAGTCTTGTGAAAATGATGAGACCTAGAGACAAAAGTGCTTCAAGCACTATCGAATAGGCCCTTCTTTAAACTTTTACCTATGTTGTGATTGCCAAATTTTGTAGAAACAATTATTAGCATTCAACTCTTTGCGCACCAAGGGATTAATATCAATTGAAATACATGATCTATATATCCCAAACATTCCCTCTAGATGTTGTTGTCACAATGCCAATATCAAGTAGCTAGTTGGATGGATGATTCTAGTTTTTAATGCACATCGGAGTTTTGTTTGTTAACCATCACTTTTTCTTTTGTAGACGACTTTCTTAGATCTTTGACTGCTATCCAAAAGTAGAGGGGTTCCTATTTATTAAAGATCATGTTATTTTGAATTATTAGAACTTACTGCAAGCCAATAAAACTAAATTCTGGAATTTTCAGAAGGTTAGTTTGTCAACTTTTGGCCTTGAAAATTAACTCCTTTGTAAATTTGACTTTAAAAAGATCATGTTTTTGTTTTTTAATTTCATTTAATGTAGATATTATGTGAGGATCAATATTTTGGTGTGGGGTCCAGGCTATTGTACAGTATATAGATGGAATTGTTTCATTAAGCCTTTTTTAAAATTCCAATGGTTAAGACACGTAGTGTTGGTAGTTGCTGTAATGTTGAAACAAGCTTTTGATCAACCTGTTGCTCTCTTTGAACTATCAGCACATTGTCTAGTGAAAATGGCATTGTAGAGATTATTCAAACTGATTTGAACGGCCAACAAAGAAATTGTAATTGATATATCCACTTGAGTCAGGTTGTTCCTTTTTAGTTTATTGCTGCAAGAATTATCCTAAAAGCATGCTAAAAATAGGCATCATCTTCTCTGAATAGGAGGAATCCTGCCTATCTTGCAGATCTGAATAGGATGCTTGGGGTGACCATGAGCTTTTGTATAATGCATTCCCTTCAATTCTTAGATATGTCTACTACTGTATTGTAGATGATATCAAGAACTCAAAGAGATATTCATTATCTGTAGATTCTAAAGTTTGAAGGTATGGTCAACAAAGACACTTAGGGTCTTCATCAAGAAAATATCCTTACACCATTGAACATAATCAGATGTTTTTTCCTAGACCATTTGATTTTATGCTAAGGAATCAGAGGAATAGGTAGTGAGCTTGTTGTAAGTTAACATTCATGTTACATGCTGCATTTAAGTAGCTTGATTGGAGAAAAGGATTTGTATAGTTGGCCTTATAGGTTTAGGAGTAGCATCAACAGCCGAAGGATATTAGATCAGCCCACTCAGTATCATTCCAAACTTACTGTCATTCTAGGCTTAACTTGGAGAAATTTTTTTGAGCTTTACAACTTCACCAGCTACAAGCAAGCTAGCAATGGAAGTTTCATCTTGAAGACCAGTTTGAACTCCACCACACATGTAATGTGCTACTAGTACCATAGGTATCAGATACTTGTCACTACTCTACTGGCTTCATTTGGTCTTTTCGAGCAGCCTTACCCATAGCTTGCAACATCAGAAGAAACAAATGATGATTGCAACATCAATCTCATCATTGCTACTTTGAAGGAAACTTTGTGGAACATCCTTCCTGCTGACATTCAATTTGCCAAAGTCTTAACGTCCTCAGCAATGGTTGCCAGACCTTTCTTGTGAGCAGTGATCTAACACTAGGTTACCTCCTAGATCAAGACATTGCTAAATTAGAGCTAGCAGAACCAAAGAAAATTGTCTAATCAAACAAGATAAACCCCATGTTTTCGTCACTCTCTTCCTTTGGTTCTTGATCAAGACATTGCTAAGTTAGAGCTAGCAGAACCAAAGAAAATTGTCTAATCAAACAAGATAAACCCCATGTTTTCGTCACTCTCTTCCTTTGGTTCTTCCTTTTTACATCCGCAGGAGCAAGTGCAGCTGCACCACCACCACCCCCTGACACAAGGACATCACCATCAATGGCAACAGAAGCTCCACCACCACTAGAGCCAACATTTGTAATTACACGTTTAATCATGAAATCCTTTCACTGAGACTTAAGAAGTTATTGAGTTATTGCTTAAAATTCACACTCTCTAGTGTGAGCTCTTTTGCGCTGCCATGGATTAGGCCATGGCTTTCGTGGATCAACTGAATCATTTTGATGTGGAGCTATTTTTCGATCACGTCAACAATGCGGTAACCTCTCCATCCTCTTCCGAGAGAGAGAGAGAGAGAGAGAGAGAGAGAGAGACCGCTTTAACGAAAAGAAACATAAGAATTCTCAAAATCGTTTATTTGTTCTGTAGGCCTATGAAATTTTCAAGGACTCCTTTGACACCCTTGAAGAGTAGGTCCATAGAAGCTCTCTATTGTTGCATTTATGTAATGAATGTTTTTACTTGCATACATGAAGTTCTTGATTGCACATGAAAATCATGAGATGTCTGACAAGGCACTTGTGCGAATGCAAAAATGTGTCGCTCTTACTTAGCAATCCTAGCGAAGATATGATGAAGGCCACTACTAGGGTCAGTATGACCTTCACTTTTGCATGATATGCTCTACCTTTGATAGGGATTATGTTAGTTTCTAAAAGTTTCTTTGCATTCTTATCAGATGCAACTCTGTGTGGTGCATCATGGGTTGCAGACATGGGTCTAAAAGAGCATTGCAAACAGGTGTTGCTAGCTCCTAGGCTCGAGGGTGAGCTTGTTTGGCTCCATAGTTGGGAGATAATTTTGATGTCCAATCCCTTTTGTGTTGAGTTTGGCTTACGTCATGTTTTTCTCTTTTTGGTCTTTGTTTTGCTCTTCATGTTTTTCTCTTTGCCCTTTCCGCTCTTCTTTTTGCTCTTTTTTCTTTGCTCTTTCTGTACTTCCTCCATGATATGTTCAAGTCACCCTTAGCCAAAGGCATAGACTTCTTGTTAGATCAAAATGCAGTTGTTTTACCTAACACACGAAATTTGCTCTGAAGGGTTTTTCTCAAGGTCGATCGGCAGATAGAGTTGAAGTAGATGAAATCTAAATATTGAAACGTTTGGATCTAGAATATGCATTTTACTTGGATTCTTCTCTCTAGAGTACATTAACTGTCCTGGCTAGTTATTTGCCTAGTTTCTAGATCCAACCATTGTAGTTAATGTGGATCTATTTATTTGTTATTGATGGGCACTTATATTAGTAGTGTTTATGGACTGAATGATTGAGGGTTTTAAAAAAAGATTCCTATGACTTCTCAAGGTGATTTACTATAGGTTCTCTGTCCATTCGAGGGTATCATCACTGCTAGTGACGTTTCTTTGGTGCCTATTAGTGATGTTGGTACCTTGCCTCTATTGTCTAACCATTCATTGAGCTCTGTTTTTGAGGCCCTACATGTTCTTGACTTGGGCTTCTCTCTTCTCTCAATTCATGGTCTTCCTACTCTTAGGACTTGTATTGTCTACATTGAGATAGCCGTCTTTGTTTCCGATTCTTCTATAGGATCCACTTTTGCGATAGGTTGGTAGGAGAGGGGGCTACAAGACCTCAAGTTAGTCTCAAATGTCTCTATAAAATCATATGCCACATGCAATAATTTACATCCATTAGATTCAGTCTGATCCTGTCCAGAAAATTGTCCTACAGGACCACCCTACAGAAAACTGCTCGTATCTTTTGAACCATAACTCAGATTGCCAAGCTTTAAGAAAAAATGTAGCCCCACTTGTGATATACAACTAATATGAAGACACTTGCACCAAATTTTAAAGATTTCAGTCCCTAAAATTTTTTGTGCAACCTACAACTGTTCATTATAGCATGTAGTCCTAGTTAGACATCGACCTTCGTGTCTTTGTATCTCCTGCATATACAAACTCGGATGCTAACCAAACTTTGTAGGAACTTTATCAAGGTATAGAATCCCATTTTGGATGTGTCGATACAACATTAATCCTCTCCCAATTAAAAAAAGTTTAGACATCTTTAGTTCTGCCTTGCCCTTGTCCACTGTAGTCTCCTACTTGGTTAAACATCCATTGGATAGTTGACCAAGAAGGAACACATACATGCAAGACATCCCATTTGGCTTTAAATAACTTGAATATCACATGGAATATTCCAATATCAAAGATCCACATCATTAACCTATGGTCGATCACATTTGACGTACAAATATGAATTGAAGTCTGCTTCCATACACCCCCTCTCCCAAGGGGGTTGGTTCATTGGATGCTACACATCCTTAATCTAGGCATGTTAGGTTTTGGAGAACTTGCTAGTTAGGCAGAGAGGGTGTAGGAGGGTGGCTTGCCTTAACTATAGCCTACTGACTAATTGGCCTCATCGAATTATAGTCCCTTTTTGTATTGTAATCCACAATCAGTCCCTTTAGTAACCTCAACATCTGTCATTGTCATCAATGACTTCTTTCCCTACATCACCCATCAAATTCTATCTAAAAACATTAGGAAAGTCTTGCAGATTTTGGTGCCAGCAAGTGAAGAAGTTTACATATCAATCAGTATTGTGAATTTTCTTATTGGTTTGGTGGCTAGAAAAGCAAGGCAGTGTACATGTATTAGACCTCAAACTCTCATTGTGGCCAATTCTAGACCTTTTTTTGATTGAACAGTGATCCTGTTTGCCCTCTTCAAAGAACTTTGAACTGCATCTTTACATAAGTTGTTTTCATAGAATCCTTTTGTTTCAATTGTATAGGTATCATCTCTAATCCTACAAATAGGAGTTTTCTCTAGTAGTCCACCAGTGAAGTAGAGAATCATGGCTTGGACAAGAGAGGAAGATGCATGCCTCTAGCCCACCCAATGACACTCTAATCTCAGGTAGCACCACAATTGTCAGTAGTAAGAAATAGAACGAAATAGGCTTCCGCTTTGTCAAGCAACAACCCTAGGTGCTTCATTGAGTAGTAAGGAAGGTATATGGGGCTTAATGAGCACAACCCAAGCATCAAAGGGATGAAAACATACCGTTGTTGCTAGGGTGAATTGCGCCAAGACTTGAGGTTGCATGGCTGGGGAAAGGGTGTATCTTCATCTACCTTGTCATCTTTGTCTTTCTTTTGTCAAGTCCTCCAATGCATACTCTTATATATCTCTTCTCTTAAAGACTTTGAACCTTTTCCATGCTGTGGGTTTCCTCAAGTCAGTTCTATTCACCTGTGCTAAAGTATATGTCATATACAATGCTTTACATCCTTTAAATTCAACCTCTTTGTGCTTGAAAAACTATCCTACATTACAGGACCACATTGTAGAAAAATGCCCATATCTTTTGATTTGTAACTTGGATCGCTGAGGTTTGTTATGAAAAGTTGTAGCCTTGATTTTGATCTACAACTCTTGTGAAGAAATCAGAACTAAATTTCAAATATTTTAGACCCTAAAAGTTTCTGCACAGCTTGCAATTGTCTTTTACTACGCACAGACTTGGCCAAACATCGACCTTCTTGTCCCTGTAACTTTCGCATACCAACTTGGATGACAACCAAACTTGGTAGGCCTCTCCTTAGGTATAGAAGCCCATCGTAGAAGTTTCGGCCACCATAAATCCTAGATGACATAGAACAATTTTGAAGATCTTCAATTCTTCTCCAACCTGACTACTGTAGTAACCTACAGTTTTATCCCTCCTCCTAGATCAAACGGCCATTGGATAATCAACCAATAAGGCATGCATACATCCCATACATTTGATTTTGTTCTAAAAAACCTATATCTCATACTAAGAAACACATGGAGTCTGCTAGGATTGAAAACTTTCTTCATCATTCTACATATGTCACCCTCTTGAAGACAATCACTTGAATATTCTATCAGTCCTTTTTCAGGTTGGTGAAACTCTTGAAATCCATAGATAAGTATGTATACATCTCCTTGTTTTAGCATCCATGTCTAAAATACAAGTCGAGTATCGTCACCCCCTCTAGCTTTGCAATCCATAGCATATCTCTCTATGATTAATTTGGGGAAAACACCTATGAAAGTATCTTTGTCTTGTACAAGCAACATTGTCACAATGTCTTCTTTACACTCCTCTCTAACTTTTGCATCTTGCATATGAACACCCTCAATCAAAATGTCCAGTTCTTTTGTATCATTGTGAGTCCATACCATCTACATGCACTTTATCTTTCATCTACATTCTCAAGTATTTTAGTATTAATACTCTTGGTCAAGGTATCATTAGCATGCTCCTTCAGTGTCTCTTTTGCATTCATTGTTGATATAGCTTCGATCTTTCTAAACATTGCATCAATAGTGAGCATATTCTCCTCAAAGCATTGTCTCTTTGCAAGAAGCAAGATCTCCCCATTCCCGATCTTCAATTTGGCTAATGTCTTTGCTGAAAAATATTTTTTGGATTTCTCAAAATTCGGATGCTTGGCAACCCTCTTCATTTGCTCATCATTGTTAGGAGTTAATGACCCTACAGCTGGTTTCACTTTCTTGTCAATTGTTTTGTACTTGGTTTGAACCTTGGCTTCACTCTTTTTCTCTTGTAAACCCAACTTTTGCTGCAAATAGGGAGCAACCAACTCTCTCAATTGAAATAAATCAATCATATTCTCTTTGGACTGCATATAAATAGCCCCAAACTTTGTATGCTGATATGAATCAGCATAAAACTCTTTTGGCTGAAATAACTCAGCCCCCTCTAACTCTGTTGGCTAATAATTCAGCCCTCTTCTCTGTTTACTAAAATACATAAGCAAATAAATCTTTTTGTTCAGAAAACTTAGTACCCAACTCTCTTTGTTGCATAAAATCAACAATCTCATGGTACATATCTAGGGAATGTACTTGCACAAAATTGAAACCACTTTGCACCACCGTCATCTTGTAGGACAATGGAACCTAGTGAAATTTTGGCTTTTTTGCGGGTAGAGGAGAGTCCCACAATGTATCTTTGTTTCGTTGGTGATTTACACAGACTGTCATAAATTGCTCAGCTCTTTTCCCATCTTTGCTTCAGATCCACATACATGTAGATCCATCATCTATAACCTTTGCTTCCATATGTGCTTCATGATAAAGGGCTGGCCCAAAATGACATCATAAGAATATGAATCCTACATTAAGAAATGACAATCACCCTAAGCATTCCCTATGGACACTCTCATATTTGGACATGTTGCATATAGCTCTCTTGTAGTATTATTGGTGGCTCTCATTTTTCAACCATGTTCTACATCTATAAGCCACTTCCTGCTCCCATACAAATGGCAAACTATAACATTTTTCAGCTATGATCTAACAAGGCAACACATGGTGTCTCCATCTCTCCAATCTTAAGCAATGTCTTAGTGGTTGCTTGTGCCTAATGACTTTTAGAAAAACGCATGCATGTAATCATTACAGGTGCATGATCCTCTGCATAGTGCACTGGTTGTATACTCTTCACAATGTTTGGATATAGTGCAACACTCTTAACAAGAATTTCATTATCACTCTCCTTAGTCAGCTCCTCAATTGTGATACCCTGTATGACAAACTCTTCTATAATCTGAATCACACATTTCTTTCTCTTTATGATGTCTATAATTTTCTCATGAAACTCTCTCTTTACAATTTCCAAAATCTCTCCTAAGGTGAATTCAATATTGCTATTCAAGATTCTCTCCTTCAACACACTTTTAAGATCTATTGCGGACTCAACATCTAAAGAAAGCTTGTAACCTAGTTGTTTCTTTGGTCTAGCATCTTGTTTCTTCTACTTCTTTTGTGCATCCTCTCCATTCTATTCAAGCTGTGGCCTTGAAGGTGGTGCCATAGGCTCACCCCCTCTAGTCTTCTTGAAAGTGCTAAGACCATTATCATCCCTTTTTCACTTTTCCTCAACAATCACTTATGTACCTAGGGTCTTTGATAAATAGGTACACTTTTAAGGTCTATTGCGGACTCAACATCTGAAGCAAGCTTGTAACCCGGTTGTTTCTTTGGTCTAGCATCTTGTTTCTTCTACTTCTTTTATGCATCCTCTCCATTCTATTCAAGCCGTGGTCTTGAAGGCAGTGCCGTAGGGTCACCCCCTCTAGTCTTCTTGAAAGTGCTAAGACCATTATCATCCCTTTTTCACTTTTCCTCAACAATCACTTATGTACCTAGGGTCTTTGATAAATAGGTATAAACTAAGTATTTATCAATTAGAGATCCCCACCCAATCTCTGTTGGGATGCTCTTTCTTACACCAGATAAATTTACTTGCTACACTTTGTCCTTATTTATAGAAATTTGCTTGCTACACTGAGAGCGGAATTTAGGTGATGGGAAGTGCTTAAAAATAGCTAAAAATCATGAATATCAAGGGAAAAATATTCAATGTCAAAGGCGGCGGCTCGATCTGGGACGATTTTAAGCGTCAAAGTGCTTTAAAGGCGCCCGAGCGACACTTGATGATTTTTCATAATTTTTCAGACAGTCGTACAGGTTGACACGAGCTACTGGCCAATGTGGGATGCCAAGCCGGACGCCCAGGATTTTTCAGAGCTCAATTCTGAGTCCGGACGGGGAAATGGCCAAGAAACCGGTCAAGATACGAAGGGGTGGACAAAGTTTGGCCAAAGTGGGCATGACCCTTGGGAGCCCAAATTAAAATGTAGCATGAAACTTTTGAGGGGAGAGATGAGGAAAAAAATCGTGGAGAGAGAGAGGAGGACATCACGACTGTAGGCGCCGAAAATTGCGCCCCATTGTTGATCAATGGAGATGGCAGTCTGCAAACAACCCCCCACAATGATTATGGGGCTTCATTTCCCTCTGGATGCTGACTTTATCGCCACCCTTCGCTCGCGCAATGATGCCCTCTTTGAAGATCTCTGATTTCAGCCTTTCTCTCTCCTCCCTCTCTCTCTTCTAAAGGCAAGTTCATGTGGGAAGAAGAAGGAAGAAGAAAGAATGATGGAGGCTTGTCCGGCATGGATCGGATTGCTCCACGGGCTGGAAATGGTGATTGGTGATTGTGCTGGACATGAAGTGCTGCTGATTTCCAAATTTACAGCCATGGACATGAAACCCGAAACACGCAAATAAGCGGTAATTTAAAATTTTCAAAGGGAATTTGAGCTTTTATGGCTTTTGATTGATGAAATGCTGTTCATGTGGGATAAAAATTGTTGATGTTGCTGTTTTCCATGAGTTCTTGCTGGTCATAATTAAAAAATCAGAAAAAATATGCATCTTGTGGTTCAAAATAATAGGCTAAAACACGTAAAACATGAAAAAACAAGGGAAAATGATGGTTTTTGGCATAAAAATGGGAAAGTAAATAGGAACATCAACCAAACTTTCATTTTTCTGCAAGAATGAACTAAGGGCCACAGCCCATAACCTGTTTTGAATTTTTAGTAATTAAAAATTGCGGGAAAAGAAGGGAAAATACAAGAAAAGGGTGGAAAAACCCTAAAAAATAAGGGAAAAATACATTTTGGGTTTCGAAAAATCAGGATAAATAAGAACAATGGTTGTGAATGTTTGTGGGGACTGAAGCATGAGGATTTGCCTCAGTTCAACCCCACCTTCTTGTTCTAGTGTGTCTTTTTCCGTTTTTTTCACATAAAATGATGACAAAATACCCTATAAACCTATTCAACGATACAATACTTAAACGGGGAAGGGTAGAGAAGTTGAAATATGTCTAAATGCCGTGTGAGATGATGGAAAAGTTGCTGATTCTTATGCATAGTATTTTAGGACGGATGATAATTAAAATTAAGAGCTTAGTAGCACGAGGATCACCTCGGTGCTAGGCCCATGCAACGAAGCACGAACAGTAGTTGGAAACCATTAAAAGAATATTTTTGCACTTGTGCACGATACTGTTTTGCTAAATGTTTGAGCACTAGGCATCCACCAAATGCATAGAGTATGAAAAGAATTTAAAAGTATCAGTGATCAGCTCCTGGACATGCATTGCAATTGGTTTATTAGGACATGACGTACAATGAGAGGCAGTGAGGTACCCATGCTGTAGGCTAGTTGTGGGGTCTAGGGGAAAGAGAAGCAAGGACAATGGTACATTCCTGGACACGTTTATTTGGTACCTTGAGCGACTTTTGTGCGATGTGTCTATTTGTTGAGCGACGCACTAAGGGGCCAATCCCCGAGGTGTAGGAGAGTCGTAGAGGGTTGACGGCATTCAGCCATAGGAGGAACCCCATGTGTATGTGATTCGAGCCTTTTGGCTATGTGAAAGGGACTCCCTCTGAGGAGTAATATTGGGTTAGGATCAGTTGGACTACAACGTATTACAAACGCAATGTTTAGGAAGGCAGAGATTTTGATAGACGCTCCTGGCCGCGAGGCCGAGGGGTTGTCTTGTACGTAGTGACGAGGCCTGGCTAGTGCATGAGCCAGTGCCGGCCCGTTTTTAGGTCCATCAGTGGTGCGTCTGTCGGGAGCGGCGTAAAGTGGCGGTTCTTGAATCGTGGTTGTTTAGGGACCAACTAGCAGTATATGCCAAAGGATACTGAGATTGATCCGTTATTTTTTTATAAGCATCGTCTAGCAGAAATCCAAAAGCAAGAAAGAGACGAAAGAGCTAGGCGATGTGCTGAAATTTTTAGGAGATATTCTCCTAAGCATAGCGGCGCTGAACCCTTACGAGGGAGTGGATCTAGTGGTCTTAGTACCACAAGCAGTAAGTTAGGAGAAGGCGGAAGCTCTAGTGCTCCCCTTCCTTCTATAAGCCAGTCCACGTCAAGTACGGGAGGTGTAATCCCACCGTCCCCTACTCCTAGTGCAAATCCAATCCTCGTCATGGCGCAGCCTATTGCAATTCCAGCAGGAACAACGGATTTGCCGGCTCTAGGTTACCCGCTACCCATTTTTAATGGGCTAGTTGAGGAAGATGCGGAACTCCACATTAGGGAGTTTCAAAAGCTGATGTTTAACTGTCACATCCAAGAAGAAGGACATTTAATGATGTTCTTCAATATGACTCTCAAAGGAAGAGCCGCTATATGGTATCATGGTTTAGAAGCCGGAACCATATTGAACATTGATGCATTTTATGGAGCTTTTCGAAGGGAGTTTGCCCCTGAAAGGGGTGGGCAATATTGGTTGCGTGTACTCAACATGACCCGCCAAGAACCACACGAGGATATTCGTGCTTATGCTAAGAAGATAAAAGAGGTTTTCCGTAAGTTGGACACCTCTATTCCTATACCCACAGCTGCCCAATTGCAATATTTCCTTCATGGTTTGGACTTTAATATCCAATTGCAGTTGAGTAGTGTCCCCTTGGGGGATATAGATACTGCCATTATACGAGCACAAGAGGTGGAATCCCGACTTCAAGCAGCCTATGCTTCTCGAGGCAATTCGAATATGGGTTTAGTATTGGGAAACAATATGGCAATAGCCAATGGCAGTAGTGGTCAAGGGATGGCGATGGCTAACCCTAATGGGAGAGGAAACATGATGCAGAATGTCCCTTTATTACCAGCTCCCCCTAGCATATCGATGCCTACGGGCAGTCAAATGGCTCCAAATGGTGGAGGCCAGGCGGTTAATTCTAATACCATGCCTGTGGCTCAACAACCAGTGCCTAATTGAATTGTCAGGCGGATGGAACGACATGATAATGACCCAGGCTATGAGTCGAGTTCTTCCAATGTTCTTGGCGAGGTTAAGGACATGATGAAGCATTATACCGACATGATTACGGAGCAGTATCGGCAAATAGCTGTTGATGTCAACTTCCTTAAAAAACAACAAAATTTGATAGGAAGTAGATACCCAGAGGAGGGTGCACCTTCGAGGTTTAGTTGCAAATGGTGTGGTGGGTAGCACTATCCAAGGAATTGCCCGAATGTTAAGTGCGACATCTGTGGAAAATCTGGCCATTTAGCAGCTACTTGCTAGAGTAAGATCAGTTCCCTCCAGCGAGGAAGTCGGCAACCAGGGCCTGTTAATCATCGTGCCCAAGGAAAAGATTCCCAGCGAGAGGACGGGCCTAAACAAATACTTCAACGACCAAAGACTACAGTAGAGGAGCTACCAAGTGGTAGTGGGGTCAATTTGATCGAGGCTGTATGCGTTAATGATGCTGAAACCTCTAATCTGCGAGCTGTCCTTACAAGAGGTCAAAAGGGTAGAGAAGCCGACAAGGATAAGCCTGTCGATGGAAACCCTAAACAAGGCGACAAAGGAACGCAAGTTTTGGACCCTTCCATGGAAGGGGGACATTTGAAGCCCGTAGAGAGTGAAGCCAATAAGGAACCACCAAAGAAGAAGGTGAAAGTTAAGAAAGAGGCAATAAAGCCAGTTCAGTGACCTAAAGAGCGGATGGTTTGGCGTGAAAAGAAAGCTCTATCGAACTATCATGAATTCGATTTGGCGAGCTCTCTTTGCGAAGTCAAGACGGATGTGAATCTTTTACAGCTTATTAAGCTTTCCCCAGGAGTACGTAAGGAATTTAGAAAGATTCTATGTACCGGTTATATTGTAGAACCTTTGGATATCACGCGAGTTGGTGATGACTGGTTCGAGCATGCTGAGAAGCATTGCCCGAGGGTTGCAGCCTATGTCGATGGGATATTAGTAGATTATGCCATTGTCGACGCGGGATCATCTGTTAACATTATGAGTTCTGAACAGATGGAAAGGTTGGGTCTTGCGATCCAGAAAGATACCTCCACAATTCTCAAAATGGCAGATGATAGTTTGAGACAGGCAGAAGGCTGCATTACTAAGGTCCATGTCGCTGTTGCAAATGTAGAATGCCTGTTGGACTTTAGGGTGATTCGTTTTGCAGGCCGTCCAAGTTACCAAGTATTACTCGGACGACCTTGGATCTTGCAAGCGGACTGCCAAGTAGATATACCCGCCGGTCGACTGATATTCGGTAGAGGTGCCCAGCGTGTGGTGGTTGATGCTTATCCTGAGTCCCCGCAGAGTGAGAGAGCTCCTCTATCTTCTACAGAATTGGAGACATTAGAAGATTTATCTGCCAGTGAGACATCATCGAGTGATGAGTCCAAAGAGGGATCCACCACGGAGGACATCTATCAGATCACTTTGAATGAGCCGATAGAGGGCCAAGATCGTATAAGAGATGCAGATGTTACCGAGCTAGACCTTGGTATGCCTGATGATTCGCGGCCAATCAAATTAGGTTCTCAGCTCAGCTCAGCAGAAAGGGAGGACTATGTGGCCTTGATCCAGGAATTTCGTGATATCTTTGCCTGGAGTTATGATGAGTTGAGAGGCATCCCTCCTAGTCTTGCTATTCATACAATTCCGTTGAAGGAGGGCAGTCGTCCTGTACGGCAGAAAGTAAGGCGTATGCCTTTTGAACTGAGGGACGGCCTATTTGAAGAGTTACAGAAGCTTCGAAAAGCGGGTTTGATTTTTCCTGTGCAACACACGGAATGGTGTTCGCCAGTTGTGATTAGAAAGAATAAGAATAATCAAATCCGTTTATGTGTAGACTTTAGGGAGCTGAATAAGCAGACAGTTAAGGACTACTACCCACTACCATTTATTGACAAGATTTTGGATCAATTAGCGGGTAGGGAGATATATTCATTTATGGATTGCTTTGTAGGATACAATCAAATGGCAATTGCAGAAGAGGACAAGTTGAAAACAACGTTCATCACTGTATTTGGTACTTTTGCGTACCATGTGATGGCCTTTGGTTTATGCAATGCACCTGGTTCGTGGCAACGAATAGCAGATAAGACATTCGGTGACATATCCCCTGAAGAGTTGAAGGTGTTTATTGATGACTTAGGGGCCGCCACCGTGAGAGGAAGGCAGTTGCTCATTTTAGGAAAATGCTTGAGCGCTGTAGACAATTTTGCATCGCCCTAAACCCACGAAAGTGTGTTTTTGGAGTACCTTATGGACTATTGCTGGGTCATGTGGTCAGTTCGGTAGGAATTGCGACAGACCCCGAGAAGGTCAAAGTTATAGTTGCCATGGGTCCACCACGCACTCCGAAAGAGGTTCATAGCTTTCTGTCTTCGGTTGGTTACTACCATAGATTCATCAACGCCTTAGCAGAAAGAACGTTGCCGCTTACAAATTTATTGTCCTTTAGCTATTCGTTTGTATGGAGTGACCCTTGTAAGGTAGCATTCGAGGATGTGAAACAGGAGCTAGCAAGAGCACCCGTTTTAAAAGCACCTAAAAGAGGTGAGGTGTTCTATATATTTTCGGTAGCCACCATGTATAGTATCAGCTGCTGTTTAGCCCAAATTTGGGAAGAGAAGTGGCACCACCCGATTGCTTTTGCCCGTCGGAAGCTAGGGGTATCTGAAATCATGGAGAAATTGTGTCTAGCAATGGTCTTTGGGACCAAGAAATTCAGGCATTATATTCTCTATGAGAAAGTCGTGCTTTATACGAAGGCAGAGGGACTTCGATTATTGATGAATAAGCTACATCCGCTTGATCGTCTAGCAAAGTGGTTGATCACTTTGCAGGAATTTGATTATGAAATCAAGAGTAAGCCACCAAGGTTGCAAGGCATCGTGGAATGTCTAGTGGACTTCGGGGAGCCGAAAGAATCTATGGCTGAAGGTAGTGACTTGGAGTTGTTATTTAAAATAGATACGGCATCTATTCCCTCCTGGTATGCTGCAATAACGCATTATTTATCAACGGGAGAGGCGGGATCCGAACTATCTAAAGCTGAGAGAAGGAAAATTAAGCAGCAAGCGTTAAAGTTTGCTTTGATCGCAGGTGCATTATATCGGCAAGGGGTTGATAACATCTATCACCGATGTGTGATGCCTGATGAGGTGCCATTAATTTTGGAAGAGTGCCATGATTCTGCTTGCGGTGGCCATTTTGCTGGACGGCTTACAACCCGAAAGGCGTTAAGAGCAGGTTATTGGTGGCCTGCCATCTTCCAGGATGCGTTTGCGTATGTTAAGCGATGTGATATTTGCCAACGACATGATAGTCGAGAGAATAGGAAACGACCACTCACCCCTATTATGGCGATACTTCCATTTGAGAAGTGGGGAATAGACTTTGTGGGTCCTATTACTCCATTGTCGACTACGCAAAAGAGGTACATCATTGTCGCAACTGACTACTTCACAAAGTGGTCAGAAGCGCATGCAACAAGGAAAGATGATGCTAAAGAAACTGCTAGTTTCCTTTTAGAGCAGATAATATGCCGATTTGGTCCGCCGAAAGAATTAGTGTCGGACCGCGGAACCCATTTCCTGAATAAGGTGATCAAAGGTTTGACAGAGATGTGGCAAATCAAGCATAACAAGACAACCCCATATAATCTGCAAGCCAATGGGCAAGTTGAAAGTACCAACAAGCAGCTTGTGGGCATCCTGTCCAAAATTGTATCAGAAAAGAAACCGGATTGGGATAAAAAGTTATACGTGGCAGTGTGGGCTTATAATACGACCTTCAAACGAGCCACTGGCCATACCCCGTTCAAGTTAGTATATGGGGAGGAGTGTGTCTTGCCTTTAGAGATTGAGCTGCCGACTATTCGGTTTGCCATCAATCATTCTTTGAGCGATGAAGACGCACTTTTTGAGCGCCTAACGACACTAGCACATTTAGATGAGCTTAAGTTGCAGAGCTTATTGCACCAAGAAGTGGCGAAGTGCCGAATGAAGCAGCTACATGACCTCAAAGCCAAGAAATACACCTTCAAGAAAGGACAGCTTATTCTGTATTATGATGCACGACGTGAATTATTTCCAGGCAAGCTAGAGCCTAAATGGGATGGGCCCTATAGGATCGTTAGAATAGGAAAGAATACATCCACAGTTTTGTTAGCTGACCTTGAGGGGATAGAATTTAAAAATAAGGTTAATCTTAATAAGATTAAACCTTATTACTTCTGATTACACTAATGCTATGACTGCCTTGCAGGTCTAGGCGAGATCGATCAAACATCTGCAAGGAAATCGTGATAGAGGTTGATGGGTCGTCTGATCCCTTATTTAGAACACCCATATTTGGAAGAAAGGTATCATCAGGGAAAGCTCATTTGATGGAGCGAAGGATACAAGGTGATTGCGCAAGAAGGCAGGACATTTATTTGGGAGATCAAGGTCTTCTGCCATCACTGCCTACAAATTTTGACGAGCATCCCTGTTGAATTCAATGACGATGGAGGGATGGAGCCTACAGTCCACCCGTTGAATATGCTGAATTTCGATTACCATAATTATGAGTAGAGTTCTGGATGGCGGGATATGTAAACCCTTTATGGACGTACACCTTGTAATTTGATGTGGCGTCCAGGGGTCCATGCAAAAAAGGAAGTGTAGGAGTTGTCATCCGAGACCCCCGACGACGCATTGTCCTGAAGTTAGCTGCTTATCTCGGGGTGAATTTTACCAATAATATGGCAGAATACAAAGCCCTGATTATGGGTTTGAATATTGCGAAGAAGGGTGGTATCCGCCAGTTGTTGGTGAAAGGGGACTCTCAGTTGGTTTTAAATGAACTCAATGGGACGTACATGGTACGAAACCCCATCCTTTGTATGTACCATCATACTACCATAGCCCTGCTAGACGAATTCAATAGAGTGTCTTTTCAGCTGATTCCACGGAATTGGAATCAGTTTGCTGATTCTTTGGCTAATTTCGCGTATGAAGAAGACCTCTTCTTTAATTGTGGCCCTTGTCCCGATATATCTATTGATGGTGAGACAGGACCTGGTCGTTTGTGGGGTATGCTTTCTGAACATGCCCTCTTTGGCAGACGATGGTTGATCTGGGTGATGCAGAGGGTAAGCGAGACTCATCTGCCTCTATTATCTGGGACCCATAGACTGATTAGACGACATGTGATGCGAACACCTCTTGCGATATACGCAGGAGGGATGGGTCATAATCTAATGCACCTAGTTTAGGGCTACGAGCCTCTGTTCCCCTCGGAATAGTATGCTTTGATGACTATCATGGTTGTTTCCAGGAGGATGTTATGCATAGCCATGTTTTGTTTCATTAGGCCAAGAGGGCCGATTCAGTTTTGTAGTGAAGTGTTTGATTTCATTAGGCCAAGAGGGCCATTTCCCTGTCTAGTGCGGGTGCGTTTAATCGGGTTTTTGGTTTAAGTGTTGTGCTGGACAGGTTTCGTGTTTCGTGGAATTTGATGGACTTTGGTGGAGCCTTTGCTATGATGGAAGCTTCTTGCGGCCAATCCAGGTGATATTTCTCCTTTACGAGTACATTTCTTTCCTGTTATATGTGTATTTGTACTTGTCGAGGGGATACATTTTTGTTGGGGACCGGCAACCAAGGCATGAAGTCCCAGGTTTAGGTTGAGTATGTTTGAGGGAGGTCGGAGTAGTCATTGCCTCCTGTAAAGACATTGTCAGGCATCGAAAGACCTGTTTTAGAAGGACGTCCTAGTGGCCCTGTCCTGCTAGCCTGTTAGGCAGCCATTCTAGGAGTTCTTGTTAGTAGTGAGGCAGTTAGAGAAGGCTGCCAGAAGATAATAATGATGACACCAGAAACCCTGAACATCCTAAAAGATGAATATAAATGCGAAGGTGTGTAAAAAGGGGTTCTAACCCCTCTCAAAGAAAAGAAAAGAAATGAAAATATATAAGTAGTTG
Organism: Lygodium microphyllum; assembly: GCF_053477565.2. Classification (NCBI taxonomy): domain Eukaryota; kingdom Viridiplantae; phylum Streptophyta; class Polypodiopsida; order Schizaeales; family Lygodiaceae; genus Lygodium; species Lygodium microphyllum. Next base: position 48,957,687 of record NC_141150.1, read on the forward strand.
CTCATTGCCTTGCGAAGGCCTGGTAGGTTCCTGGGGACGAGTCAGACCCGGGGCCGATACCTTGTCTTCCTAGGGGTGGCTTCTTGCCAAATATAATACCCAAACAAGGAAGGTTGGAGCGAAAATAAAAGTGAGCGTTAGAAAAGGATTAAGTGTCGCCTTGCGAGGGCTTGGTAGGTTCTTCGGTGCCGAGACAGGTCCTGAGGCCGATGCCCTGTTCTCCTTGGGTCATTACGCTCAGCTCCCTCCTTTTTACATGCCCAAGTATGTTCCTCCAATACAAACCCTAAAAGACGAAATGTACTGAAAGAAAATACTTTTTGATCAGGCTATAGGAGTCCTCGCCTAGTAGGAGCTCCTAGTGGTGTTGTCTTTAGTTGGTAAGTAGTTCAGACTACCACTTAGGGCAACCTCTTTGATAGGTTTTTTTTAGTTTGGCTGTGTTGGAGCAGCTGGTTAGTGACTGATTTCGGTTCTTCTATTGGATAATGCTAGGCCTACTCCTTGTGGATGTCATGCCTTGGTTCTATCCAGGGGTAGGGGGAGCATTGTGCTGAGTTTTATTATATAATTGTTTTCTATCAGTTTGATGCTTCTTTGGTTGTTTATGTGCAGATATGTTCGTGGATTCGACGGGCTGAGTCGCCCTATCCCGTGGTCGCCAATGAGAGCGGAATTTAGGTGATGGGAAGTGCTTAAAAATAGCTAAAAATCATGAATATCAAGGGAAAAATATTCAATGTCAAAGGCGGCGGCTCGATCTGGGACGATTTTAAGCGCCAAAGTGCTTTAAAGGCGCCCGAGCGACACTTGTTGATTTTTCATAATTTTTCAGACAGTCGTGCGGGTTGACATGGGCTACTGGCCAATGCGGGATGCCAAGCCGGACGCCCAGGATTTTTCAGAGCTCAATTCCGAGTCCGGACGGGGAAATGGCCAAGAAACCGGTCAAGATACGAAGGGGTGGACAAAGTTTGGCCAAAGTGGGCATGACCCTTGGGAGCCCAAATTAAAATGTAGCATGAAACTTTTGAGGGGAGAGATGAGGAAAAAAATCGTGGAGAGAGAGAGGAGGATATCACGACTGTAGGCGCCGAAAATTGCGCCCCATTGTTGATCAATGGAGATGGCAGTCTGCAAACAACCCCCCACAATGATTATGGGGCTTCGTTTCCCTCTGGATGCTCACTTTATCACCGCCCTTCCCTCGCGCAATGATGCCCTCTTTGAAGATCTCTGATTTCAGTCTTTCTCTCTCCTCCCTCTCTCTTCTAAAGGCAAGTTCATGTGGGAAGAAGAAGGAAGAAGAAAGAATGATGGAGGCTTGTCCGGCATGGATCGGATTGCTCCACGGGCTGGAAATGGTGATTGGTGATTGTGCTGGACATGAAGTGCTGCTGATTTCCAAATTTACAGCCATGGACATGAAACCCGAAACACGCAAATAAGCGGTAATTTAAAATTTTCAAAGGAAATTTGAGCTTTTATGGCTTTTGATTGATGAAATGCTGTTCATGTGGGATAAAAATTGTTCATGTTGCTGTTTTCCATGAGTTCTTGCTGGTCATAATCAAAAAATCAGAAAAAATATGCATCTTGTGGTTCAAAATAATAGGCTAAAACACGTAAAACATGAAAAAACAAGGGAAAATGATGGTTTTTGGCATAAAAATGGGAAAGTAAATAGGAACATCAACCAAACTTTCATTTTTCTGCAAGAATGAACTAAGGGCCACAGCCCATAACCTGTTTTGAATTTTCAGTAATTAAAAATTGCGGGAAAATAAGGGAAAATACAAGAAAAGGGTAGAAAAACCCTAAAAAATAAGGGAAAAATACATTTTGGGTTTCGAAAAATAAGGATGAATAAGAACAATGGTTGTGAATGTTTGTGGGGACTGAAGCATGAGGATTTGCCTCAGTTCAACCCCACCTTCTTGTTCTAGTGTGTCTTTTTCCGTTTTTTTCACATAAAATGATGACAAAATACCCTATAAACCTATTCAACGATGCAATACTTAAACGGGGAAGGGTAGAGAAGTTGAAATATGTCTAAATGCCGTGTGAGATGATGGAAAAGTTGCTGATTTTTATGCATAGTATTTTAGGATGGATGATAATTAAAATTAAGAGCTTAGTAGCACGAGGATCACCTCGGTGCTAGGCCCATGCAACGAAGCACGAACGGTAGTTGGAAACCATTAAAAGAATGTTTTTGCACTTGTGCACGATACTTTTTTGCTAAATGTTTGAGCACTAGGCATCCACCAAATGCATAGAGTATGAAAAGAATTTAAAAGTATCAGTGATCAGCTCCTGGACATGCATTGCAATTGGTTTATTAGGACATGACCTACGATGAGAGGCAGTGAGGTACCCATGCTGTAGGCTAGTTGTGGGGTCTAGGGGAAAGAGAAGTAAGGACAATGGTACATTCCTGGACACGTTTATTTGGTACCTTGAGCGACTTTTGTGCGATGTGTCTATTTGTTGAGCGACGCACTGAGGGGCCAATCCCCGAGGTGTAGGAGAGTTGTAGAGGGTTGACGGCATTCAGCCGTAGGAGGAACCCCATGTGTATGTGATTCGAGCCTTTTGGCTATGTGAAAGAGACTCCCTCTGAGGAGTAATATTGGGTTAGGATCAGTTGGACTACAACGTATTACAAACGCAATGTTTAGGAAGGCAGAGATTTTGAAAGACGCTCCTGGCCGCGAGGCCGAGGGGTTGTCTTGTACGTAGTGACGAGGCCCGGCTAGTGCATGAGCCAATGCCGGCCCGTTTTTAGGTCCATCAGTGGTGCGTCTGCCGGGAGCGGCTTAAAGTGGCGGTTCTCGAATCCTGGTTGTTTAGGGACCAACTAGCAGTTTATGCCAAAGGATACTGAGATTGATCCGTTATTTTTTTATAAGCATCGTCTAGCAGAAATCCAAAAGCAAGAAAGAGACGAAAGAGCTAGGCGACGTGCTGAAATTTTTAGGAGATATTCTCCTAAGCATAGCGGCGCTGAACCCTTACGAGGGAGTGGATCTAGTAGTCTTAGTACCACAAGCAGTAAGTTAGGAGAAGGCGGAAGCTCTAGTGCTCCCCTTCCTTCTATAAGCCAGTCCACGTCAAGTACGGGAGGTGTAATCCCACCGTCCCCTACTCCTAGTGCAAATCCAATCCTCGTCATGGCGCAGCCTATTGCAATTCCAGTAGGAACAACGGATTTTCCGGCTCTAGGTTACCCGCTACCCATTTTTAATGGGCTAGTTGAGGAAGATGCAGAACTCCACATTAGGGAGTTTCAAAAGCTGATGTTTAACTGTCGCATCCAAGAAGAAGGACATTTAATGATGTTCTTCAATATGGCTCTCAAAGGAAGAGCCGCTATATGGTATCATGGTTTAGAAGCCGGAACCATATTGAACATTGATGCATTTTATGGAGCTTTTCGAAGGGAGTTTGCCCCTGAAAGGGGTGGGCAATATTGGTTGCGTGTACTCAACATGACCCGCCAAGAACCACACGAGGATATTCGTGCTTATGCTAAGAAGATAAAATAGGTTTTCCGTAAGTTGGACACCTCTAATCCTATCCCCGCAGCTGCCCAATTGCAATATTTCCTTCATGGTTTGGACTTTAATATCCAATTGCAGTTGAGTAGTGTCCCCTTGGGGGATATAGATACTGCCATTATACGCGCACAAGAGGTGGAATCCTGACTTCAAGCAGCCTATGCTTCTCGAGGCAATTCGAATATGGGTTTAGTATTGGCAAACAATTTGGCAATAGCCAATGGCAGTAGTGGTCAAGGGATGGCCATGGCTAACCCTAATGGGAGAGGAAACATGATGCAGAATGTCCCTTTATTACCAGCTCCCCCTAGCATATCGATGCCTACGGGCAGTCAAATGGCTCCAAATGGTGGAGGCCAGACGGTTAATTCTAATACCATGCCTGTGGCTCAACAACCAGTGCCTAATCGAATTGTCAGGCGGATGGAATGACATGATAATGACCCAGGCTATGAGTCGAGTTCTTCCAATGTTCTTGGCGAGGTTAAGGACATGATGAAGCATTATACCGACATGATTACGGAGCAGTATCGGCAAATAGCCGTTGATGTCAACTTCCTTAAAAAACAACAAAATTTGATAGGAAGTAGATACCCAGAGGAGGGTGCACCTTCGAGGTTTAGTTGCAAATGGTGTGGTGGGCAGCACTATCCAAGGAATTGCCCGAATGTTAAGTGCGACATCTGTGGAAAATCTGGCCATTTAGCAGCTACTTGCTGGAGTAAGATCAGTTCCCTCCAGCGAGGAAGTCGGCAACCAAGGCCTGTTAATCATCGTGCCCAAGGAAAAGATTCCCAGCGAGAGGACGGGCCTAAACAAATACTTCAACGACCAAAGACTACAGTAGAGGAGCTACCAAGTGGTAGTGGGGTCAGTTTGATCGAGGCTGTACGCGTTAATGATGCTGAAACCTCTAATCTGCGAGCTGTCCTTACAAGAGGTCAAAAGGGTAGAGAAGCCGACAAGGATAAGCCTGTCGATGGAAACCCTAAACAAGGCGACAAAGGAACGCAAGTTTTGGACCCTTCCATGGAAGGGGAACCTTTGAAGCCCGTAGAGAGTAAAGCCAATAAGGAACCACCAAAGAAGAAGGTGAAAGTTAAGAAAGAGGCAATAAAGCCAGTTCAGCGACCTAAAGAGCGGATGGTTTGGCGTGAAAAGCAAGCTCTACCGAACTATCATGAATTCGATTTGGCGAGCTCTCTTTGCGAAGTCAAGCCGGATGTGAATCTTTTACAGCTTATTAAGCTTTCCCCAGGAGTACGTAAGGAATTTAGAAAGATTCTATGTACCGGGTATATTGTAGAACCTTTGGGTATTGCGCGAGTTGGTGATGACTGGTTCGAGCATGCTGAGAAGCATTGCCCGAGGGTTGCAGCCTATGTCGATGGGATATTAGTAGATTATGCCATTGTCGACACGGGATCATCTATTAACATTATGAGTTCTGAACAGATGGAAAGGTTGGGTCTTGCGATCCAGAAAGATACCTCCACAATTCTCAAAATGGCAGATGATAGTTTGAGACAGCCAGAAGGCTGCATTACTAAGGTCCATGTCGCTGTTGCAAATGTAGAATGCCTGTTGGACTTTAGGGTGATTCGTTTTGCAGGCCGTCCAAGTTACCAAGTATTACTCGGACGACCTTGGATCTTGCAAGCGGACTGCCAAGTAGATATACCCGCCGGTCGACTGATATTCGGCAGAGGTGCCCAGCGTGTGGTGGTTGATGCTTATCCTGAGTCCCTGCAGAGTGAGAGAGCTCCTCTATCTTCTATAGAATTGGAGACATTAGAAGATTTATCTGCCAGTGAGACATCATCGAGTGATGAGTCCAAAGAGGGATCCACCACGGAGGACATCTATCAGATCACTTTGAATGAGCCGATAGAGGGCCAAGATCGTATAAGAGATGCAGATGTTATCGAGCTAGACCTTGGTATGCCTGATGATTCGCGGCCAATCAAATTAGGTTCTCTGCTCAGCTCAGCAGAAAGGGAGGACTATGTGGCCTTGATCCAGGAATTCCGTGATATCTTTGCCTGGAGTTATGATGAGTTGAGAGGCATCCCTACTAGTCTTGCTATTCATACAATTCCGTTGAAGGAGGGCAGTCGTCCTGTACGGCAGAAAGTAAGGCGTATGCCTTTTGAACTGAGGGACGGCCTGTTTGAAGAGTTACAGAAGCTTCGAAAAGCGGGTTTGATTTTTCCTGTGCAACACACGGAATGGTGTTCGCCAGTTGTGATTAGAAAGAATAAGAATAATCAAATCTGTTTATGTGTAGACTTTAGGGAGCTGAATAAGCAGACAGTTAAGGACTACTACCCGCTGCCATTTATTGACAAGATTTTGGATCAATTAGCGGGCAGGGAGATATATTCATTTATGGATTGCTTTGCAGGATACAACCAAATGGCAATTGCAGAAGAGGACAAGTTGAAAACAACGTTCATCACTGTATTTGGTACTTTTGCGTACCATGTGATGGCCTTTGGTTTATGCAATGCACCTGGTTCGTGGCAACGAATAGCAGATAAGACATTCGGTGACATATCCCCTGAAGAGTTGAAGGTGTTTATTGATGACTTAGGGGCCGCCACCGTGAGAGGAAGGCAGTTGCTCATTTTAGGAAAATGCTTGAGCGCTGTAGACAATTTTGCATCGCCCTAAACCCACGAAAGTGTGTTTTTGTAGTACCTTATGGACTATTGCTGGGTCATGTGGTCAGTTCGGTAGGAATTGCGACAGACCCCGAGAAGGTCAAAGTTATAGTTGCCATGGGTCTACCACGCACTCCGAAAGAGGTTCATAGCTTTCTGTCTTCGGTTGGTTACTACCGTAGATTCATCAACGCCTTAGCAGAAAGAACGTTGCCGCTTACAAATTTATTGTCCTTTAGCTGTTCGTTTGTATGGAGTGACCCTTGTAAGGTAGCATTCGAGGATGTGAAACAGGAGCTAGCAAGAGCACCCGTTTTAAAAGCACCTAAAAGAGGTGAGGTGTTCTATATATTTTCGGTAGCCACCATGTATAGTATCAGCTGCTGTTTAGCCCAAATTTGGGAAGAGAAGTGGCACACCCGATTGCTTTTGCCCGTCGGAAGCTAGGGGTATCCGAAATCATGGAGAAATTGTGTCTAGCAATGGTCTTTGGGACCAAGAAATTCAGGCATTATATTCTCTATGAGAAAGTCGTGCTTTATACAAAGGCAGAGGGACTTCGATTATTGATGAATAAGCTACAGCCACTTGATCGTCTAGCAAAGTGGTTGATCACTTTGCAGGAATTTGATTATGAAATCAAGAGTAAGCCACCAAGGTTGCAAGGCATCGTGGAATGTCTAGTGGACTTTGAGGAGCCGAAAGAATCTATGGCTGAAGGTAGTGACTTGGAGTTGTTACTTAAAATAGATATGGCATCTATTCCCTCCTGGTATGCTACAATAACGCATTATTTATCAACGGGAGAGGCGGGATCCGAACTATCTAAAGCTGAGAGAAGGAAAATTAAGCAGCAAGCGTTAAAGTATGCTTTGATCGCAGGTGCATTATATCGGCAAGGGGTTGATAACATCTATCGCCGATGTGTGATGCCTGATGAGGTGCCATTAATTTTGGAAGAGTGCCATGATTCTGCTTGCGGTGGCCATTTTGCTGGACGGCTTACAGCACGAAAGGCGTTAAGAGCAGGTTATTGGTGGCCTGCCATCTTCCAGGATGCGTTTGCGTATGTTAAGCGATGTGATATTTGCCAACGACATGATAGTCGAGAGAATAGGAAACGACCACTCACCCCTATTATGGCGATACTTCCATTTGAGAAGTGGGGAATAGACTTTGTGGGTCCTATTACTCCGTCGTCGACTACGCAAAAGAGATACATCATTGTCGCAACTGACTACTTCACAAAGTGGTCAGAAGCGCGTGCAACAAGGAAAGATGATGCTAAAGAAACTGCTAGTTTCCTTTTAGAGCAGATAATATGCCGGTTTGGTCCGCCGAAAGAATTAGTGTCGGACCGCGGAACCCATTTCCTGAATAAGGTGATCAAAGGTTTGACAGAGATGTGGCAAATCAAGCATAACAAGACAACCCCATATAATCTGCAAGCCAATGGGCAAGTTGAAAGTACCAACAAGCAGCTTGTGGGCATCCTGTCCCAAATTGTATCAGAAAAGAAACGGGATTGGGATAAAAAGTTATACGTGGCAGTGTGGGCTTATAATACGACCTTCAAACGAGCCACTGGCCATACCCCGTTCAAGTTAGTATATGGGGAGGAGTGTGTCTTGCCTTTAGAGATTGAGCTGCCGACTATTCGGTTTGCCATCAATCATTCTTTGAGCGATGAAGACGCACTTTTTGAGCGCCTAACGACACTGGCACATTTAGATGAGCTTAAGTTGCAGAGCTTATTGCACCAAGAAGTGGCGAAGCGCCGAATGAAGCAGCTACACGACCTCAAAGCCAAGAAATACACCTTCAAGAAAGCACAGCTTGTTCTGTATTATGATGCACGACGTGAATTATTTCCAGGCAAGTTAGAGCCTAAATGGGATGGGCCCTATAGGATCGTTAGAATAGGAAAGAATAAATCCACAGTTTTGTTAGCTGACCTTGAGGGGATAGAATTTAAAAATAAGGTTAATCTTAATAATATTAAACCTTATTACTTCTGATTGCACTAATGCTATGACTGCCTTGCAGGTCTAGGCGAGATCGATCAAACATCTGCAAGGAAATCGTGATAGAGGTTGATGGGTCGTCTGATCCCTTATTTAGAACACCCATATTTGGAACAAAGGTATCATCAGGGAAAGCTCATTTGATGGAGCGAAGGATACAAGGTGATTGCGCAAGAAGGCGGGACATTTATTTGGGAGATCAAGGTCTTCTGCCATCACTGCCTACAAATTTTGACGAGCATCCCTGTTGAATTCAATGACGATGGAGGGATGGAGCCTACAGTCCACCCGTTGAATATGCTGAATTTCGATTACCATAATTATGAGTAGAGTTCTGGATGGCGGGATATGTAAACCCTTTATGGACGTACACCTTGTACTTTGATGGGGCGTCCAGGGGTCCATGCAAAAAAGGAAGTGTAGGAGTTGTCATCCGAGACCCCCGACGACGCATTGTCCTGAAGTTAGCTGCTTATCTCGGGGTGAATTTTACCAATAATATGGCAGAATACAAAGCCCTGATTATGGGTTTGAATATTGCGAAGAAGGGTGGTATCCGCCAGTTGTTGGTGAAAGGGGACTCTCAGTTGGTTTTAAATGAACTCAATGGGACGTACATGGTACGAAACCCCATCCTTTGTATGTACCATCATACTACCATAGCCCTGCTAGACGAATTCAATAGAGTGTCTTTTCAGCTGATTCCACGGAATTGGATTGAGTTTGCCGATTCTTTGGCTAATTTCGCGTATGAAGAAGACCTCTTCTTTAATTGTGGCCCTTGTCCGGATATATCTATTGATGGTGAGACAGGACCTGGTCGTTTGTGGGGTATGCTTTCTGAACATGCCCTCTTTGGCAGACGATGGTTGATCTGGGTGATGCAGAGGGTAAGCGAGACTCATCTGCCTTTATTATCTGGGACCCATAGACTGATTAGACGACATGTAATGCGAACACCTCTTGCGATATACGCAGGAGGGATGGGTCATAATCTAATGCACCTAGTTTAGGGCTACGAGCCTCTGTTCCCCTCGGAATAGTATGCTTTGATGACTATCATGGTTGTTTCCAGGAGGATGTTATGCATAGCCATGTTTTGTTTCATTAGGCCAAGAGGGCCGATTCAGTTTTGTAGTGAAGTGTTTGATTTCATTAGGCCAAGAGGGCCATTTCCCTGTCTAGTGCGGGTGCATTGTCGAAGGGTTTTCGAAAGCAAAGTCGCAACCACAGAGGTTATTGAGCAATTCCAAGATAGAAGATCAATCAAGCAAGATCAAGATTCAATTTGAGAATTCAATTTCAGATAATGGCCCTATAATCAATTTGTTCAAGCCTTTGGTCTCTTGAATGTGGCAAACAGACTTGTTGGCTTTGTTCTTCTGAAAGGAAAAAGCTTGATAAGTCATGGAGAACTTCCAAAATGTCTTCGCGAGTCACTTTCCCATCGCCATCTGCATCATAGACTTTAAAAATGGTCTTCACTTTATTTTCGAAGGCTTGCTTTGAAACTGAAAACTGAGAGAAGGGTCACAAAATCCTTGAAATTCAAGCCATCCAACATCTTTATCATTTTCTGTAATAACAGGTTAACAGTAAACTCTGGAACTGATAGAAACTTCTTAGCAGAGAAGAAGTCTTTTCCATTGCATCATTGAAAACTGAGAGAAGGGCAAAACCTCCCATAGAGGAAGACAATTTCCTGCTAAGAGACTGTTATAAGAGTCTACAGTGTTCTTGGACATCTTCAATGTCGTATTGTGTGAGCATAGAGGAAGCATTCCCTTCAATTCTACCTATATATGTTCAGCTTTTATGAGCCACTGAACCATCTTGAATTCCCAGACAAAAATTTCACACAATCACACGCCCATGCCCACATCATCTATCATAGCATAAGCATCAATAACCATCTTGTATTTATCTGCCTCAAAATTTTGGCACACTTCAAGCAACAAATGATCAACCTTCTCCAATGTCCTCTGAAGCCAGTCCTCAATACTATGATTCATATCTGTAATTGCGATGATGCCAGAGCACTCGTCCATTAACTGCATGCATGCTGAGCACATACGCAAGGCTTTGACATAGTCACCCTCCTCTACTATACTCTCCAAACGAGATTTTATGTCCATAGCATGCTGAATTTTCACCAAGATTGGCAAAATGTCCTCAGTCAGAAGATTCTTCAAAACAAAATGTGTTTCCAACACCACAATCTGTACAAAGCAGTTCTGAATTTTTTTTTACACAAGCCACCATAGCTTCATCTACTGCTGACACACCAAATTACACCATAGACTCAATCAGCTCCGATTACAGTTTTGCTCCTTTCCCAATTATGTCATCGAGCCATGCTGGTCTCGTCGTCCTCTTTAATAAGCATTTTCCGCACAATTAAGGCTTTCGTCATCCATGTTGATCTCCGAGTCACACGATTGTCGAGAAGAGCAATTGCATAGAAGATGGAGTCTTCTCCTCCATCTTCATCGTCTTCTTTCTCATCACCATCTGTCCCCTTCAATGCTTTCTTCTCCTGCGTGTCGACTCCTTCCCTCCTCAGAATTCTGTCGATTCAGATTCAATCATTCTCAGTTCCCCCCCCCCCCGTACTAAGAAAAGTCTCTTTGGGCTTTGTTCATTCACAATGTCAGATGCGATTTCCACAACATATTGCTCCCAATCAGTGGTCTGAACAGGTTGATTCTCTGTGAAAGGGTACTGGTGCACTTTGCAGGCCTCCAGGGAGAGTATTCTCTTCGTAGGATTTCGTTTTCAATCCAAAGCTATTCGACTTGCCCAGGGTAATGGAAGCTGTGTCTCCACTCTTCATCGTTCCATTCGCACCGTTTTTATCCTCTTCCCCCCCTAATTAGCTCTTGACTCAGCTAATTAGCTTCCTCCCTTCCGAGATTCCCTGCGCGTCGACTCCCTTTTTCTCCTCAGAATTCTGCGCTGTATTATCCTCCTTCTCTCCCTCCAAAACACTTTTCAAAAACAAAAGCTTCTCTTTTTCCCCCAAAAAGCACGGCTCCTTTTCCCTTTCAGCATCGGAGTATATATTAGACATACAGACATAAGCCACTGGATTCTTCTTATTCAATTACAATGCATGTTCGAAGGCCTGCCTTTCGAGTTCCACATTGCCCCACTTCTGACAAGCACCCAAAACAGTAAGCCACAACACAAGGTTAGCTGAATATGGCATCTTCTTTATAACTGCTACTGCCTCGCCTAATAGGCCTGCACGAACAAGGAGATCAACCATGCAAGTGAGGTGCTCCACCGTTGGAATGAGGCCATAGTCTTTGCTCATGCTTTCAAAGTAGATTTGTGCCTTACCCAGTTGACCTGTGTGACTGCATGCTTTAAGCACACTACTGAATGTTATCAAGTTTGGTTTTATGCCTTGTGCCCTCATTTTGTCGAATATATAAAATACATCTTCAGCCTTTCCAAGTTGTGCATATCCTGTGATTAGAGCACTCCAGCAGATTACATCTTGCTCTGGAAGTGCATCAAACACATCTTGTGCTTTTGTCGGCAAGCCTAATTTCATATACATATCAATCAATGCAGAACCTACATAAATATCCTTTTTTAGAAATCCTTCCCTAACAACATCAGAATGTAATCCTTGGCCCCTGTCTACAGATCCTGAAATTCCACAAGCTTTCATGATGCATGTAAAGATGAGTGCGTTTGGGGAAACACTGTCAAGTTGCATCTGCTAAAAGCTGTTTATTGCTGCTTCAGCACATTCATGTTGTATATATCCTGCAATTAGGACATTCCATGTGCCTAGATCTCGATAAGGAAGCATATCAAACACTGCTTGTGCCTCTGCCAGCCAGCCACATTTAGCATACATATCAACTAATGCAATGCCCACATCCACATTTGTCTTCAATAGCCCTATCCTATCAATCTCAGCATGTATTTCTTGGCCCTTGTTTATAGCTCCAGCCATGCCACAAGCTTTTAAGGTGCAGACAAGTGTGATACTATCCAAAGAGATATCCTCCTCATGCATTTGTTTGAATAATTGTAATGTCTTGTCTCCTTGATCCTGTTCAACATAGACTGAAAGCAACCCTTCATACTCGCTACTATACTCATACGCAGAGAATAAATGTAATCACAACAACTAAGTGTGCATAAAGTATTAAATCGCACACACAACTTTCGGGTGGTTTTCACATCTCGAATGCGCAGCAATACGACATCCACCCCCTCTAATCCTGCGCATCCTCCGGATGGGCCAACTACCCATGATCATTATCATCAAGATCCACAAACAAATCAAGCTCTTCGTTATGTATTTCCGGTAGATCAACAAGATTATCAGCCATATCATCTGTCTCTTCCATTGGAGTTTCTTGTCATTGCTCTTCTCTTGAAAATTCTTCCAATGCATAATCCTCATCATCTCTTTTCTTGAAAATCTTGATTCTTTTTCCAGCAATAGGCACTCTAAGCACTATTCCATCCAATTCTGTCAGCTCATATGTTGCATTATCAAAGACATGTCTGACTATGTATGGCCTAAACCATCTTTTCACCATCTTCCAAAGTGCAATATGCTGATTTTCAAGGCTGCTATCAAAGACCAATACCCAATCTCCCTCTTCTATTGCTCTAGGCCGCAAGCGATGCCTGCTATCAAACCTGTCCTTGTTCCTTAGTCTAACAACCTTCAGCCTGTCAATAGCTAGCTGAATATCCTCAGGTCTCCTCTCCAACTGTCGAATCCGAAGAGCTAAGAGCTCCTCTCTCGTCAAATCCTCCTGCCAAGGTAAAATTGACCAAGTCAAAGCACAAGTCTCAATCGGCATAACAGGTTTCTGACCATACATCAACTCTGCAGGCATATATCCTGTGGTAACACTATGAGTCGTACGATCAGCCCACAAAGCAAATGGTAAAAGTCTTGGCCATTCTCCAATCCGCCCTCTGCATGCTTTGGCTAATGCTTTCACTATCGGCGGATGCCCTCTTTCACTCTTTCCATTTCCCTCTGGATTGTATGCTGTGGTTAGAGCCAATTTGATTCCTAGCTGAGAGAAAAACTCCCTAGCTTCATCTGCATCCAATTCACCACGATCCGCAGTGATCTTACCCACACAACCATACCTGCAGAAAATTTCCTCCAATAAGAACTTACACACTGCACTAGTGGTCTTCGTTCTCAAAGATCTGCCCTCAACATGATTGGTAAGATCCTCTCTAGCCAAAACAATGTATCTCATCTGCCATAGACCCATAGGCATGGTAACCAAATCAACTACCCACTTATAATGAATGCATAGTGGATAGGTCGGATGAAGCTCATCTCTATGGCGCACTACTGAATACATCTGGCAGTCTCTGCAAGTCTCAACAAAGTGAGAAACATCTCTATACATGCCTTTCCACCAAAATTTCTCCCTGATTTTCTCATAAGTAGCCCATACTCCTCTATGACCAGCCCAAGGACTCTCATGAAACTCCCTCATCACCTGTAATTGTGTCTCTCTATCGCAGACAACCCGCAAAGGTAATCCGCCTCTTTTCTTCGGATGCTTCCAAAGAAATCCGTCCTTGAGAAAATAACCATAGGCTTTCCTTCTGATCTTCTTAAACTCTTCATCTGTCCATTCATCTCTTTTTCTTAGTGTACTAAGGTACCTGCCAACCTGCAACCAATCTCCAACATAGAGTTCTTCTGTGAAAGCCACAATATCATAAACATGACAAACATGATCAACCATAGTGGCTGAAATTTCTGCATCATCCTCTTCTGCAAGTAGAGTCTCCTCATCATCATATCTGGCTCTAGACAACATATCTGCCACTGGATTATCCTTCCCTGCTATGTGTTTAAATTCTGGATTTAATGACTTGATGTATGCAATCCATCTCAACATAGCTATATCCGGAGTAGAGCAACTCGTGATCATACCAATCAATGGCAAGCAATCTGTCTCTACCACAACTGAAGCTCCAATAAAATACTCCTTGTCACATTTGAGAGCCGTGACAATCCCCAATAATTCCCTCTTGATTTGCGGATATCTCCTCTGTCTCTCGTTTAGGACTTTCGCCCCAAACCGAATAGCATACCTATTTCCATCTGCATCATCTTGACCCACAGCCCAACCTATGCCAATTGGACTAGTGTCAACTGTCAATACAATAGGCCTATCACAATTATAATCCGCTTTTCTGAGAGTAGGAGCATTCTGCAATAACTTCTTCAATTTCCGCATGGTTCTAGTGTGACTCTCATCCCAATAAAATTTCTGCCCCTTTCGAAGCAGCTGATACAAACAATCTGCTATGTGTGCAAAATGAGGTATCCAAATCATATAAAACACACAAGCACCAATGAATCTCCGTACCTCTGAAGTAGTAGAACAATACTCTGCAATCTTGCCTATAGCATTCACCTTATCAGGTGAGGGTTTCCTGCCATAATATCCACACATATGCCCTACAATAACAACCTCATTCACTCCAAAAACAGATTTTTGCCCTGAAAGTGTCAAGTTCACTTCTTCTAACCTGGTCAAAATCTTCTCACATGCTAAAATATGATCAGCCATAAAGTATCTGCATCCCTGCTCATTTAGGCTCTCATTCTTCTCTTCTTCTGCACACCCCTTAATGGGCACATCATCCAAGAAAGGCATAGTAAGCTGAGGTATGTAATCACGAAGGACCTTATGCATGGCATTCATCATATGTGCAACAGAATTAGTGGCACCTTGAGACAAGGTACACATCCTGACAAGCCCAATAGGAGTTCTCATGGTGGTTATGTCCCTGCTTTCCAAAGCCAGCTGAAACTGATCATAACCTGAATACAAATCACCCAAAGAATAGATGGCACGTCCAGCAAATGCATCTGCAAACTCATCCACAACTGGACCTATATCAACATTCCTGATAGTAACTCTGTTCACTGGCTGCATGTCCTGAATAAATCGAAGAGTACCATTCTTCTTTGGAACTGTAAACCACCTGTTTGAGTATGGTGCAGATGAAGGCTCAAGGATTCCCATCCTGATTTTCTCATTCAATAAATCAATCAGCTTTGGCAAGTGTGCTTTAGGCACTGGAATAGGTCGGAGATTCCATGGGATATGAGGAATAATAAAAATGACCATAGGAGCAACAATATCAGGATTCACACATCCAATCTCATGTGGGACAAAAGAAAATCCCCTTCCATGACGCTCAAGCATCTCCTGAAAGCATTGCTTCTCCATGGGTAACAAGAAATCACCATTTCCAATTTTCAATTCAGCAAGTGTCTCTGCTGAAAATTTATGACCAATATGCTCCGGATTCCTCAAAATTTGTTGTTTAGCAGCCCTCTCTATTTGCTGATCACTGTCAGGTGGAAGCGGTACAGCAACCGGCTTCACCTTTTTATCCACAGTTTTGTATTTCGTGTCAACCCTGGCTTCATTATGCTCTTCTGCATTACATAAACCTTGCTGTAAATCAGCAATTCTGCACTCCAATGGCTGAATATTCTCAGCCCTCTGCTCTATGGACTGCATAGAAACAGCCCCAAACTCTGAATGCTGAAATATTTCAGCAGTAAACTCTGTTGGCTGAAAATTTTCAACCCTCTGTCTCTCTGAAAGCTGATCATAACCAGCTGGAAACTCTGTTTGCTGAATTTCTTCAGCACTCAACACTCTTTGCTGAGTTGCCTCTGACTCAATTTGTGACACAAAATCTACAATTTCATGAAACATGTCCAGGGATTGCACTAATACATTACCATGACAATTCAGCATATCAGTTTTCAGCATATCTCCCATCTCTGCCATCGTATCTCCACAAATCACACTGTCATACATCCCATCTATGTGCTCATCATCCTCCAAAATTCCTGCATTTTTCAAAATTTTCTCCTTCCTGCATATATACTGCCTGGCAGCTCTAGGTAACTTAGAAGTCTTCTGATAGCTCATTGAACTGTTTGCTGAAATCCCAACATAACCGGAGGAGAAAACACTGCTGCCAAGAGGCGAGAACTCCAATCTCCTCTCCTCTGTACCACCGTCGTCTCGTGAAACTGCGGTACCTAATGAAAACCCGAATCCCTCACAGTGGGCAAAGGTGCATCTCTGAGAGTATCTCTGTTTCTAACATGGTTCACACATACAGTCATAAACTGAACTGCTCTCATACCATCTTTACTGCGAATCCGTGCATAAGCAGATCCATCATCCATGACCTTTGTTTCCATACGCATCTCTGTAATGAATGGCTGACCAAGAATTATAGGATAAGAGTATGAATCCTGCACAAAGAAATGAAAATCCTCCTCTACATCACCAATAGAAACCCTGACACTAGGGCAAGCAGCATATAAATCACCTGCAGTGTTATTGGCGGCTCTCATACGCCACCCATGCTCTACATCCATAGGCCATCTGTTACTCTCATAAACTCCACGAACAATGAGATTAATCTCTGAACCATGATCAACCAATGCAACATAAGGCACCTGTTTCTCTCCAATCTTTACCATCGTCTCTGTAGTTGCCCTAGCCCAATGGCTCCGCAAAAAGTGACTACGCGGTATCAAAACAGGATCATCAATTTCAGCATAATGCATAGGCTAAACCCTCTTCTCTACCTGTGGCAAAACAGAAGCATTATCAACCATAACCTCATCATCATCCTCATCCAACTCTCCAATCAAAACTCCCTGTGTATCAGTGGTAGACAAAGCATGTCTTTTCCTCTTCAGGACCTCCTGAAACTGATCCTGAAACTCTCTTTTTGAGATGCCCAAAATCTCAGAAATAGTGAAAGTCACCTCACTGCCAAGTATTTTATCATTAAAGATTTTCTTCATGTCTGTAGATGTCTCAATATCGGACATCAATCTGAATCCTGGTTGCTTTCTCTCTCTAGGCTCTTGCCTCTTTTCTCTCTTTTGAGCATCCTCCATCTGTCGATCTGGCCCTGGTCTTGAAGACGGTCCTACAGTAGGTGGAGTAACAAACTCACCCCCTCTAGTCTTCTTAGCTGCACTTGGATTTTCTTCATCCCTCTTACGCTTCTCCTCAACAAATACATCTGCACCATGAGATTTAGCCAAATAAGCATAAATAGAATACCTGTCAACAGGCGAGTCCCAACCTGTCTCTGATCTGATGCTAGAGCCTGCGCTAGTCAAAACAGTTTGCTGAATTTTCCCCTTGTTTGCAGTCTCCATAGCATAAGTCCATAGTACGGACTGAGTCTCTGATCCCTTCTCAATCTGTACTCCATATGCAGAAGCATCACCTCTAGCCGTCACATAAGAAGTACGCGCAGCCATGTCCTCCACTAACTTCTTCATTCCACCTTTACCAAAGTTGGTAGCAAGTGGAGCTCCTGTCTCAGTCAACCAAATCTTACCATCTTGCCCCCAATATACCAAATTCTGCCTCCTTGCATCCTGGAAAGAGTCACAATCCCTGCAATGCTGATGCTCCGTACTATCACACCAAATACATCTCCGATCTCTCCTAGGAGCACTAGGAGCACTCCTAGGTGCAGTAGGAGCACTAGAAGAAGTAGTAGGCATAGTCGAAGCAAACTGCTCCTTCAACTTTCCCACCAACTCCGCTTTGACTGACTCAAGTGTCAAATCTGTGATGCCTTTGATTATGTCATCAAGAGAGGTAGGCACAGATGGAGCGGATGGTTTTGGAGCAGAAGGTGTAGGCATCGGTCGTGGAACAGGAGGAATAGGTGGAGTAGAAACAGTAGGCACTGGCATAGGCCAAGAAATTGGCTGAGGAGGAGAAGAAATAACAGGGATAGAAGTAGGCATAGGAGCTGATGATGGTGTAGGTGTCATGGAACCATTCTGTAGGCGAGTCTTCCATATCCTCCTCTTGGTCAAAGTCGAGACTGCATCCTGAGCATCCTGCCAATCAGTTTTAAGACCCATAGGCTTCGTGCAATCTTCAAGAAGCTCACCCAATTCTTCTTGAAGAGCAGGATCTGCAGCTTGCAAGAAAAGCTCAACTTTTTCAACATCCAATGCTCTTTGTTCAATAGCATCAAGCTGACTATACCTCTCTTCGAATTCTCGAATCAACTCCGAAGCAGCAAGACCTTTGTTTGGCATGTAGACCCACTCTCGGAATGATTGCCGAGTAGCCATACCAAAGTCCTCAAGGAAGTATTCTTCTTTTAGTGCCTTCTTAAAATCTTGCCAATGTGTATTTTGAATAAATAGATCAGTCACTTTTGTCCTCAAAGCAGGTGTGACAAGACGAAGGAAGTACTTACTCATAAGTCCAGCAGGAACTCCAAAAAACCCCATCTTGATCTCATATGTCTTCAAATATGCTGAAACATTACGCCCGTCAAATAGTTTCTTCTCACTCTCAACTGCTTCAATAGCCTTAGTCGCGCTGTTTGCATTCTCCTGCTCCGAATAGAGTTGCCTTTGCTGAGACAACTGCTGTTGATGCAATTGTTGTTGCTGCTGCATATACATTTGTGTTTGCTGATTTTGGAGCTGCATATACATGGACATATTCTGCAAAATCTGTTTTAGATCCTCCGTTGAAGTACTTGACGCAGCAGTCATTGATGGAGCTGAAGTAGACGCAGCTGGAGTTGTAGAGGAAGCTGAAATAGAGGCTGAAGTATCTCCCATCCTGAAATTTCTGCGACGCTTTCACGTCGGGTTCACCAAAGATGTCGAAGGGTTTTCGAAAGAAAAGTCGCAACCACAGAGGTTATTGAGCAATTCCAAGATAGAAGATCAATCAAGCAAGATCAAGATTCAATTTGAGAATTCAATTTCAGATAATGGCCCTATAATCAATTTGTTCAAGCCTTTGGTCTCTTGAATGTGGCAAACAGACTTGTTGTCTTTGTTCTTCTGAAAGGAAAAAGCTTGATAAGTCATGGAGAACTTCCAAAATGTCTTCGCGAGTCACTTTCCCATCGCCATCTACATCATAGACTTTAAAAATGGTCTTCACTTTATTTTCGAAGGCTTGCTTTGAAACTGAAAACTGAGAGAAGGGTCACAAAATCCTTGAAATTCAAGCCATCCAACATCTTTATCATTTTCTGTAATAACAGGTTAACAGTAAACTCTGGAACTGATAGGAACTTCTTAGCAGAGAAGAAGTCTTTTCCATTGCATCATTGAAAACTGAGAGAAGGGCAAAACCTCCCATAGAGGAAGACAATTTCCTGCTAAGAGACTGTTATAAGAGTCTACAGTGTTCTTGGACATCTTCAATGTCGTATTGTGTGAGCATAGAGGAAGCATTCCCTTCAATTCTACCTATATATGTTCAGCTTTTATGAGCCACTGAACCATCTTGAATTCCCAGACAAAAATTTCACACAATCACACGCCCATGCCCACATCATCTATCATAGCATAAGCATCAATAACCATCTTGTATTTATCTGCCTCAAAATTTTGGCACACTTCAAGCAGCAAATGATCAACCTTCTCCAATGTCCTCTGAAGCCAGTCCTCAATACTATGATTCATATCTGTAATTGCGATGATGCCAGAGCACTCGTCCATTAACTGCATGCATGCTGAGCACATACGCAAGGCTTTGACATAGTCACCCTCCTCTACTATACTCTCCAAACGAGATTTTATGTCCATAGCATGCTGAATTTTCACCAAGATTGGCAAAATGTCCTCAGTCAGAAGATTCTTCAAAACAAAATGTGTTTCCAACACCACAATCTGTACAAAGCAGTTCTGAATTTCTTTTTTCCCAAGCCACCATAGCTTCATCTACTGCTGACACACCAAATTACACCATAGACTCGATCAGCTCTGATTACAGTTTTGCTCCTTTCCCAATTATGTCATCCAGCCATGCTGGTCTCGTCGTCCTCTTTAATAAGCATTTTCCGCACAATTAAGGCTTTCGTCATCCATGTTGATCTCCAAGTCACACGATTGTCGAGAAGAGCAATTGCATAGAAGATGGAGTCTTCTCCTCCATCTTCATCATCTTCTTTCTCATCACCATCTGTCCCCTTCAATGCTTTCTTCTCCTGCGTGTCGACTCCTTCCCTCCTCAGAATTCTGTCGATTCAGATTCAATCATTCTCAGTTTCCCCCCCCCGTACTAAGAAAAGTCTCTTTGGGCTTTGTTCATTCACAATGTCAGATGCGATTTCCACAACATATTGCTCCCAATCAGTGGTCTGAACAGGTTGATTCTCTGTGAAAGGGTACTGGTGCACTTTGCAGGCCTCCAGGGAGAGTATTCTCTTCGTAGGATTTCGTTTTCAATCCAAAGCTATTCGACTTGCCCAGGGTAATGGAAGCTGTGTCTCCACTCTTCATCGTTCCATTCGCACCGTTTTTATCCTCTTCCCCCCCTAATTAGCTCTTGACTCAGCTAATTAGCTTCCTCCCTTCCGAGATTCCCTGCGCGTCGACTCCCTTTTTCTCCTCAGAATTCTGCGCTGTATTATCCTCCTTCTCTCCCTCCAAAACACTTTTCAAAAACAAAAGCTTCTCTTTTTCCCCCAAAAAGCACGGCTCCTTTTCCCTTTCAGCATCGGAGTATATATTAGACATACAGACATAAGCCACTGGATTCTTCTTATTCAATTACAATGCATGTTCGAAGGCCTGCCTTCCGAGTTCCACATTGCCCCACTTCTGACAAGCACCCAAAACAGTAAGCCACAACACAAGGTTAGCTGAATATGGCATCTTCTTTATAACTGTTACTGCCTCGCCTAATAGGCCTGCATGAACAAGAAGATCAACCATGCAAGTGAGGTGCTCCACCGTTGGAATGAGGCCATAGTCTTTGCTCATGCTTTCAAAGTAGATTTGTGCCTTACCCAGTTGACCTGTGTGACTACATGCTTTAAGCACACTACTGAATGTTATCAAGTTTGGTTTTATGCCTTGTGCCCTCATTTTGTCGAATATATAAAATACATCTTCAGCCTTTCCAAGTTGTGCATATCCTGTGATTAGAGCACTCCAGCAGATTACATCTTGCTCTGGAAGTGCATCAAACACATCTTGTGCTTTTGTCGGCAAGCCTAATTTCATATACATATCAATCAACGCAGAACCTACATAAATATCCTTTTTCAGAAATCCTTCCCTAACAACATCAGAATGTAATCCTTGGCCCCTGTCTACAGATCCTGAAATTCCACAAGCTTTCATGATGCATGTAAAGATGAGTGCGTTTGGGGAAACACTGTCAAGTTGCATCTGCTCAAAGCTGTTTATTGCTGCTTCAACACATTCATGTTGTATATATCCTGCAATTAGGACATTCCATGTGCCTAGATCTCGATAAGGAAGCATATCAAACACTGCTTGTGCCTCTACCAGCCAGCCACATTTAGCATACATATCAACTAATGCAATGCCCACATCCACATTTGTCTTCAATAGCCCTATCCTATCAATCTCAGCATGTATTTCTTGGCCCTTGTTTATAGCTCCAGCCATGCCACAAGCTTTTAAGGTGCAGACAAGTGTGATACTATCCAAAGAGATATCCTCCTCATGCATTTGTTTGAATAATTGTAATGTCTTGTCTCCTTGATCCTGTTCAACATAGACTGAAAGCAACCCTTCATACTCGCTACTATACTCATACGCAGAGAATAAATGTAATCACAACAACTAAGTGTGCATAAAGTATTAAATCGCACACACAACTTTCGGGTGGTTTTCACATCTCGAATGCGCAGCAATACGACAACGTTTAATCAGGTTTTTGGTTTAAGTGTTGTGCTGGACAGGTTTCGTGTTTCGTGGAATTTGATGGACTTTGGTGGAGCCTTTGCTGCGATGGAAGCTTCTTGCGGCCAATCCAGGTGATATTTCTCCTTTACGAGTACATTTCTTTCCTGTTATGTGTGTATTTGTACTTGTCGAGGGGATACATTTTTGTTGGGGACCGGCAACCAAGGCATGAAGTCCCAGGTTTAGGTTGAGTATGTTTGAGGGAGGTCGGAGTAGTCATTGCCTCCTGTAAAGACATTGTCAGGCATCGAAAGACCTGTTTTAGAAGGACGTCCTAGTGGCCCTGTCCTGCTAGCCTGTTAGGCAGCCGTTCTAGGAGTTCTTGTTAGTAGTGAGGCAGTTAGAGAAGGCTGCCAGAAGATAATAATGATGATGCCAGAAACCCTGAACATCCTAAAAGATGAATATAAATGCGAAGGTGTGTAAAAAGGGGTTCTAACCCCTCTCAAATAAAAGAAAAGAAATGAAAATATATAAGCAGTTGCTCATTCCCTTGCGAAGGCCTGGTAGGTTCCTGGGGACGAGTCAAACCCGGGGCCGATACCTTGTCTTCCTAGGGGTGGCTTCTTGCCAAATATAAGACCCAAACAAGGAAGGTTGGAGCGAAAATAAAAGTGAGCGTTAGAAAAGGATTAAGTGTCGCCTTGCGAGGGCTTGGTAGGTTCTTCGGTGCCGAGACAGGTCTTGAGGCCGATGCCCTGTTCTCCTTGGGTCATTACGCTCAGCTCCCTCCTTTTTACATGCCCAAGTATGTTCCTCCAATACAAACCCTAAAAGACGAAATGTACTGAAAGAAAATACTTTTTGATCAGGCTATAGGAGTCCTCACCTAGTAGGAGCTCCTAGTGGTGTTGTCTTTAGTTGGTAAGTAGTTCAGACTACCACTTAGGGCAACCTCTTTGATAGGTTTTTTTTAGTTTGGCTGTGTTGGAGCAGTTGGTTAGTGACTGATTTCGGTTCTTCTATTGGATAATGCTAGGCCTACTCCTTGTGGATGTCATGCCTTGGTTCTATCGAGGGGAAGGGGGAGCATTGTGCTGAGTTTTATTATATAATTGTTTTGTATCAGTTTGATGCTTCTTTGGTTGTTTATGTGCACATATGTTCGTGGATTCGACAGGCTGAGTCGCCCTATCCCGTGGTCGCCAATGAGAGCGGAATTTAGGTGACGGGAAGTGCTTAAAAATAGCTAAAAATCATGAATATCAAGGGAAAAATATTCAATGTCAAAGGCGGCGGCTCGATCTGGGACGATTTTAAGCGCCAAAGTGCTTTAAAGGCGCCCGAGCGACACTTGTTGATTTTTCATAAATTTTCATACAGTCGTGCGGGTTGACATGAGCTACTGGCCAATGCGGGATGCCAAGCCGGACGCCCAGGATTTTTCAGAGCTCAATTCCGAGTCCAGACGGGGAAATGGCCAAGAAACCGGTCAAGATACGAAGGGGTAGACAAAGTTTGGCCAAAGTGGGCATGACCCTTGGGAGCCCAAATTAAAATGTAGCATGAAACTTTTGAGGCGAGAGATGAGGAAAAAAATCGTGGAGAGAGAGAGGAGGACATCACGACTGTAGGCACCGAAAATTGCGCCCCATTGTTGATCAATGGAGATGGCAGTCTGCAAACAACCCCCCACAATGATTATGGGGCTTCATTTCCCTCTGGATGCTGACTTTATCGCCGCCCTTCGCTCGCGCAATGATGCCCTCTTTGAAGATCTCTGATTTCAGTCTTTCTCTCTCCTCCCTCTCTCTCTTCTAAAGGCAAGTTCATGTGGGAAGAAGAAGGAAGAAGAAAGAATGATGGAGGCTTGTCCGGCATGGATCGGATTGCTCCACGGGCTGGAAATGGTGATTGGTGATTGTGCTGGACATGAAGTGCTGCTGATTTCCAAATTTACAGCCATGGACATGAAACTCGAAACACGCAAATAAGCGGTACTTTTAAATTTTCAAAGGAAATTTGAGCTTTTATGGCTTTTGATTGATGAAATGCTGTTCATGTGGGATAAAAATTGTTCATGTTGCTATTTTCCATGAGTTCTTGCTGGTCATAATCAAAAAATCAGAAAAAATATGCATCTTGTGGTTCAAAATAATAGGCTAAAACACGTAAAACATGAAAAAACAAGGGAAAATGATGGTTTTTGGCATAAAAATGGGAAAGTAAATAGGAACATCAACCAAACTTTCATTTTTCTGCAAGAAGGAACTAAGGGCCACAGCCCATAACCTGTTTTGAATTTTCACTAATTAAAAATTGCAAGAAAATAAGGGAAAATACAAGAAAAGGGTGGAAAAACCCTAAAAAATAAGTAAAAAATACATTTTGGGTTTCGAAAAATAAGGATAAATAAGAACAATGGTTGTGAATGTTTGTGGGAACTGAAGCATGAGGATTTGCCTCAGTTCAACCCCACCTTCTTGTTCTAGTGTGTCTTTTTCTGTTTTTTTCACATAAAATGATGACAAAATACCCTATAAACCTATTCAACGATGCAATACTTAAACGGGGAAGGGTAGAGAAGTTGAAATATGTCTAAATGCCGTGTGAGATGATGGAAAAGTTGCTGATTTTTATGCATAGTATTTTAGGACAGATGATAATTAAAATTAAGAGCTTAGTAGCACGAGGATCACCTCGGTGCTAGGCCCATGCAACGAAGTACGAACGGTAGTTGGAAACCATTAAAAGAATGTTTTTGCACTTGTGCACGATACTGTTTTGCTAAATGTTTGAGCACTAGGCATCCACCAAATGCATAGAGTATGAAAAGAATTTAAAAGTATCAGTGATCAGCTCCTGGACATGCATTGCAATTGGTTTATTAGGACATGACCTACGATGAGAGGCAGTGAGGTACCCATGCTGTAGGCTAGTTGTGGGGTCTAGGGGAAAGAGAAGTAAGGACAATGGTACATTCCTGGACACGTTTATTTGGTACCTTGAGCGACTTTTGTGCGATGTGTCTACTTGTTGACCGACGCACCGAGGGGCCAATCCCCGAGGTGTAGGAGAGTCGCAGAGGGTTGACGGAATTCAGCCGTAGGAGGAACCCCATGTGTATGTGATTCGAGCCTTTTGGCTATGTGAAAGGGACTCCCTTTGAGGAGTAATATTGGGTTAGGATCAGTTGGACTACAACGTATTACAAACGCAATGTTTAGGAAGGCAGAGTTTTTGATAGACGCTCCTGGCCGCGAGGCCGAGGGGTTGTCTTGTACGTAGTGACGAGGCCCGGCTAGTGCATGAGCCAGTGCCAGCCCGTTTTTAGGTCCATCAGTGGTGCGTCTGCCGGGAGCGGCTTAAAGTGGCGGTTCTCGAATCCTGGTTGTTTAGGGACCAACTAGCAGTTTATGCCAAAGGATACTGAGATTGATCCGTTATTTTTTTATAAGCATCGTCTAGCAGAAATCCAAAAGCAAGAAAGAGACGAAAGAGCTAGGCGACGTGCTGAAATTTTTAGGAGATATTCTCCTAAGCATAGCGGCGCTGAACCCTTACGAGGGAGTGGATCTAGTGGTCTTAGTACCACAAGCAGTAAGTTAGGAGAAGGCCGAAGCTCTAGTGCTCCCCTTCCTTCTATAAGCCAGTCCACGTCAAGTACGGGAGGTGTAATCCCACCGTCCCCTACTCCTAGTGCAAATCCAATCCTCGTCATGGCGCAGCCTATTGCAATTCCAGCAGGAACAACGGATTTGCCGGCTCTAGGTTACCCGCTACCCATTTTTAATGGGCTAGTTGAGGAAGATGCGGAACTCCACATTAGGGAGTTTCAAAAGCTGATGTTTAACTGTCGCATCCAAGAAGAAGGACATTTAATGATGTTCTTCAATATGACTCTCAAAGGAAGAGCCGCTATATGGTATCATGGTTTAGAAGCCGGAACCATATTGAACATTGATGCATTTTATGGAGCTTTTCGAAGGGAGTTTGCCCCTGAAAGGGGTGGGCAATATTGGTTGCGTGTACTCAACATGACCCGCCAAGAACCACACGAGGATATTCGTGCTTATGCTAAGAAGATAAAAGAGGTTTTCCATAAGTTGGACACCTCTATTCCTATCCCCGCAGCTGCCCAATTGCAATATTTCCTTCATGGTTTGGACTTTAATATCCAATTGCAGTTGAGTAGTGTCCCCTTGGGGGATATAGATACTGCCATTATACGAGCACAAGAGGTGGAATCCCGACTTCAAGCAGCCTATGCTTCTCGAGGCAATTCGAATATGGGTTTAGTATTGGGAAACAATATGGCAATAGCCAATGGCAGTAGTGGTCAAGGGATGGCGATGGCTAACCCTAATGGGAGAGGAAACATGATGCAAAATGTCCCTTTATTACCAGCTCCCCCTAGCATATCGATGCCTACGGGCAGTGAAATGGCTCCAAATGGTGGAGGCCAGGCGGTTAATTCTAATACCATGCCTGTGGCTCAACAACCAGTGCCTAATCGAATTATCAGGCGGATGGAACGACATGATAATGACCCAGGCTATGAGTCGAGTTCTTCCAATGTTCTTGGCGAGGTTAAGGACATGATGAAGCATTATACCGACATGATTACGGAGCAGTATCGGCAAATAGCCATTGATGTCAACTTCCTTAAAAAACAACAAAATTTGATAGGAAGTAGATACCCAGAGGAGGGTGCACCTTCGAGGTTTAGTTGCAAATGGTGTGGTGGGCAGCACTATCCAAGGAATTGCCCGAATGTTAAGTGCGACATCTGTGGAAAATGTGGCTATTTAGCAGCTACTTGCTGGAGTAAGATCAGTTCCCTCCAGCGAGGAAGTCGGCAACCAGGGCCTGTTAATCATCGTGCCCAAGGAAAAGATTCCCAGCGAGAGGACGGGCCTAAACAAATACTTCAACGACCAAAGACTACAGTAGAGGAGCTACCAAGTGGTAGTGGGGTCAGTTTGATCGAGGCTGTACGCGTTAATGATGCTGAAACCTCTAATCTGCGAGCTGTCCTTACAAGAGGTCAAAAGGGTAGAGAAGCCGACAAGGATAAGCCTATCGATGGAAACCCTAAACAAGGCGACAAAGGAACGCAAGTTTTGGACCCTTCCATGGAAGGGGGACCTTTGAAGCCCGTAGAGAGTAAAGCCAATAAGGAACCACCAAAGAAGAAGGTGAAAGTTAAGAAAGAGGCAATAAAGCCAGTTCAGCGACCTAAAGAGCGGATGGTTTGGCGTGAAAAGCGAGCTGTATCGAACTATCATGAATTCGATTTGTCGAGCTCTCTTTGCGAAGTCAAGCCGGATGTGAATCTTTTACAGCTTATTAAGCTTTCCCCAGGAGTACGTAAGGAATTTAGAAAGATTCTATGTACCGGGTATATTGTAGAACCTTTGGGTATTGCGCGAGTTGGTGATGACTGGTTCGAGCATGCTGAGAAGCATTGCCCGAGGGTTGCAGCCTATGTCGATGGGATATTAGTAGATTATGCCATTGTCGACACGGGATCATCTGTTAACATTATGAGTTCTGAACAGATGGAAAGGTTGGGTCTTGCGATCCAGAAAGATACCTCCACAATTCTCAGAATGGCAGATGATAGTTTGAGATAGCCAGAAGGCTGCATTACTAAGGTCCATGTCGCTGTTGCAAATGTAGAATGCCTGTTGGACTTTAGGGTGATTCGTTTTGCAGGCCGTCCAAGTTACCAAGTATTACTCGGACGACCTTGGATCTTGCAAGCGGACTGCCAAGTAGATATACCCGCCGGTCGACTGATATTCGGCAGAGGTGCCCAGCGTGTGGTGGTTGATGCTTATCCTGAGTCCCCGCAGAGTGAGAGAGCTCCTCTATCTTCTACAGAATTGGAGACATTAGAAGATTTATCTACCAGTGAGACATCATCGAGTGATGAGTCCAAAGAGGGATCCACCACAGAGGACATCTATCAGATCACTTTGAATGAGCCGATAGAGGGCCAAGATCGTATAAGAGATGCAGATGTTATCGAGCTAGACCTTGGTATGCCTGATGATTCGCGGCCAATCAAATTAGGTTCTCTGCTCAGCTCAGCAGAAAGGGAGGACTATGTGGCCTTGATCCAGGAATTCCGTGATATCTTTGCCTGGAGTTATGATGAGTTGAGAGGCATCCCTCCTAGTCTTGCTGTTCATACAATCCCGTTGAAGGAGGGCAGTCGTCCTGTACGGCAGAAAGTAAGGTGTATCCCTTTTGAACTGAGGGACGGCCTGTTTGAAGAGTTACAGAAGCTTCGAAAAGCGGGTTCGTGGCAACGAATAGCAGATAAGACATTCGGTGACATATCCCCTGAAGAGTTGAAGGTGTTTATTGATGACTTAGGGGCCGCCACCGTGAGAGGAAGGCAGTTGCTCATTTTAGGAAAATGCTTGAGCGCTGTAGACAATTTTGCATCGCCCTAAACCCACGAAAGTGTGTTTTTGGAGTACCTTATGGACTATTGCTGGGTCATGTGGTCAGTTCGGTAGGAATTGCGACAGACCCCGAGAAGGTCAAAGTTATAGTTGCCATGGGTCCACCACGCACTCCGAAAGAGGTTCATAGCTTTTTGTCTTCGGTTGGTTACTACCGTAGATTCATCAACGCCTTAGCAGAAAGAACGTTGCCGCTTACAAATCTATTGTCCTTTAGCTATTCGTTTGTATGGAGTGACCCTTGTAAGGTAGCATTCGAGGATGTGAAACAGGAGCTAGCAAGAGCACCCGTTTTAAAAGCACCTAAAAGAGGTGAGGTGTTCTATATATTTTTGGCAGCCACCATGTATAGTATCAGCTGGCTGTTTAGCCCAAATTTGGGAAGAAAAGTAGCACCACCCGATTGCTTTTGCCCGTCGGAAGCTAGGGGTATCCGAAATCAATTATACTTACATGGAGAAATTGTGTCTAGCAATGGTCTTTGGGACCAAGAAATTCAGGCATTATATTCTCTATGAGAAAGTCGTGCTTTATAGGAAGGTAGAGGGACTTCGATTATTGATGAATAAGCTACAGTCGCCTGATCGTCTAGCAAAGTGGTTGATCACTTTGCAGGAATTTGATAATGAAATCAAGAGTAAGCCACCAAGGTTGCAAGGCATCGTGGAATGTCTAGTGGACTTTGGGGAGCCGAAAGAATCTATGGTTGAAGGTAGTGACTTGGAGTTGTTATTTAAAATAGATACGGCATCTATTCCCTCCTGGTATGCTGCAATAACGCATTATTTATCAACGGGAGAGGCGGGATCCGAACTATCTAAAGCTGAGAGAAGGAAAATTAAGCAGCAAGCGTTAAAGTTTGCTTTGATCGCAGGTGCATTATATCGGCAAGGGGTTGATAACATCTATCGCCGATGTGTGATGCCTGATGAGGTGCCATTAATTTTGGAAGAGTGCCATGATTCTGCTTGCGATGGCCATTTTGCTGGACGGCTTACAGCACAAAAGGCGTTAAGAGCACGTTATTGGTGGCCTGCCATCTTCGAGGATGCGTTTGCGTATGTTAAGCGATGTGATATTTGCCAACGACATGATAGTCAAGAGAATAGGAAACGACCACTCACCCCTATTATGGCGATACTTCCATTTGAGAAGTGGGGAATAGACTTTGTGGGTCCTATTACTCTGTCGTCGACTACGCAAAAGAGGTACATCATTGTCGCAACTGACTACTTCACAAAGTGGTCAGAAGCACGTGCAACAAGAAAAGATGATGCTAAAGAAACTGCTAGTTTCCTTTTAGAGCAGATAATATGCCGGTTTGGTCCGC
Organism: Lygodium microphyllum; assembly: GCF_053477565.2. Taxonomy (NCBI): domain Eukaryota; kingdom Viridiplantae; phylum Streptophyta; class Polypodiopsida; order Schizaeales; family Lygodiaceae; genus Lygodium; species Lygodium microphyllum. Next base: position 48,987,457 of record NC_141150.1, read on the forward strand.
CGAAAGAATTAGTGTCGGACCGCAGAACCCATTTCCTGAATAAGGTGATCAAAGGTTTGACAGAGATGTGGCAAATCAAGCATAACAAGACAACCCCATATAATCTGCAAGCCAATGGGCAAGTTGAAAGTACCAACAAGCAGCTTGTGGGCATCCTGTCCCAAATTGTATCAGAAAAGAAACGGGATTGGGATAAAAAGTTATACGTGGCAGTGTGGGCTTATAATACGACCTTCAAACGAGCAACTCGCCATACCCCGTTCAAGTTAGTATATGGGGAGGAGTGTGTCTTGCCTTTAGAGATTGAGCTGCCGACTATTCGGTTTGCCATCAATCATTCTTTGAGCGATGAAGACGCACTTTTTGAGCGCCTAACGGCACTGGCACATTTAGATGAGCTTAAGTTGTAGAGCTTATTGCACCAAGAAGTGGCGAAGCGCCGAATGAAGCAGCTACACGACCTCAAAGCCAAGAAATACACCTTTCAAGAAAGGACAGCTTGTTCTGTATTATGATGCACGACGTGAATTATTTCCACGCAAGCTAGAGCCTAAATGGGATGGGCCCTATAGGATCATTAGAATAGGAAAGAATAAATCCACAGTTTTGTTAGCTGACCTTGAGGGGATAGAATTTAAAAATAAGATTAATCTTAATAAGATTAAACCTTATTACTTCTGATTGCACTAATGCTATGACTGCCTTGCAGGTCTAGGCGAGATCGATCAAACATCTGCAAGGAAATCGTGATAGAGGTTGATGGGTCGTCTGATCCCTTATTTAGGACACCCATATTTGGAACAAAGGTATCATCAGGGAAAGCTCATTTGATGGAGCGAAGGATACAAGGTGATTGCGCAAGAAGGCGGGACATTTATTTGGGAGATCAAGGTCTTCTACTTGTCATCCGAGACCCCCGACGACGCATTGTCCTGAAGTTAGCTGCTTATCTCGGGGTGAATTTTACCAATAATATGGCAAAATACAAAGCCCTGATTATGGGTTTGAATATTGCGAAGAAGGGTGGTATCCGCCAGTTGTTGGTGAAAGGGGACTCTCAGTTGGTTTTAAATGAACTCAATGGGACGTACATGGTACGAAACCCCATCCTTTGTATGTACCATCATACTGCCATAGCCCTGCTAGACGAATTCCATAGAGTGTCTTTTCAGCTGATTCCACGGAATTGGAATCAGTTTGTCGATTCTTTGGCTAATTTCGCGTATGAAGAAGACCTCTTCTTTAATTGTGGCCCTTGTCCCGATATATCTATTGATGGTGAGACAGGACCTGGTCGTTTGTGGGGTATGCTTTCTGAACATGCCCTCTTTGGCAGACGATGGTTGATCTGGGTGATGCAGAGGGTAAGCGAGACTCATCTGCCTTTATTATCTGGGACCCATAGACTGATTAGACGACATGTGATGCGAACACCTCTTGCGATATACGCAGGAGGGATGGGTCATAATCTAATGCACCTAGTTTAGGGCTACGAGCCTCTGATCCCCTCGGAATAGTATGCTTTGATGACTATCATGGTTGTTTCCAGGAGGATGTTATGCATAGCCATGTTTTGTTTCATTAGGCCAAGAGGGCCGATTCAGTTTTGTAGTGAAGTGTTTGATTTCATTAGGCCAAGAGGGCCATTTCCCTGTCTAGTGCGGGTGCGTTTAATCGGGTTTTTGATTTAAGTGTTGTGCTGGACAGGTTTCGTGTTTCGTGGAATTTGATGGACTTTGGTGGAGCCTTTGCTGCGATGGAAGCTTCTTGCGGCCAATCCAGGTGATATTTCTCCTTTACTAGTACATTTCTTTCCTGTTATATGTGTATTTGTACTTGTCGAGGGGATACATTTTTGTTGGGGACCGGCAACCAAGGCATGAAGTCCCAAGTTTAGGTTGAGTATGTTTGAGGGAGGTCGGAGTAGTCATTGCCTCCTGTAAAGACATTGTCAAGCATCGAAAGACGTGTTTTAGAAGGAATGTCCTAGTGCCCCTGTCCTGCTAGCCTGTTAGGCAGCCGTTCTAGGAGTTCTTGTTAGTAGTGAGGCAGTTAGGGAAGGCTGCCAGAAGATAATAATGATGACGCCAGAAACCCTGAACATCCTAAAAGATGAATATAAATGCGAAGGTGTGTAAAAAGGGGTTCTAACCCCTCTCAAAGAAAAGAAAAGAAATGAAAATATATACGCAGTTGCTCATTGCCTTGCGAAGGCCTGGTAGGTTCCTGGGGACGAGTCAGACCCGGGGCCGATACCTTGTCTTCCTAGGGGTGGCTTCTTGCCAAATATAATACCCAAACAAGGAAGGTTGGAGCGAAAATAAAAGTGAGCGTTAGAAAAGGATTAAGTGTCGCCTTGCGAGGGCTTGGTAGGTTCTTCGGTGCCGAGACAGGTCCTGAGGCCGATGCCCTGTTCTCCTTGGGTCATTACGCTCAGCTCCCTCCTTTTTACATGCCCAAGTATGTTCCTCCAATACAAACCCTAAAAGACGAAATGTACTGAAAGAAAATACTTTTTTATCAGGCTATAGGAGTTCTCGCCTAGTAGGAGCTCCTAGTGGTGTTGTCTTTAGTTGGTAAGTAGTTTAGACTACCACTTAGGGCAACCTCTTTGATAGGTTTTTTTTAGTTTGGCTGTGTTGGAGCAGTTGGTTAGTGACTGATTTCGGTTCTTCTATTGGATAATGCTAGGCCTACTCCTTGTGGATGTCATGCCTTGGTTCTATCCAGGGGTAGGGGGAGCATTGTGCTGAGTTTTATTATATAATTGTTTTGTATCAGTTTGATGCTTCTTTGGTTGTTTATGTGCAGATATGTTCGTGGATTCGACGGGCTGAGTCGCCCTATCCCATGGTCGCCAATGAGAGCGGAATTTAGGTGACGAGAAGTGCTTAAAAATAGCTAAAAATCATGAATATCAAGGGAAAAATATTCAATGTCAAAGGCGGCGGCTCGATCTGGGACGATTTTAAGCGCCAAAGTGCTTTAAAGGCGCCCGAGCGACACTTGTTGATTTTTCATAATTTTTCATACAGTCGTGCGGGTTGACATGAGCTACTGGCCAATGCGGGATGCCAAGCCGGACGCCCAGGATTTTTCAGAGCTCAATTCCGAGTCCAGACGGGGAAATGGTCAAGAAACCGGTCAAGATACGAAGGGGTGGACAAAGTTTGGCCAAAGTGGGCATGACCCTTGGGAGCCCAAATTAAAATGTAGCATGAAACTTTTGAGGGGAGAGATGAGGAAAAAAATCGTGGAGAGAGAGAGGAGGACATCACGACTGTAGGCGCCGAAAATTGCGCCCCATTGTTGATCAATGGAGATGGCAGTCTGCAAACAACCCCCCACAATGATTATGGGGCTTCATTTCCCTCTGGATGCTGACTTTATCGCCGCCCTTCGCTTGCGCAATGATGCCCTCTTTGAAGATCTCTGATTTCAGCCTTTCTCTCTCCTCCCTCTCTCTCTTCTAAAGGCAAGTTCATGTGGGAAGAGGAAGGAAGAAGAAAGAATGATGGAGGCTTGTCCGGCATGGATCGGATTGCTCCACGGGCTGGAAATGGTGATTGGTGATTGTGCTGGACATGAAGTGCTGCTGATTTCCAAATTTACAGCCATGGACATGAAACCCGAAACACGCAAATAAGCGGTAATTTTAAATTTTCAAAGGAAATTTGAGCTTTTATGGCTTTTGATTGATGAAATGCTGTTCATGTGGGATAAAAATTGTTCATGTTGCTATTTTCCATGAGTTCTTTTTGGTCATAATCAAAAAATCAGAAAAAATATGCATCTTGTGGTTCAAAATAATAGGCTAAAACACGTAAAACATGAAAAAACAAGGGAAAATGATGGTTTTTGGCATACAAATGGGAAAGTAAATAGGAACATCAACCAAACTTTCATTTTTCTGCAAGAAGGAACTAAGGGCCACAACCCATAACCTGTTTTGAATTTTCAGTAATTAAAAATTGCAGAAAAATAAGGGAAAATACAAGAAAAGGGTGGAAAAACCCTAAAAAATAAGGGAAAAATACATTTTGGGTTTCGAAAAATAAGGATAAATAAGAACAATGGTTGTGAATGTTTGTGGGGACTGAAGCATGAGGATTTGCCTCAGTTCAACCCCACCTTCTTGTTCTAGTGTGTATTTTTCCGTTTTTTTCACATAAAATGATGACAAAACACTCTATAAACCTATTCAACGATGCAATACTTAAACGGGGAAGGGTAGAGAAGTTGAAATATGTCTAAATGCCATGTGAGATGATGGAAAAGTTGCTGATTTTTATGCATAGTATTTTAGGACGGATGATAATTAAAATTAAGAGCTTAGTAGCACGAGGATCACCTCGGTGCTAGGCCCATGCAACGAAGCACGAACGGTAGTTGGAAACCATTAAAAGAATGTTTTTGCACTTGTGCATGATACTGTTTTGCTAAATGTTTGAGCACTAGGCATCCACCAAATGCATGGAGTATGAAAAGAATTTAAAAGTATCAGTGATCAGCTCCTGGACATGCATTGCAATTGGTTTATTAGGACATGACCTACGATGAGAGGCAGTGAGGTACCCATGCTGTAGGCTAGTTGTGGGGTCTAGGGGAAAGAGAAGTAAGGACAATGGTACATTCCTGGACACGTTTATTTGGTACCTTGAGCGACTTTTGTGCGATGTGTCTACTTGTTGACCGACGCACTGAGGGGCCAATCCGCGAGGTGTAGGAGAGTCGCAGAGGGTTGACGGCATTCAGCCGTAGGAGGAACCCCATGTGTATGTGATTCGAGCCTTTTGCCTATGTGAAAGGGACTCCCTCTGAGGAGTAATATTGGGTTAGGATCAGTTGGACTACAACGTATTACAAACGCAATGTTTAGAAAGGCAGAGATTTTGATAGACGCTCCTGGCCGCGAGGCCGAGGGGTTGTCTTGTACGTAGTGACGAGGCCCGGCTAGTGCATGAGCTAGTGCCGGCCCGTTTTTAGGTCCATCAGTGGTGCGTCTGCCGGGAGCGGCTTAAAGTGGCGGTTCTCGAATCCTGGTTGTTTAGGGACCAACTAGCAGTTTATGCCAAAGGATACTGAGATTGATCCGTTATTTTTTTATAAGCATCGTCTAGCAGAAATCCAAAAGCAAGAAAGAGACGAAAGAGCTAGGCGACGTGCTGAAATTTTTAGGAGATATTCTCCTAAGCATAGCGGCGCTGAACCCTTACGAGGGAGTGGATCTAGTGGTCTTAGTACCACAAGCAGTAAGTTAGGAGAAGGTGGAAGCTCTAGTGCTCCCCTTCCTTCTATAAGCCAGTCCACGTCAAGTACGGGAGGTGTAATCCCACCGTCCCCTACTCCTAGTGCAAATCCAATCCTCGTCATGTCGCAGCCTATTGCAATTCCAGCAGGAACAACGGATTTGCCGGCTCTAGGTTACCCGCTACCCATTTTTAATGGGCTAGTTGAGGAAGATGCGGAACTCCACATTAGGGAGTTTCAAAAGCTGATGTTTAACTGTCGCATCCAAGAAGAAGGACATTTAATGATGTTCTTCAATATGACTCTCAAAGGAAGAGCCGCTATATGGTATCATGGTTTAGAAGCCGGAACCATATTGAACATTGATGCATTTTATGGAGCTTTTCGAAGGGAGTTTGCCCCTGAAAGGGGTGGGCAATATTGGTTGCGTGTACTCAACATGACCCGCCAAGAACCACACGAGGATATTCGTGCTTATGCTAAGAAGATAAAAGAGGTTTTCCGTAAGTTGGACACCTCTATTCCTATCCCCGCAGCTGCCCAATTGCAATATTTCCTTCATGGTTTGGACTTTAATATCCAATTGCAGTTGAGTAGTGTCCCCTTGGGGGATATAGATACTGTCATTATACGAGCACAAGAGGTGGAATCCCGACTTCAAGCAGCCTATGCTTCTCGAGGCAATTCGAATATGGGTTTAGTATTGGGAAACAATATGGCAATAGCCAATGGCAGTAGTGGTCAAGGGATGGCGATGGCTAACCCTAATGGGAGAGGAAACATGATGCAGAATGTCCCTTTATTACCAGCTCCCCCTAGCATATCGATGCCTACGGGCAGTCAAATGGCTCCAAATGGTGGAGGCCAGGCGGTTAATTCTAATACCATGCGTGTGCCTCAACAACCAGTGCCTAATCAAATTGTCAGGCGGATGGAACGACATGATAATGACCCAGGCTATGAGTCGAGTTCTTCCAATGTTCTTGGCGAGGTTAAGGACATGATGAAGTATTATACCGACATGATTACGGAGCAGTATCGGCAAATAGCCGTTGATGTCAACTTCCTTAAAAAACAACAAAATTTGATAGGAAGTAGATACCCAGAGGAGGGTGCACCTTCGAGGTTTAGTTGCAAATGGTGTGGTGGGCAGCACTATCCAAGGAATTGCCCGAATTTTAAGTGCGACATCTGTGGAAAATCTGGCCATTTAGCAGCTACTTGCTGGAGTAAGATCAGTTCCCTCCAGCGAGGAAGTCGGCAACCAGGGCCTGTTAATCATCGTGCCCAAGGAAAAGATTCCCAGCGAGAGGACGGGCCTAAACAAATACTTCAACGACCAAAGACTACAGTAGAGGAGCTACCAAGTGGTAGTGGGGTCAGTTTGATCGAGGCTGTACGCGTTAATGATGCTGAAACCTCTAATCTGCGAGCTGTCCTTACAAGAGGTCAAAAGGGTAGAGAAACCGACAAGGATAAGCCTGTCGATGGAAACCCTAAACAAGGCGACAAAGGAACGCAAGTTTTGGACCCTTCCATGGAAGGGGGACCTTTGAAGCCCGTAGAGAGTAAAGCCAATAAGGAACCACCAAAGAAGAAGGTGAAAGTTAAGAAAGAGGCAATAAAGCCAGTTCAGCGACCTAAAGAGCGGATGGTTTGGCGTGAAAAGCAAGCTCTATCGAACTATCATGAATTGGATTTGGCAAGCTCTCTTTGCGAAGTCAAGCCGGATGTGAATCTTTTACAGCTTATTAAGCTTTCCCCAGGTATGTCGATGGGATATTAGTAGATTATGCCATTGTTGACACGGGATCATCTGTTAACATTATGAGTTCTGAACAGATGGAAAGGTTGGGTCTTGCGATCTAGAAAGATACCTCCACAATTCTCAAAATGGCAGATGATAGTTTGAGACAGCCAGAAGGCTGCATTACTAAGGTCCATGTCGCTGTTGCAAATGTAGAATGCCTGTTGGACTTTAGGGTGATTCGTTTTGCAGGCCGTCCAAGTTACCAAGTATTACTCGGACGACCTTGGATCTTGCAAGCGGACTGCCAAGTAGATATACCCGCCGGTCGACTGATATTCGGCAGAGGTGCCCAGCGTGTGGTGGTTGATGCTTATCTTGAGTCCCCGCAGAGTGAGAGAGCTCCTCTATCTTCTACAGAATTGGAGACATTAGAAGATTTATCTACCAGTGAGACATCATCGAGTGATGAGTCCAAAGAGGGATCCACCACGGAGGACATCTATCAGATCACTTTGAATGAGCCGATAGAGGGCCAAGATCGTATAAGAGATGCAGATGTTATCGAGCTAGACCTTGGTATGCCTGATGATTCGCGGCCAATCAAATTAGGTTCTCTGCTCAGCTCAGCAGAAAGGGAGGACTATGTGGCCTTGATCCAGGAATTCCGTGATATCTTTGCCTGGAGTTATGATGAGTTGAGAGGCATCCCTCCTAGTCTTGCTATTCATACAATTCCGTTGAAGGAGGGCAGTCGTCCTGTGCGGCAGAAAGTAAGGCGTATGCCTTTTGAATTGAGGGACGGCCTGTTTGAAGAGTTACAGAAGCTTCGAAAAGCGGGTTTGATTTTTCCTGTGCAACACACGGAATGGTGTTCGCCAGTTGTGATTAGAAAGAATAAGAATAATCAAATCCGTTTATGTGTAGACTTTACGGAGTTGAATAAGCAGACAGTTAAGGACTACTACCCGCTGCCATTTATTGACAAGATTTTGGATCAATTAGCGGGTAGGGAGATATATTCATTTATGGATTGCTTTGCAGGATACAACCAAATGGCAATTGCAGAAGAGGACAAGTTGAAAACAACGTTCATCACTGTATTTGGTACTTTTGCGTACCATGTGATGGCCTTTGGTTTATGCAATGCACCTGGTTCGTGGCAACGAATAGCAGATAAGACATTCGGTGACATATCCCCTGAAGAGTTGAAGGTGTTTATTGATGACTTAGGGGCCGCCACCGTGAGAGGAAGGCAGTTGCTCATTTTAGGAAAATGCTTGAGCACTGTAGACAATTTTGCATCGCCCTAAACCCACGAAAGTGTGTTTTTGGAGTACCTTATGGACTATTACTGGGTCATGTGGTCAGTTCAGTAGGAATTGCGACAGACCCCGAGAAGGTCAAAGTTATAGTTGCCATGGGTCCACCACGCACTCCGAAAGAGGTTCATAGCTTTTTGTCTTCGGTTGGTTACTACCGTAGATTCATCAACGCCTTAGCAGAAAGAACGTTGCCGCTTACAAATTTATTATCCTTTAGCTGTTCGTTTGTATGGAGTGACCCTTGTAAGGTAGCATTCGAGGATGTGAAACAGGAGCTAGCAAGAGCACCCGTTTTAAAAGCACCTAAAAGAGGTGAGGTGTTCTATATATTTTTGGCAGCCACCATGTATAGTATCAGCTGTTGTTTAGCCCAAATTTGGGAAGAGAAGTGGCACAACCCGATTGCTTTTGCCCGTCGGAAGCTAGGGGTATCCGAAATCAATTATACTTACATGGAGAAATTGTGTCTAGCAATGGTCTTTGGGACCAAGAAATTCAGGCATTATATTCTCTATGAGAAAGTCGTGCTTTATAGGAAGACAGAGGACCTTCGATTATTGATGAATAAGCTACAGCCGCCTGATCGTCTAGCAAAGTGGTTGATCACTTTGCAAGAATTTGATTATGAAATCAAGAGTAAGCCACCAAGGTTGCAAGGCATCGTGGAATGTCTAATGGACTTTGGGGAGCCGAAAGAATCTATGGCTGAAGGTAGTGACTTGGAGTTGTTATTTAAAATAGATACGGCATCTATTCCCTCCTGGTATGCTGCAATAACACATTATTTATCAACGGGAGAGGCGGGATCCGAACTATCTAAAGCTGAGAGAAGGAAAATTAAGCAGCAAGCGTTAAAGTTTGCTTTGATCGCAGGTGCATTATATCGGCAAGGGGTTGATAACATCTATCGCCGATGTGTGATGCCTGATGAGGTGCCATTAATTTTGGAAGAGTGCCATGATTCTGCTTGCGGTGGCCATTTTGCTGGACGGCTTACAGCACAAAAGGCGTTAAGAGCACGTTATTGGTGGCCTGCCATCTTTCTGGATGCATTTGCGTATGTTAAGCGATGTGATATTTGCCAACGACATGATAGTCGAGAGAATAGGAAACGACCACTCACCCCTATTATGGCGATACTTCCATTTGAGAAGTGGGGAATAGACTTTGTGGGTCCTATTACTCCGTCATCGACTACGCAAAAGAGGTACATCATTGTTGGCAACTGACTACTTCACAAAGTGGTCAGAAGCGCGTGCAACAAGGAAAGATGATGCTAAAGAAACTGCTAGTTTCCTTTTAGAGCAGATAATATGCCGGTTTGGTCCGCCGAAAGAATTAGTGTCGGACCGCGGAACCCATTTCCTGAATAAGGTGATTAAAGGTTTGACAGAGATGTGGCAAATCAAGCATAACAAGACAACCCCATATAATCTGCAAGCCAATGGGCAAGTTGAAAGTACCAACAAGCAGCTTGTGGGCATCCTGTCCAAAATTGTATCAGAAAAGAAACGGGATTGGGATAAAAAGTTATACGTGGCAGTGTGGGCTTATAATACGACCTTCAAACGAGCCACTGGCCATACCCCGTTCAAGTTAGTATATGGGGAGGAGTGTGTCTTGCCTTTAGAGATTGAGCTGCCGACTATTCGGTTTGCCATCAATCATTCTTTGAGCGATGAAGACGCACTTTTTGAGCGCCTAACGACACTGGCACATTTAGATGAGCTTAAGTTGTAGAGCTTATTGCACCAAGAAGTGGCGAAGCGCCGAATGAAGCAGCTACACGACCTCAAAGCCAAGAAATACACCTTTCAAGAAAGGACAGCTTGTTCTGTATTATGATGCACGACGTGAATTATTTCCAGGCAAGCTAGAGCCTAAATGGGATGGGCCCTATAGGATCGTTAGAATAGGAAAGAATAAATCCACAGTTTTGTTAGCTGACCTTGAGGGGATAGAATTTAAAAATAAGATTAATCTTAATAAGATTAAACCTTATTACTTCTGATTGCACTAATGCTATGACTGCCTTGCAGGTCTAGGCGAGATCGATCAAACATCTGCAAGGAAATCGTGATAGAGGTTGATGGGTCGTCTGATCCCTTATTTAGAACACCCATATTTGGAACAAGGGTATCATCAGGGAAAGCTCATTTGATGGAGCGAAGGATACAAGGTGATTGCGCAAGAAGGCGTGACATTTATTTGGGAGATCAAGGTCTTCTGCCATCACTGCCTACAAATTTTGACGAGCATCCCTGTTGAATTCAATGACGATGGAGGGATGGAGCCTACAGTCCACCTGTTGAATATGCTGAATTTCGATTACGATAATTACGAGTAGAGTTCTGGATGGCGGGATATGTAAACCCTTTATGGACGTACACCTTGTACTTTGATGGGGCGTCCAGGGGTCCATGCAAAAAAGGAAGTGTAGGAGTTGTCATCCGAGACCCCCGACGACGCATTGTCCTGAAGTTAGCTGCTTATCTCGGGGTGAATTTTACCAATAATATGGCAAAATACAAAGCCCTGATTATGGGTTTGAATATTGCGAAGAAGGGTGGTATCCTCCAGTTGTTGGTGAAAGGGGACTCTCAGTTGGTTTTAAATGAACTCAATGGGACGTACATGGTACGAAACCCCATCCTTTGTATGTACCATCATACTGCCATAGCCCTGCTAGACGAATTCGATAGAGTGTCTTTTCAGCTGATTCCACGGAATTGGAATCAGTTTGCCGATTCTTTGGCTAATTTCGCGTATGAAGAAGACCTCTTCTTTAATTGTGGCCCTTGTCCCGATATATCTATTGATGGTGAGACATGACCTGGTCGTTTGTGGGGTATGCTTTCTGAACATGCCCTCTTTGGCAGACGATGGTTGATCTGGGTGATGCAGAGGGTAAGCGAGACTCATCTGCCTTTATTATCTGGGACCCATAGACTGATTACACGACATGTGATGCGAACACCTCTTGCAATATACGCAGGAGGGATGGGTCATAATCTAATGCACCTAGTTTAGGACTACGAGCCTATGTTCCCCTCGGAATAGTATGCTTTCATGACTATCATGGTTGTTTCCAGGAGGATGTTATGCATAGCCATGTTTTGTTTCATTAGGCCAAGAGGGCCGATTCAGTTTTGTAGTGAAGTGTTTGATTTCATTAGGCCAAGAGGGTCATTTCCCTGTCTAGTGCGGGTGCGTTTAATCGGGTTTTTGGTTTAAGTGTTGTGCTGGACAGGTTTCGTGTTTCGTGGAATTTGATGGACTTTGGTGGAGCCTTTGCTGCGATGGAAGCTTCTTGCGGCTAATCCAGGTGATATTTCTCCTTTACGAGTACATTTCTTTCCTGTTATATGTGTATTTGTACTTGTCGAGGGGATACATTTTTGTTGGGGACCGGCAACCAAGGCATGAAGTCCCAGGTGTAGGTTGAGTATGTTTGAGGGAGGTCGGACTAGTCATTGCCTCCTGTAAAGACATTGTCAGGCATCGAAAGACCTATTTTAGAAGGACGTCCTAGTGGCCCTATCCTGCTAGCCTTTTAGGCAGCCGTTCTAGGAGTTCTTGTTAGTAGTGAGGCAGTTAGAGAAGGCTGCCAGAAGATAATAATGATGACGCCAGAAACCCTGAACATCCTAAAAGATGAATATAAATGCGAAGGTGTGTAAAAAGGGGTTCTAACCCCTCTCAAAGAAAATAAAAGAAATGAAAATATATAAGCAGTTGCTCATTGCCTTGCGAAGGCCTGGTAGGTTCCTGGGGACGAGTCAGACCCGGGGCCGATACCTTGTCTTCCTAGGGGTGGCTTCTTGCCAAATATAATACCCAAACAAGGAAGGTTGGAGCGAAAATAAAAGTGAGCGTTAGAAAAGGATTAAGTGTCACTTTGTGAGGGCTTGGTAGGTTCTTCGGTGCCGAGACAGGTCCTGAGGCCGATGCCCTGTTCTCCTTGGGTCATTACGCTCAGCTCCCTCCTTTTTACATGCCCAAGTATGTTCCTCCAATACAAACCCTAAAAGACGAAATGTACTGAAAGAAAATACTTTTTGATCAGGCTATAGGAGTCCTCGCCTAGTAGGAGCTCCTAGTGGTGTTGTCTTTAGTTGGTAAGTAGTTTAGAATACCACTTAGGGCAACCTCTTTGATAGGTTTTTTTTAGTTTGGCTGTGTTGGAGCAGTTGGTTAGTGACTGATTTCGGTTCTTCTATTGGATAATGCTAGGCCTACTCCTTGTGGATGTCATGCCTTGGTTCTATCCAGGGGTAGGGGGAGCATTGTGCTGAGTTTTATTATATAATTGTTTTATATCAGTTTGATGCTTCTTTGGTTGTTTATGTGCAGATATGTTCGTGGATTCGACGGGCTGAGTCGCCCTATCCCGTGGTCGCCAATGAGAGCGGAATTTAGGTGACGGGAAGTGCTTAAAAATAACTAAAAATCATGAATATCAAGGGAAAAATATTCAATGTCAAAGGCGGCGGCTCGATCTGGGACGATTTTAAGCGCCAAAGTGCTTTAAAGGCGCCCGAGCGACACTTGTTGATTTTTCATAATTTTTCATACAGTCGTGCGGGTTGACATGAGCTACTGGCCAATGCGAGATGCCAAGCCGGACGCCCAGGATTTTTCAGAGCTCAATTCCGAGTCCGGACGGGGAAATGGCCAAGAAACCGGTCAAGATACGAAGGGGTGGACAAAGTTTGGCCAAAGTGGGCATGACCCTTGGGAGCCCAAATTAAAATGTAGCATGAAACTTTTGAGGGGAGAGATGAGGAAAAATATCGTGGAGAGAGAGAGGAGGACATCACGACTGTACGATTATGGGGCTTCATTTCCCTCTGGATGCTGACTTTATCGCCGCCCTTCGCTCGCGCAATGATGCCCTCTTTGAAGATCTCTGATTTCAGTCTTTCTCTCTCCTCCCTCTCTCTCTTCTAAAGGCAAGTTCATGTGGGAAGAAGAAGGAAGAAGAAAGAATGATGGAGGCTTGTCCGGCATGGATCGGATTGCTCCACGGGCTGGAAATGGTGATTGGTGATTGTGCTGGACATGAAGTGCTGCTGATTTCCAAATTTACAGCCATGGACATGAAACCCGAAACACGCAAATAAGCGGTAATTTAAAATTTTCAAAGGAAATTTGAGCTTTTATGGCTTTTGATTGATGAAATGTTGTTCATGTGGGATAAAAATTGTTCATGTTGCTATTTTCCATGAGTTCTTGCTGGTCATAATCAAAAAATCAGAAAAAATATGCATCTTGTGGTTCAAAATAATAGGCTAAAACACGTAAAACATGAAAAAACAAGGGAAAATGATGGTTTTTGGCATAAAAATGGAAAAGTAAATAGGAACATCAACCAAACTTTCATTTTTCTGCAAGAAGGAACTAAGGGCCACAGCCCATAACCTGTTTTGAATTTTCAGTAATTAAAAATTGCAGGAAAATAAGGGAAAATACAAGAAAAGGGTGGAAAACCCCTAAAAAATAAGGGAAAAATACATTTTGGGTTTCGAAAAATAAGGATAAATAAGAACAATGGTTGTGAATGTTTGTGGGGACTGAAGCATGAGGATTTGCCTCAGTTCAACCCCACCTTCTTGTTCTAGTGTGTCTTTTTCCGTTTTTTTCACATAAAATGATGACAAAATACCCTATAAACCTATTCAACGATGCAATACTTAAACGGGGAAGGGTAGAGAAGTTGAAATATGTCTAAATTCCGTGTGAGATGATGGAAAAGTTACTGATTTTTATGCATAGTATTTTAGGACGGATGATAATTAAAATTAAGAGCTTAGTAGCACGAGGATCACCTCGGTGCTAGGCCCATGCAACGAAGCACGAACGGTAGTTGAAAACCATTAAGAGAATGTTTTTGCACTTGTGCACGATACTGTTTTGCTAAATGTTTGAGCACTAGGCATCCACCAAATGCATAGAGTATGAAAAGAATTTAAAAGTATCAGTGATCAGCTCCTGGACATGCATTGCAATTGGTTTATTAGGACATGACCTACGATGAGAGGCAGTGAGGTACCCATGCTGTAGGCTAGTTGTGGGGTCTAGGGGAAAGAGAAGTAAGGACGATGGTACATTCCTGGACACGTTTATTTGGTACCTTGAGCTACTTTTGTGCGATGTGTCTATTTGTTGAGCGACGCACTAAGGGGCCAATCCCCGAGGTGTAGGAGAGTCGCAGAGGGTTGATGGCCAATCCCCGAGGTGTAGGAGAGTCGCAGAGGAGGAACCCCATGTGTATGTGATTCGAGCCTTTTGGCTATGTGAAAGGGACTCCCTCTGAGGAGTAATATTGGGTTAGGATCAGTTGGACTACAACGTATTACAAACGCAATGTTTAGGAAGGCAAAGATTTTGATAGACGCTCCTGGCCGCGAGGCCGAGGGGTTGTCTTGTGCGTAGTGACGAGGCTCGGCTAGTGCATGAGCCAATGCCGGCCCGTTTTTAGGTCCATCATACACTTTGTCCTTATTTATAGTCTGTAAAGCAAAAGTCCATAACTTTGACACACACTTTGGTTTCTTTTCAATTTGAACACCTTAAGCCGAAGCATCTCTTGTGGCTACATAATATGTCCGAGTAGTCATATCCTCAAAAAGCTTCTTCATTCCACCCTTACCAAAATTTATAGCAATATACTTATTAGTCTTGGTTGCACAGATCTTTCCATCCAGCTAGAAAATAGAAAAATTTCACATAACATTCTTAAATGGTTCACAATCTTTGTGTTCCTACTTAGGACTATCACACCATATGCATCTACACAAATAAAATTTCCTAGGTGGAGCTTGTGAATTACCAGTTTTCCTAGAATCTTCATACTTAGCCAATTTAATATGCAAATCCTCCATAGTTTCTCACTAGCTTATCAATGATCCTCTTTCCTTGACAGTTTAAACCTTTCATTACTTTCTTATTTTCATTAAAAATATTCGCCAACCAATTATAGGATATCTTTGGTTTAAAGAACAAATCGCCACACTTTTGAATGTCTAAAATACAAGTTTTTCCACATATTATATAACATGGAAAGTATACATTGGCTCTTAAAATCATCTATGAGAGAGAGAGAGAGAGAGAGAGAGAGAGAGAGAGAGAGAGCAAAAGTGTAAGAGGGTGAGATAGAAGAAGCTTTAAAAAAAAAAGTTAGCATTGCTTAAGCAATGCTTAAATCTAGACATTGCTTAATTGACCCTTTTCATCATATAAGCAAGCAATGCACACAAATGACACCTCTAGTGATGCGTTTGGATATTGTTTATGTGACAAAACATATCATTGCTACAACCCATGAATCATACTAGGAATAATCCATTATGCCATCAGATGGTTGTGATTGCATCTGTTTGTAATAGAGATGCAATGTATAATTACATGGTAGAAACAAGGCTATTGAGTAGATTAAACTCCTACTTATGAGGGTAAAATAAAAAAATGTTCACACTAACCAATGTTTAGAAGTAGCCATAAAAATCTCAATAAACAAAACTAAATGATCTAATTTAGGTGCTTAGAGATCCCACAATTCTCATGAATAGACGAATACAAGTTCTATCAAATGGATAGCTCTAAAGTATACATCCAAATGTGAGATTTGCAACTCCAAAATAAATAATGGAAAGTGGAGGACCATATTTACGGGAAAGAGAAAAACTAATACTTTTGATAAAGACATAAATGTGTATGTACCAAATATGTGAGTTGCTAACATGTCAACCTTCTTAGGTACCTATGTGCAAAGATGCACAGACGTTGCCATGCAACCAAGTTAACCTCCCAATGTGGAGGGAAGATCATGCTCAACCATGATGATTGTCGCACACATGGAGAGAAAACCATGAGTGAGGTCCATAAGAGAACTAGTTGTCCTCTAATTTATTGTGTGCATCTATTAGTCTTATGGTAGCTCAACTTACACAATCACCTCTTCATAAACTATTATAGGGGTGTCAACAAAACAAGTGAAACATCACTTGAGGTATCAATAGTAGATGAAATATTAAGCTAGTCTTAAGTGTGTGTTTCCTTGCCAACAAGAAGTTTTGTTTGGTCAAAAACAACCTAGCATATCATTGATGGGGCTAAAGAGCTGAGTGGCCAAATTCAGGAGCTTCTAGGTACAAGCAATAGACCTAAGGTGAGTCAGTATTATTATAGTTGGGAGATAGCTAAAGCACATTACTATAGAGGACCATGACTCTACTAAAGGGAACCCAAACAATGGTGGAGGGCCCTATGCAGGGAGCTAAATTGATGGATTTGAGAAAGGTCAAGCATTTCCAACCACTAGAGAGCCCCGAAGTGTGTTCAATACATCAATATCTTGCATGGTCTGGAAGAGTTGGTAGTTTCTCATAATTCACCACATGAAATGGTAGAATGAGCACGACAACAAAGAAACTCGTGCAAAATAGACGTTCATCTCTCTCTCTCTCTCTCTCTCTCTCTCTCTCTCTCTCTCTCTCTCTCTCCCCCCCTTGGACTATAACTTGATATTTTATTTCCTCTTCCTAAAGAACTTTCCTTGTACCTCAAGGAAAGATGAAGAGTGCAAAGTCAAGCAAAAATGTCCAATTCAAAACTTTTATTTCATCTTTGCAAACAAAATATTTACTTGTAGCTCAAAGAAAGATTCGGAGTTCAAAGTTGAGCAAAAACCTCCTATTAGAATTTTGTAGATTCATGAAGAGAAATCAACCAGCATCATTAAGAATGATAAATGGATTAGGAAAAAGAGGTTGAGCTCCAATACCAATTGTTGGCACAATATGGATTGAGTGAAGGGATAAAGATTAATGACGAAGGATACTAAGAAATAAATATAACAATATTAGGCATAATATACCTAACAAAAAGTGGGGATACAATGGACTATAAGCTCGATATAGATCACAAAGATTAAAGCTATCACAGTTGAGAACATCCACTTTTAAGATATCCATATTGGTTGTTCCTAATTTCAAAGGTAATTATGTTAGTGGTCGTTCACACGGAAGACCATTTTATTTAGTGCCACATAATTAGACCATTTGGAGAACATTCCCACACATACAAGACTCCATTGCTTTGATATTCCCATCAATATTACTTTTACTAGTGTGTAAAAGTGTATTTGTTATGCATTTTCTTACTTGTGTATTATGTTTAAACCCATGTTTTGCAAGTGAGACTGAAATTTTCTACTCACAAAATTCATGAATGACAATTTGACTATATTTTGAAATATTGCGATTAGAACGAAGTGTAAAAGTATAAATTAAAAAAAACCTATTTACCAAGTCTAGTAAG